>NW_016807303.1:1103310-1183223 GCF_001698545.2 Rhinopithecus bieti
AAAAAAAAAAAAAAAAAAGATATTTTACTTTGGTCCTTTATTTATGTGGCACACCTAGGTTAAGGGAGAACAAACATGTTTATAGGCAAGGGCGTCTCATTTTTGTAATGTATCATCAACATTTGAAATTTTAAAATTAATATTTAAAAAGTATTAGCCCTAGGGAGTCAATAAGGCAAGCAAATATAGACTTGTTTATAAAGCAAGAAAATATTTGCTTTCTTTTCTTCTGTCTGAATTTACTTACTACAAGGTAGGGTTTGTGTGTAAGCTAGAGTTTGAACCTGCATTTTAAGGAATGAAATGAAACAAGATAGCTCTTGTTTCTTGATTTTTGCCGTTTTTTTGGGCCTCAGTTAGTGTTTTCTTTTTTTTTTTTTTTTGAGACGGAGTCTTGCTCTGTCACCCGGGCTGGAGTGCAGTGGCCGGATCTCAGCTCACTGCAAGCTCCGCCTCCCGGGTTTATGCCATTCTCCTGCCTCAGCCTCCGGAGTAGCTGGGACTACAGGCGCCCGCCACCTCGCCCGGCTATTTTTTTGTATTTTAGTAGAGACGGGGTTTCACCGTGTTAGCCAGGATGGTCTTGATCTCCTGACCTCGTGATCCGCCCGTCTCGGCCTCCCAAAGTGCTGGGATTACAGGCTTGAGCCACCGCGCCCGGCCCAGTTAGTGTTTTCAAATGGGGAGAAGATGAGGAAGGAGAAGGTAGGTGTAGGCTAACTTTACCCATGTTATAGTGCTTTGGGATAGAAGCATAGCACTGCTTCTCTGAGTATTTCCTGCTTTCCCCCAGGCATTTGAGCACCTGGGATATTATCACTTTAGTTATTCCCCTTCCCCCAATAATTAATTCCAATTCTTTTACTGGCAATGGTGGTAACTTTATAATTTTAGGAGTTTCTAGGATCTTATTTCTATGTGTGCTTTTGTTTTTTATTTAGAAAGAATGTGCTTTTGTTTTTTGTTTAGGATGAAAAATACTAATTTTTTTTTCTGGTACTAGGCCTGACACATATTGGGAATTCAATAAATGTTTGTAGAATGCATTTGTAATAATCTCTGAGTATTTCCTGCTTTCCCCCAGGCATTTGAGCACCTGGGATATTATCACTTTAGTTATTCCCCTTCCCCCAATAATTAATTCCAATTCTTTTACTGGCAATGGTGGTAACTTTATAATTTTAGGAGTTTCTAGGATCTTATTTCTATGTGTGCTTTTGTTTTTTATTTAGAAAGAATGTGCTTTTGTTTTTTGTTTAGGATGAAAAATACTAATTTTTTTTCTGGTACTAGGCCTGACACATATTGGGAATTCAATAAATGTTTGTAGAATGCATTTGTAATAATTTCACTTCATGGTTCAACCCCCCTTCACACTCTACTCTCCCCAAACAGTCCTGTCGTAAGAGTGAGCCCTTACTTTCACAAAAGAAATTTCAAAATTGGTTATGTGGCTGAACAAAGGTAAATGAGTCAACATAATCACTCAGAAGCACCATACAGTGTGTTCCCTAACATAATTAAGAGGAGATGGGACCTGGGAGCTGCTGAGAAGTACCAAGACTCCTATCTCAAGGGCCATACAAATGGATGTCCTTAATGTATTTTCAGTATTTCACAAAGCCTGATGGAAGGTTTATATTTGCTATGATTAAGCTGAAGTAGGCTAAGGTATCAGATTTCTTACTGGAGTAACACCCAGCCTGGGTGACAGAGTGAGACCCTGTCTCAAAAAAAGAAAAAGAAACTATCATTTAATAAGAAGAGGATAATTGTGAAAGAAACAAATTTAAATAGGGAGATAGGAGGTCAGTTTAGGATATGAAAAGTTTGAGATGGCTGTTGATTTCCTAAGTAGTGATATTGAATAGGCTATGAGCTCTAGATGTCTGGAGTTAGGAGAGAGGTATCAGTTGGAGATGGAAAATGGGGCATTACTATTACTATTTTTTTGAGACAGGGTCTCACTCCGTTACCAAGGCTGAAGTGCAGTGGTGGCACAATCTTGACTCACTACAATCTCCGTCCCCAGGTTCAAGCAGTTCTCGTGTGTCGGCCACCTGAATAGCTGGAATTACAGGTGCACGCCACCATACCGGGATAATTTTTGCATTTTTAGTAGAGATGGGATTTCCCCATGTTGGCCAGGCTGGTCTCGAACTCCTGAGCTCAAGTTATCCACCTGCCTGTGCCTTCCAGAGTGCTGACATTACACGTGTGTGAGCCACTGTGCCTTGCCACATGGGGTGTTACTAGCATATTAATAACATTGATGCCATCATTAGCCATATGGATAATGTTTAAAGCCCTAAAACTAGATGTATTACTTTGTTTTCACACTGCTATAAAGAACTTCCCTGAGACTGGGTCATTTGTAAAGGAAAGAGGTTTAATTGACTCGTAGTTTTGTATGCCTGGGGAGGTGTCAGGAAATCTACAGTCATGGCAGAAAGCGAAGGGGAAGCAAGCACATATTTCACAAGGCACAGAAGAGAGGAGGGGAAGAGGAGGGAGAAAGAAAAGAGCGGGGAGAAGAGTGAAAGAGAGGGGCGAGAGGAGAGGAGGAGGAGAGAGGAGAGGAGAGGAGGGGTTGTTCTTGCATGGCTTAAGAAGGAATAGGATCTGGTGGGTGAGTAGTGACTGGTTTTAGATAGGGGTAAGAATAATATGGACTTAGTAACAGAACGAAAGGACGACTGTATGGGTACAGATGCAGAGTGATACGTAGAGGTGATGGCGAGAGCTTAAAATTATTTTTTAATGAGAAAACTTGTATTTGCATTTTCAGAGATAGTTTAGTAGAGTACTGTCTTCAAAGCATGTTGTGGAGTGGGGTTGAAAGTTAAAGCGGCCCTTGGACATTTGGAAAAATAATTTGAGGGCCGGGCACAGTGGCTCGCGCCTGTAATCCCAGCACTTTGGGAGGCCAAGGCGGGTGGATCACCTGAGGTCAGGAGTTCAACACCAGCCTGGTCAACCTGGTGAAACCCCGTCTCTACTAAAAATACAAAAATTAGCTGGGTATGGTGGTGGTGGGCGCCTGTAATCCCAGCTACTCAGGTGGCTGAGGCAGGAGAATCACTTGAACCTGGAAGGTGGAGGTTGCAGTGAGCTGAGATCACACCATTGTACTCCAGCCTGGGTGACAGAGCAAGACTTTGTCTCAAAAAAAAAAAAAATTTTTTGACTCTCATCTTATAGAATATCTGAATATACTTATTGCATAATTTTTATATCAGTTAAGAAAGGATAATATATTTTATAGTTGATTCAAGAAATGAAAATTCCAGAGAAAATTCCAGTTCTTTTGATTGTCTCTCTGATTCTCAGTGAGTCATTTAAATGCAATACTAACCAGAAAACAAAATTAGCTACCTGTATAAAGCATGTTTACCTTTTAAAACTATTTTTTTTTTGGCTGGGCATGGTGGCTCGTGCCTGTAATCCCAGCACTTTGGGAGGCTGAGGTAGGCGGATCATCTGAGGTCAGGAGTTTGAGTCCAGCCTGGCCAACATGGTGAAACCCTGTCTCTACTAAAAGTATAAAAATTAGCTGGGTGTTGTAGTATGTGCCTGTAATCCCAGCTACTTCGGAGGCTGAGTCAAGAGAATTGCTTGAACCCAGGAGACGGAGATTGCAGTGTGCCGGGACCACGCCACTGGACTCTAGTCTGGGTGACAGAGCGAGAGACTCAGTCTCATTAAAATATTTTTTTTTTTTTTTTTTTTTTTTTTTTTTTTTTTTTTTTTTTTTGAGACAGTCTCTCGCTCTGTCACCCAGGCTGGAGTATAGTGGCGTGATCGTGACTCACTAGCCTCAACCTCCCAGGCTGAAGTGATCCTTCCACTTCAGCCTCCCAGCCACGCCAGCTGGGACCACAGGCATGCACCACTTTACCCAGCTAGTTTTTGTATTTTTTTGTAGAGACAGGGGTCTCACTTTGTTGCCCAGGCTGGTCTTGAACTCTTGGGCTCAAGCAATCTCTCCACCTTGGCCTCCCAAAGTTCTGGGATTACAGGCATGAGCCACTGCACCTGGTGGAAAAACTCTTAAACCTAGCACAAATTACAAAACTAGGTAACTTCTGGTTGTATCATTGGATAATAAACAAGATTAGTCACTGCATATGGAATATTTAAATCACCTGGGATGAATATCTTGCCATTATATTCTGATACTTTAACATCTGTGAAGGAAATTTTTAGTATCTAGGTAAACTGGAATGTTTAGTCTCTTAAAATACAGGGCTTTTCTGAAAAGTCTACTTTTGTCCATAGTATCGTAATAAAGATTGCATATGTTATATGAATTATGTCTAAATTCAAATCTATCTTGTGATGGTAATTTACGTAGGTGTTTATATTTGAAATATAGTTTATGATTTCTTCTCTGACAATCTGTAAGAACATTATATAATCAGTTCTCACAATTCAGATTGTATAGTATTTATAGTAATTTTCCTGGTATCAGTTTCCAGATCATGTATTTTAAAATATTTCATAGTAAGCTTATTAATGACGAACTTGCTTTTATTTTTTTAATCCTCTTTTTTTTTTTTTGTTAGCACATTAATCTTAGCTATATCAGTTAAGTTAGTGGTGGTGTTCGCTGTTTCTAAGAATCAAGTGATAGCGGACTTAGCTTTAAGCATTGATTGCTGCATTGGAGTTTCTTAGGTTATACTTGGAACTCACTTTGTAAAAAGGTTATACATCAGGACCAGGGCCGTGATTAACTAGACTTTCAGAAGGGGTGTCATAGCTGGAATAGACATTTGTCTTATTTTGAAAAACAATTGATCTGCATATTTTGTCATCAGTATCTTAGCCTAAAGCAGTGCCTGGCACATAGCAGGTACTCAGTAAATAGTCATTGAAAATAAATATCAAAATTACTTCTTAATTAAATTGTAGTAGTTAATTTTTAGATATTGTTAATGTTCAGATATTTTCTTCTTTGTCCTGAGTTTGGGCTTAGTGATGGGTGTTTTCTTTCCATTGTTAATAAAAGTTTATTGCTGATAAAACCAAGATATTTACAATAAGTTTCAGTACTTATGTTCAATTAATACTATATTATAGCAATAAAATACCCAAATTTTGTGCAACTATCTGAAGATTAACTTGGATATATTTTCTAGGGAGGCTTTTTCTTTGTGTGTTTTGATTTTGATTTTTGACACAGGATCTTACTCTGTCACCCAGGCTGGAGTGCAGTGGCGCAATCATGGCTCACTGCAGCCTTGGCCACCTGGGCTGAAGCTATTCTTTCGCCTCAGCCTCTCAAGTAGCTGTGACTACAAGTGTGTACTGTCATGCCCGACTAATGTTCGTACTTTTGATAGAGACAAGGTCTCACTATGTTGCCCAGAGTGGCTTTGAACTCTTGGACTCAAGCAATCCTCCCGCCTTGGGCCTTTTCAGGGTAATTTACTGACTAAAGGGAACCCTGCTGAAACGTTTTTGAGAATGATTCAATTCCTGAACTTTGGTTCAGGAACCAAAATGCTTGATAAAAGATTGTTCTGGGTACACACAAAACTCGCTAGCCACAGCCAGCTGTTACCTGGTGCCCCATTTTCTCACAGTATCTGGATACCAGGGAAGCTAATAGCCTTCGGATACACTGATAGAGGTGAGAGGAGTTGCCAGTTTAAAACTTGTGTGCCAAAGGTGCATATAACATTGTTTTGATCAGCAAGGCCAGGGCTTGGCCAGATGAAAGAGTAATCTTTTTAAAAGGCTAACTTGATATATCTACCCTACCCCTTCATACTCCCCTCCACTGGAATTTAAGATCCCTGAGGGCAGGGATTTTGCCAATTCTGTTTACTCTTCTATTCTAATTGATTGTTTTCCTATTAGATAGAAGGCTCCCTGAGGCCCGATACCTTGTCTCTTTTTGCTCATCTTTATACCCCCAACACCTGGCAGTATGTGGTAAATGGTAGGTGGCTAAATAAATAATAGTTAACAGAATAAATGACTCTGTACGGCAGTCTTGGAAGGGTTCTGTTTGCCATATGCTTTCTCCTTTTTGATATCTTATTCTAGCACTTACAGCCAAAACCCAAATTACTTTTAGCTGGTACTTAATGTCTAATACCCTAACATATATATATAATTTTTTTTTTTTTTTCCAGACAGAGTCTTACTCTGTCAACCCAGGCTGGAGTGCAGTGGCATGATCTTGGCTCACTGCAAGCTCTGCCTCCTGGGTTCAAGTGATTCTTGTGCCTGAGCTGCCCAAGTAGCTGGGATTACAGGTGTGGCCAGAATGCCCAGCTAATTTTTGTATTTTTAGTAGCAATGGGGTTTCACCATGTTAGCCAGGCTAGTCTCGAACTCCTGACCTCAAGTGATTCGCCTGCCTTGGCCTCCCAAAGTGTTGGGAGGTGCGAACCACGGTGTATGTTTTTGTTACTCTCGCCTGCAATAAGTTTGCTCCCCAGGGAGCCTCCTGGTGAATGCCTTTAACATTTTGATACAGAAAAAATGAAAAATTAGCGTAGTAGCCTTGAAAGGCCACGGATTGCCTTCTGTGGATTACATAGTGCTTCTGTGGATTACTTCTACACATTACCACAGTGTTTACATTAAAAATACATATCAATTGTCAATTAAGTACTAAAAGTAAGATGATTTTCAGTTGATGATGGGGAATCATCTCTCTTAGAATAACAGTAGGAATTTCCAAGATTTAAAATTTCCTTAACCCCAATAATTCTTATTATTTTTTTCTTTTAGTATTTGTGCAAAGTGTATGTAGTTAGAAAGTTAGAATGTGTTTAAGACTTTTAGTACAATAGCACTGGAAATTGAGACTGTCTTTTAAAATTTCCCTTATAGTGAGTGTCTTTTAGGCACTCTTCATACCCAAACATGTTTAGTTAGAATGAATATTGACCACATGGATTTTCTGAAAGATTTTCTGGGAACAGATATTAACATATCTGAAATAATTTTGTCACCTTTGGTGGGATGAATAAATCAGACTTCATTAATGAAGGATAATTTGTATTTAAATATTTAGGATTCAAAAAACAATTAAATGAAGACATTAAAAAAGAGGTTTATTCTAGTGAAAACCTTGCACTAGATACAAAGTAATACTTAATTTAAGCCTGGGCAACATGGCAAAACCTCTTCTCTACTAAAAATACAAAAAAATTAGCTGGATGTGGTGGCACATGTTTGTAGTTCCCAGCCATTTGGGAGGCTGAGGCATGAGAATTGCTTGAAACTGGGAGGCAGAGGTTGCAGTGAGCTGAGATCATGCCACTGCACTCCAGCCTGGGCAACAGAGCAAGACTCTGTCTCATAAAAAAAAAAAAATTAATAGAAGGGGGAAGTGAGTGTCCATGGCTTCTTCCAGGCAGAAGTACATCATTATCACATAGAATAAGACATGTTCAGATTGTTGGGAACAAGCCCCCCAAAAATCTGGCCATAAACTGGCCCCAAAACTGGCCATAAACAAAATCTCTGCAGCACTGTGACATGTTCATGATGGCCATAATGCCCATGCTGGAAGGTTGTGGATTTACTGGAATGAGGGCAAGGAACACCTGGCCTGCCCAGGGCGGAAAACCGCTTAAAGGCATTCTTAAGCCACAAACAATAGCATGAGCGATCTGTGCCTTAAGGACGTGTTCCTGCTGCAGATAACCTAGCTAGACCCACCCCTTTATTTCGGCCCATCCCTTCGTTTCCCATAAGGGATACTTTTAGTTAATCATTATCTCTAGAAACACTGCTAATGATTGACTTGCTGTTAATAAATACGTGGGTAAATCTCTGTTCTGGGCTCTCAGCTCTGAAGCCTGTGAGACCCCTGATTTCCCACTTCACACCTCTATATTTCTGTGTGTGTGTCTTTAATTCCTCTAGCGCCGCTGGGTTAGGGTCTCCACAGATAAAAAACTGAACTGGGCCACAGTCACTTGGGCAGTGACTGTCTTTGATGACAGTGCTCAACGTGGCTGTCTCTTGGATCATATTGTTCTAGTCTGGACTGGGAGTTTGCCTCTATAGAGTTCTAGGTTAGAATTAATTTTCCTTTAGAATTTTAAAAACATTGTTTTATTTACTTACTGCTTTGAGTGCTGTTGAAGCCATTGTGATTAATGATCCTTAGAAGGACCTGTTCTTTTTTCTTCTTACTAATCTCTCTGGAAATATGTAGCACATTTTATTTATTTCTGGTGTTCTGAAATTTGACAGTGGTGTCTCTGTGTGTCTGTTTTCTAGTACATTGTTGAGGGCTCCATGGAAATTTTGACTTGACTCCAGTAAATCATGTCTTTTGGTTCTGGTATATTTTCTTTAGATATTTCAAAGCCACCTTCCTCTCTTTTTGGGGAGTGGGCGTGTGGAGGGATTTTGTTTCCCGGTATTTTGATGCTGGATTATTTTTACTAGTCTCATATTCACATTTTATTTTCCTTTTCTCCTTTCCCCATTTTCTATTGTTACAGGAAAGGGGTCCTGATCCAGACCCCAAGAGAGAGGGTTCTTGAATCTCACGCAAGAAAGAATTTCAAACGAGTCCATAAAGTGAAGGGAAGTTTATTTAGAAAGTAAAGGAATAAAGAATCGCTGCTCCACAGACGGAGTAGCCCCGAAGGCTGCTGGTTGCCCATTTGTATGTTTATTTCTTGATTATATTACCAGAGGTCTCTCTTGTTGCCATCTTGGTTTTGATGGGTTTTAGCCAGCTGCTTTACTGTTGCCTGTTTCATCAGCAGAGTCTTTATGACCTGTGTCTTGTGCTGACCTCCTCTCTCATCCTGTGACTTAGGATGCCTTAAATGTCTAAAACCCAGTACGTTTTAGCCTTATTTTACCCACCTCCTATTCAAGATGGAGTTGCTCTGGCTCACATGCCTCTGATTCTGTCTCTTTCATTTTATTTTAACTCTCTGAAAGATTCCCTTGTCTTTATCTTCTATAGCTTCTAGTGAATATTTCATTTCTATTATTATGTTGTTAAAGAAAATTTATTCTGACCCTTGTTAAAACAGCAAGGAATACTTTATTCAAGACTCTTGCGGTAGGGGTGGTATTAGTCTGCTGGAAGTGTAGATTGCTCAGGCTGCCATAACAAAATACCACAAACGTTTGTATTCTAACAACAGAAATTTTTTTTTACAGTTTTGTAACCTGGATATCTGAGGTCAGTTTGTCACCGTGTTTGGGTTTTGATAAGAGCACTTTTCCTGGCTGCCTTTTCTCTGCATGTTCACTTGGCCTTTCCATGGTGCATGTACTTGGAGAGAGATCTATTTCTCTCTCTTCCTCTTATTATATGGCCACCAATCCTATCTGATTAGAACCCTACCCTTCCGACCTCATTTAATCTTAATTACCTCCTAAAAGCCCTGTCTCCAAATACAGAGACATTGAGGGTTAAGGCTTAAACATATACATTTGGGGGGAACAAAATTCAGTCCATAGCAGTACTTTCAGTTCTTATCAAGGGGTATTGCAGTAGCGGGGGAGAGATGGGCCTCAAGTCCTGAATATGGCAAAGATAGCTGGGGATTGTGAACCCAGAATATCTGAGACAGGTCTCAACCAATTTAGAAAGTTTATTTTGCCAACCTTAAGGATGCACCTGTGACACAGCCACAGGAGGTTCTGAGGACATGTACCCAAGGTGGTCAGGGCACAGCTTGGTTTTATGTATTTTAGGTAGACATGAGACATCAATTAATTTGTGTAAGATGTACATTGGTTTCGTCCAGAAAGGTGGGTAAACTTGAGGCAGGGGGAGGGGACTTCCAAATCTTAGGTAGAAAAGAGACAAACTGTTGCATTATTTTGAGTCTCTGATTAACCTTTCACAGAGTACACAATTTATATGTGAGAGGAGGGTAGAGGAAATAATCTTATGCCTTAGTCTGGCTTAGTGAAACAATATGGTAGAAAAAGCAATGAGATGTGCGTTTGTCTCACATGAGCCTCAGCGGGATGACTTTGAGTTCTGGCTGTCCTTCATCCACAAGGAGTTTCCTTGTGGGCAAATTGTGAGGGAGGTATGTAGCTTTTAAAAAAATCTTCGTAGCTCTCTTGTTTAGGAATAAAATGGGAGGCAGGCCTGCCTGACGTAGTCCCCAGCTTGACTTTTTCCTTGGCTTAGTGTTGGGGTTCCGAGAATTTTTTCTTTTCATAGGATTTACAGCCAAGGAATAGAGCGAGTGGATCAGTGGATGAAAAATTATTCATGAAGACATCAAGGGCATGGAAGGTCTTGCCAAACTGACTTAACAGGATTTTTGCTGAAGTCAGGTCAGGGACCTAGAGTGTTAATGGAAAAAGCAAACTGTAAAATATTTAAAGAGGTTTATTTAGAGCCAGTATGAGTGACTGTGGCCCGATGAACAGTCTCAAGAAGTTCTGAGAAAGTGTGTGTGAGGTGGTTGAGTTATAATTTGGTTTTATACATTTTAGGAAGGCAGGAATTACAGGCGAAGACATAATACATGGAAGGTATATATTGGGTCTGCCTGAAAACTGGGAAATCTTGAAGTGGGGGGATGGCGGAATGGGGAGCTTATGGGTCCTAGGTGGATTCAGAGATTTTCTGATCGGCAGTTGAAAGAGTTAAGCTTTGTCTAAAGACTCAAAGTCAGTAGAAAGAAATGCTCGAGTTAAGATAAGGGGAACGTCAGCCGGGTGTGCTGGCTGAGGCTTGTAAATCCTAGCACTTTGGGAGGCCGAACCAGGTGGATCACTTGACGTCAGGAGTTCGAGACCAGCCTGGCTAACATGGTGAAACCTTGTCTCTACTAAAAAAAAAAAAAGAAGAAGAAGAAAAGCAAAAATTAGCTGGGCGTGGTGGCAGGTGACTGTAATCCCAGCTACTCCAGAGGCCGAGACAGGAGAATTGCTTGAACCCTAGAGGCAGAGGTTGCAGTGAGCCAGATTACCCCACTGCCCTCCAGCCTGGGCAACAGAGTGAGACTCTGACTCAGAAAAAAAAAAAAAAAAAGGTCCGTAGGTGTTGAGGTTCTTGTTATATAGGGAAGCTTCATAGGTAGCAGGCTACAGAGGAAATGATGGTAAATGTCTCTTTTCAGACCTTAAAAGATGTCAGACTTAGTTAATCTTGCCCAGATCCATCCTGAAAATGCCTGGCTGCATTAATTACTATGAAATTCTCTACAGATGCAAATTTCCCCCACAGAAGACGGCTTTGTAGGGCCATTTCAAAATACGTCAAATATATTTTGGGGTAAAATATTTTTATTCCCTTCAGGGTCTGTGGTCTGGCATGTGGATGCTGTACCAGAGTCAGGTTGAAATGTGTCTTATTGCTGCAAAGCATCTGTTTTGTGAGTCTTATGATCTCGATTTTAATGTTAATATTGGTCAGTTGTGCCTAAATTCCAAAAGGGAGGGGGGTATAATGAGGCATGTCTGACCTCCCTTCCTGTCTTGGCTGGGAATTCAGTTTTTCAAGTTCCTTTGGGTTTCCCCCGTCCTAGAGGGATACCCATTCAGTTGGTTAGGGGCTTAGGATTTTATTTTTGGCTTATGACATGAAAGGTGGGGGATTGGAATTGGATCAAGTGTCAAGGGTCAGGGAGTCTTTCTAAATTGATTTAGCAGGAATCTTGCTAAAACTGGGCTGTGTAGGCCTGGCAGGGATAGAACTGAGTTAAGGCCAAGGTTGAGGCCTTGTTGAGGAGAGGCCTCAGAGGAGCCTAATTAAAGTTGGCTGGTCAAGGAGAGAGTCTCAGCCAGGGGCAATGGCTTATGCCTGTAATCCCAGTTACTCAGAAGGCTGATGTGGGAGGATTTGCCTGAGTCCAGGAGTTCGCGGCTGCAGTGAGCCGTGATTGTGCCATTGCACTCCAGCCTGGGCAAAAAAGTGAGATCCTATCTCCTAAGCAGTTTTTTTTTTTTTGGCGTACCCATGATTTTTTTTAGTGTTTCTCATTCCAGAATCTTCTCCAGAGAATAGGCTCTAGACTTTTCTTGGTGGGGGTGGTGGGGATTGGGCGGGGCGGGGGGGGGGTCAGTTTGTCCATTAATATGGCGTTTGTGTGGTTGGTGTTAGGAAATCTCTTTCTCAAACAACTTTCACCTAGTTTTCCTTATTTTAGGTTTCACCCTTGTTCTGGAACCTTGTACTGAATTTCTTGTATCTTTTGAGGATTCTGTAGTATAATTTGGGTTGGTTTTCATATTTTCAAATTCATGCCTTGGAATTCAGCTCTCTTGTGGTTGCTGTTAGTTGCCTCTCAACCATTTACTTTCCAAATTAGAAAATGCTTCTGTTTTCTGCTTTTTGCTTCTCTCCATCCTCATGGGCTGATGTATTTGTAAAGAATCCCTGTACTGTAGAAAGAGGGCTTTGATGAAGGAGCATCGTTAGCTGTGTGCCTTTGAATTTGTTACCTTAACTGGGAAGTCCTAGTTAACAGTTGAAAATAGGAAAGTAGTTTGAAGTTTAATTTGCCATTCTTTTTTGGACTGTGGGAGTTTTGCTTTGCTGTGGTTTTTCTTTTCTTTTTTTTCAGTGTCACAAATTTTACACACAGGGATTTCAGGTGATTTTTCCTAAATGATCCCTCTTGTCTATTCTGTAATTTCTCTTTGTATTTGAAAGGACCACAACTATTGTCTTGAAACTGACTGGTGACTTCAAACAAGGGATATAGTGGGGAAGGAAAGGGGAAAGGGGGAGGGGTGTGACTAGTATCTATTGGGTGCCAGTAGAAGAGTGATCTCAGTTTTATGTCACTTAATCCTCACAGCAATTCTGAAAGGTAAGTGATATCCCACCATATGGATAAGGACAAAGATAAAAATCGAAGAGGTTAAATAACTTGCTTAAGAGCTTGTCAGAAAGTGGTGGAGCTGAGTTTCAAGCCTAGGTTTTTTTTTTTTTCCCCGTAGACAGGGTCTTACTCTGTCTCCCAGGCTGGAGTGCAGTGGCACAATGATAGCTTACTGCAGCTTCGAACTCCTGGATTCAAGTCATCCTCCTGCCTCAGCCTCCTGAGTAGCCAGGACTACAGGGCTATGCCATCATTCCTGGCTGATATTTAAAATTTTTGATTTTTGTAGAGGTGAAGTCTTGCTGTGTTGTTCAGGCTGGTCTTGAACTCCTAGGATCAAGTGATCCTCCCACTTCGGCTTCTCCAAAGTGCTTTTTTTAAAAATTAAATTTTTTGTGTGTGTTGATATATAGTAGGTGTATATATTATGGGGTACATGAGTTATTTTGATACAGGTGTACAGTGTGCCATAATCACATTGTGGTAAATGAAGTACCCAGCAACTTAAGGATTTATTCTTTCTTTGTGCCACAAACAATCCAATTATACTATTTTAGTTATTTTTAAATGACAGTAAGTTACTATTGACTAGTCACCCTTCTGTGCTATCAAATACTAGATCTTATTCATTCTAACTATATTTTTATACCCATTAACTATCCCTACTCCCCACCCCACTACTCCCAGCCTCAATTATCATTCTACTCCCTATCTTCATGAGTTCAGTTGTTTCCAGTTTTTTTTTTTTTAAGCTCCCGCAGATAGTGAGAACATGTGAAGTTTTCCTTTCTCCGCCTGGCTTGTTTCATTTAACGTAATGACCTCCAGTTCCACCCATGTTGTTGTAAATGACAGGATCTTTCTTTTTCATGGCTGAATAATACTCCATTGTATATATGTACCATGTTTTCTTTATCCATTCTTCTGCTCATGGGCACTTGGGTTGCTTCCAGATCTTGGCTATTGAGAATAGTGCTGCAGTAAAAATGGGAGTGCAGATATCTCTTCAATATACTGATTCCTTTCTCTTGAGTATATTCCTAACAGTAGAATTGCTGGATCATATGGTCTTTATATTTTTAGTTTTTTGAGGAACCTCCAAACTGTTCTCCATAGTAGTTGTATTAAATGGCTTTACAATTACAGTTTTAGAATATTCTGTGTACTTAACTATCACCAGTGAGTTTTGTACCTTCAGATGATTTCTTGTTGCTCACTAATGTCCTTTTCTTTTGGATTGATACCACCTGGGAGGCAGAGCCTGGTGTCAGGAACCTTAGAAATCTACCTGCTGCTGCTGTATTCTCTGAAGCTGAGCTGGCACCCAAGCCACAGACAAAGTTCTTCCCACTCTTTCTTCTCTTTCCTCAAGCAAAGAGTCTCTCTCCATGGCCACCACCATTCCAGGCCCATGGCAAGTACAGCCTGGCTACTGCCAAAATGTTCACTCAACGCCCAAGAGTTCTTCAGTCAGTTCGTGGTGCATGCTGCCAGTCCTCAGTCTCTCCCTTTAGAACAGTGGCCTCCCCTCTGGCCCAGGACACATCCGGAAATGCCACCCAAGATTCAAGGCCGGGGATCAGGGACCCCAGGAGCCCACTTGGTGCTCGTTAACCCACTCTGGCTGAGCTGGTAGCCAGGCTGCCAGAGAAAGTCCCCCTTACTCTTCCTTTTCCTTTCCTCAGTCAGAGGCAATCTCACCCCATGGCCACCACAGCTGGGAATGTGCTGGGTCACACCTGAAGCCAGCATAGCTCTCAGTCTCACCTGTGACCCATGCTGAGTATTGCCTGGCTACCACTGCTGACTGTTTAGGCCCCAGGGGCTCTTTAGTCAGCAGGTGATGAATTCTGCTGGGACTGGGTTCTTCCCTTCAAATCAGTGAGTTATCTTCTGCCTAGGGTGTGTTTAGAGATGCCGGGGAACTGGGGCCTGGAATGGGGGCCTCAGGACCTGCCCTGTTCTCTATTCTGCTATGACTGAATTGGTTGGTATCCAGGTTGCAAGACAAAGTCCGCTTTACCCTTCCCTCTTCTCCTCTCAAGCGGAGGGGAGGAGTCTTGAACAGAGCGCTGAGCTGCACTCCTGGCCACCCAGCTGGTGTTCTCACTAGGTCACATGCTCCCCAAACCCAGTGGCTCTGAGCCTATCATAGCACCAGGACTTGCCCAGAAAATGCAGTCCTTGTGGTCTAGAATGCTTTTCAAGTTTATTTAGGATCCCAGAGCAATTTAGCCTGCAGTGGGCTTACTGAGATAAACTGTTTGCCTCTGGCTAGGGCTTCTCTCAATGCTCTGTGAACTCTCCCTCCCACAAGCCTGTAGATTCTCTCACCACACCACCATTGCTGCTACCAAGGGGTGGGGAGAGAGAGGATGGTGCTGAGAGTTGACTGTTTTTGCTACCCTCTCCAGTGCCTTTTCCTTTGATGTGATGTTAAAACCGGGGACTGGTTTTAACAGGTACATTGCTCACCTGATTTTTTGTTCTTATGAAGATGCCTTTTTTTGGGTGAATATTTGTTAAATTTGGTGTTCCTGAAGGGGAAATGATTGCTGGAGCCTTCTGTTAAGCCATCTTGCTCTGTCTCCTTACCCTAAAGTGTTTTGACTACAAGTGTGAGCCACTGTGCCTGGCTGAGCCTAGGATTTGAAGATATTTCAGGTTGAGCCCAGTGGCTCAGGCCTCTCATTCCAGTACTTTGTATGGTTGAGGCAGGTTGATTGCTCGAGCCCAGGAGTTCAAGACCTCCCTGGGCAACACAGTGAGACCTCATATATAAAAAAGTAAAAATTACAAAAATTAGCTGCATGCACGTGTGGTCCCAGCTACTTGGGAGGCTGAACTAGGAGAATGTCTTGAACGTGGGAGGTCAAGATTGCAGTCAGCCATGATTGCATCACTGTACCACTGCACTATAGCCTGGGTGATAGAGAGACCCAGTCTCAAAAAAAAAAAAAAAAAAAAAAAAAAAAAAAATGATATTTCAACTCTTCTAAGTCTATACCTGCTTTTACTCTTCCCAAACTGTGTGAACAATTCATTCATTTACCAGTGAATATTGAGTTGCTTACTGTGTGCTGGGCCTTAGGGACACAGAGAGGAATAGTCCAAGTCCTGATGAAACAGAAATTAAATGATTAGATTTACCTTTTGGTAGGATTACTAGTGATATGTATGAAGTGGCACGAGTAGAAGCAGGCAGCTGAGTTAATTACAGAAGTCCGGGTAAAAGATAATGTTCATTTGAACTAGGATGGTAGAGGAGATGCAGAGAAGGAGGTGGATTTGTGATGCCTTTTGGAGGTAAAGCTGACAACATTAAGGAAGTGATATGAATTTGGAAGGAGCTCAAGGATTGGGGATGATTTTGGATTTGATTAGAATGAGTGTTGTTAGTGCCTTTACTGATAAAGGGAAGAGCAAGCTGGAGTGGTAGACCATGGCAGTAATAACATAATAATTATATTACACCTATTAGATACATTTGTGAAGAGGTGTCTAGTAGACAAGCAAACATCTGGGAACTCAATGGAGGTTTCAGCTACAGCACCAACTTTGAGCACTGACTCATATATAAATGGTTATTTAAAGCCATGGGACTAAAGATGATCAGGGAAAGAGTATAGATGTATGTGTGGTGATATAAGTCTAAAGTAGTGGTATTGATTCACTTCTATGGAGACTCTTCATCTAAGTTATCAACTTGGAATTATATATAAACCTGATTGCATTTGCTGAATAGGGAAAGCAACTCACTTTGTAGCCACTGCATAGACAACATTAACCAACAAGCAAGTTGCAAACATGCCAATAGTTAGTTGCTTTTTGACTGAACTGTATGCCAAATGTCCTTGACTTGCGTGAAACTGTGCCCGAGAGCATCCACCTGAGAATCCCAGATTTGAAAGTGCCACACAAAAGGAGGATTATGGCACATGAATCAGCTTTTCTTTTTAAATACAGATAAGTAGTGAAGAAATAAGTTCCTTTGAAGATGCTGAAACTACATCTGGGATCTTTCACTAGATGATTCATTGTTACACATTAGTCTCATAGCATCCAGGCTCATTAAAACAACATATTTTGCGTGTCATGGATTGTTTTGGCTACTCTTTATAGACAGAATTATGAATGTTAAATCTCAGAATGCTAAGTATGAAAGAAATCATACAGGAATAATGGAAAAATTAGGTTAGAATTCACAACAGGCAAAAACTGGTAACGGTCCAAATGTTCATCAACAGAGCAACAGGTGAACAATTGTGATATAGTCATTCATGGGACTAGTACACACAACAAGGTTAAATATGTTGAAAGCAAAAACATTTTGTTGAATGAAAGAAGCCAGACACCAAAGAATACATACTGTATGATGTCACTTACATGAAGTTCAAGAATAGGCAGAAACTAACAGAACAGTGGGGATGCCCATGGGGATGGTTATTGACCAAAAGGAGTCATGAGAAAACTGTTTTGTTTTAGAAACAGGGTCTCGTTCTGTCTCCCAGAATGGATTGCAGTGATACAGTCATAGCTCACTATAGCCTCAAGCAGTCCTCCTGCCTCGGCCTCCCAAAGTGTTGGCATTCCAGGTGTGAGCCACCACTCTTGACCTTGATTGGAGTGTTTCATAAATGGCTATATCCATTTGTCCACTTTCATCAACTTGTATACTTAGATTTGTACATTTCACTGTATGTCAGTTTTACCTCAGTGGAAAATAAGAAAACAACAAAAATGGCCTGCTGAGTAGTTCTGTGAGGATGAGCTTCGGGAGCACATCACTTCATTCTCAGAGAGTGAGGGAAAGTTTTCCAGAGATAATACTCTCTCTTTTTATCCTTTTACTTCTGCAGTTGATTTATTTTTTTCAACTCTTAGCTATCTCCCCATAATAATACCTATTCCTATGACCGTTTAATTTATTGTGCAAATGCAAAATAGGTAGCAAAACGGAGTGCTGTTATAAATTACACTCAACTGGTAAAAACTATGATTGTTTGCTTCTGTTCTAGTCAGAGGGTTATACTCTACTGCAGTCATACCTGAAGGAAGGCAGTAGTAGAGCAGGTGTACCTGAGGGTGGAACAACCTCTGCTTGGCCTCATCTAAAAGTAGATAAAGGGGGCTGGGCGCGGTGGCTCACGCCTGTAATCCCAGCACTTTGGGAGGCCGAGGCAGGCGGATCACGAGGTCAGGAGATTGAGACCATCTTGGCTAACACGATGAAACCCCGTCTCTGCTAAAAATACAAAAAATTAGCCAGGTGTGGTGGTGGGTACCTGTAGTCCCAGCTACTCGGAAGGCTGAGGCAGGAGAATGGCGTGAGCCCGGGAGGTGGAGCTTGCAGTGAGCAATGTTTGTGCCACTGCACTCCAGCCTGGGTGACAGACCGAGACTCCATCTCCAAAAAAAAAAAAACCTGGGAGGGGGGCAGAGTTCACCAAGATGCTTGCAAGGGAGGAGGTGGGGATTTTATGTCGCAGGGGGTAGATGTGTGCGTTAGTTGGGATTTACATGTGAACTTTTGAAAAAGATACGTTATTTGTTTTATATATATTTCAAAAATGATTCATGTTACTGTATTTGTTCCTTTGAAACAGGTGACAGTGGAGAGTGGAAACAGGAGATAGTGGATCCTCCTTCAAAAATGGAGGATGGAAAGCCCGTTTGGGCGCCACACCCTACAGATGGATTTCAGATGGGCAACATTGCGGATATTGGCCCCGACAGCTTAACAATTGAACCCTTGAATCAGAAAGGCAAGGTGAGTTTCTCAGAAAGATGTTGAAGTGTGATTTCTTTCAAAAATAGGTGTTTTTTCACAAGAGATAAGTCTGTCTTCTTAATGAAGTAGGTATTTGGGAAAGCATAATTCTGGTAAGTGAGTCTGTTTTCTCCTGACTTCTTTAATTAAATCGGAGGCATGTGCCCTAGGGAAAAAATGGTGTCCTATGATAAAATCAGATGGAAATTTAGTGAGCCTTTCATTCTTTGTTTTTTCACATCCCTTTGATCATCCAGTTCTTAGTGAGCCTTTCATTCTTAAGAACTAGCTATATGATAAAATAGAAACAATAATGACATTTTTATTTCTTGTACCACGTTACTAAAGTTATTAGTGTGTCTGTGATCGACATGTCACAAAGTAAAAATATGAAAAGTGAACGTGAGGTTATCAGATTTTGCTTTTTTGCCTTAGCTTCTATTATAAAGTCTTTTTAAAACATTTTTTGTTCACTTAAAGTTATTGCTGTCATTTTTGTGATAGATGCTTTAGTTCTGTACACATGGTATTTATTTCTTTGTATGCGTAGATATCAACTAGACAGCATTACAAAATGAAAGTCTGAGGGAAAGGTGACTAGGAGTTGTGAATCGTTTACAGAGAAGGCATCATTGTAAATACCTATTTTAGTCTTCATGGAGACTGATACAGTCGTTTTTGTGGAAATTCACTCCATTCTCAGAGACTGAGGGGAAGTTTTCCAGAGGGAATAATCTCTTTTATTCTTTTGGTTCCACCATTGATTTATTTTTCAACTCTTAGTTGTCTTTGCACAGTAATACGTATTCCTATGATAGATGTCCACAATTTTTAGTTTAACGAGTATGCCTGGTAAACCGTTCATCTGACTAAATTAAATTTGTAGATGTCATTTCTGTTTACTTTAGACTGAAAATGTTCATGAATAATTTATATTGTACGATACATGGTTAACTAATGCCATATGACTACCATCCTTCTGGGAACCTTAGAAAAACAAGGTGGATCTCTCATGAGGTCTTTTCACAGAGAAAACTATTCTGTTACTGTAAACAACCCAGGAACTGAAATGCATAATGTATAATGTGCCATGTTAGAGGAGGCCAATTAAAGATACCCTTAGGACAGGAAAGACAAACTATTTCTGTTTTTTTCCTCTTATTAACAAGTACCTATTTGTACTTACAATACATGTTTAAAAAAATAAGCTCGATTACTTTACATATTTGAAGGCTTTTGGTTTTTGTTTAACATATTTTATAAGCACAGTAAATCAAAAGATGCTTTTCATATTTTAATATGCTTTACACTGTGCCTTATTAATATTATTCAGGTACATATGTAGAACCAATAAAACTGTTTACATTAGGAAGTGATATAAATTTCATGGATCTGTAGATAATTCTGTGAACTAAAGTGTATGTTTTTTCCATAAAAATTTTTTTGAAGATTAACAAGTTCTCAGAGATTACCTTTAATCTTAATTTCCCCCCCTACTTTCTGATCAGGGTCTTAATAAACATACTGCCATAATAACCAGACAGTTAAAAAGATCCTTAAGAGAAGCAATCTTTTGCTTAGCTCATTCATTGCCTGGAGATCGTCAGCTTCGAAATATTATTAAGGAATTAAGTACATAAAGGGGTGGACTGGTCATGCACACCTTTGTGCAGTGTGTGCAGTGGAAGTACAGTGGAAATGTGGATGAGGAAGTGAGGAACATGTCTTGATATTAGCAATGGCTTTTCAGGGTTTTTGTTTGCGACCCATAGTAAAATAGATTTCTCATTGCGTTAGGTATGTGTGTGTGTGAATTTATAAGAAATAAATTTTACATTTCAACAACTGTGTATGTAGTGTTTGTGTGTGTTTACTTGTAAATGAAATAGTTGGTCAAAAGGAACATTCTTAGCACATGCTGTGCATTCTGATAATTTCTGATAACTTTTATTCTTTTAAAAATGGTGTTTTAGGCTAGGTACAGTGGCTCATGCCTGTCATCCTAGAACTTTGGGAGTCCAAGGAGGGAGGATTGCTTGAGCTCAGGAATTTGAGACTAGACTGGGCAACATAGTGAGACCTCATCTCTACAAAAAATTTAAAAAATTAGCTGGGTATGGTGGTACATGCCCGTCTTAGCTACTCTGGTGGCTGAAGTGATAGTAGCACTTAAGCCAGCAGGTCAAGGCTGCAGTGAGCTGTGATTGTGCCCACTGCACTCTAGCCTGGGTGACGGAGTGAGAGATCCTGTCTCAAAAAAAAGAAAGCTATTTTAATCCACTAAATTGGTTTCATATTCTGTATTTGCAGCAGTCGTAAGAAGCCACTCTGAAGCCTTGTAGGCAGATAGAAGGGTCTGCATTTTCTTTTCCCTGTCTGCTTTGCTGGTCTTATATTTTGTCAACCAAGTCTCCCCTTCATACTCTTACTCATCCTCTTTCTCCTTCTCTTCTGCAAGTATAAAGTCCTTACCATGCCCCAGTTGATGTTATGTGCTTTGTGTCATTGCTCAGATTGCCTCCGCCTGGAGTGCCACTATCCATACCCACTCTTTTTTTTTTTTTTTTTTTTTTTTTTTTTTTTTGAGACAGAGTTTTGCTGTTGTCGCCCAGGCTGGAGTGCAGTGGCATGATCTTGGCTCACTGTAACCTCTGCCTCCCAGTTTCAGTCAATTCTCCTGCCTCAGCCTCCCGAGTAGCTGGGATTACAGGTGCCCACCACCATGTCTGGCTAATTTGTTGTATTTTTAGTAGAGATGTGGTTTCATCATGTTGGCCAGGCCCGTCTCAAACTTCCTGACCTCAGGTGATCCACCCGCCAGGGGCTCCCGAAGTGCAGGGATTACAGGTGTGAGCCACCGCACCTGGCCAATCTCCATATCCTTTTGCTTAGAAAATACTTATTTTTGTTTTAAGACTCTGATTGAGGTCACCTTGTTGATGAAGTTTTTCTATGGATACCTAATCTCCCTCTCCACCCCATTCAGTAGAATTGACTCTTGACTACTTTTTCCTTTGAGGAGTGGTATAAATTCTTAGCTCTCCTTTAATCTTTATTGGAGATAATTGTTTACCTTGTCTCCCCCTCCCTACTAGACTATGTAATCTCAAGTGCAGGGGCTATTTTATTCTGTCATTAGAGCTTGATGTTCTGTATGTGATTTGTGGTAGGTGTTCAATGCTGAGTGATCAAGATATGCTTTTAGCAGAAAAAAAGCCTCTTTCCTCTAAGAGAAAACAATTAATGAAACATTTTCTCTTTAAGGAGAGAGGAAGATGGGGCTGGTGATAATTTAAGGAATAAAGAAGGAGGTAGACAAAACACCTTTCAGGACTCCTTACTGGCCTTTTAGCCTGCTCTTAACTTTCTCACTCCAGCAGCTCTTTGTCATTGGCCTCCCCTCAGCTCCACTCCCCTCATCATCTAACTTCTTGGAACCTTTTTAATTTGACATGGCTCCTACCAGGTTAGCACTAAACCCTGAGGTCTGGGGAGCCGTAACCCTCTTGCCATGGCTGTGAAAGTTGGGCACATACATATATGACATTAGCAGTTATTCTGAATGCGTTTTCCTATAGAATCATTATTATAAATTGATTGTTTTATATTATCATAATTACCATAATTAATGGTAATAATATACCATTAATATACTTAATGTACATTATGGGTTAATTTTGCTTTTGTGGCCTGTCCTACAAACTTTTCCACATGTATAACATTAAGAACATGTGTGCTGGGTTCCAAATAATTAACTTCCAGAGTTTTTATGGCATAACAGTTTTCTACATTGAGTGACTTAGAATTGAGGTAGTCCCAGCAGCGTGGATTTTACTCTTTATAGTTGTAGCTTTACACACACACACACACACACTGCACACACCCCTATAAATATTATTTTAAAATAATTGAACCATTTTTCCCTGCAGTTTTCTTTGATACAATTAGAAACTTCAACCACAAGAGTAATTGTAATTGTTTGAGAATACTGTGTCAGCTTATAAATAACTGTGAGAATGGCATGGATTAAAATTTAATTCTCTTTGGATGTCATTTGAGATCATTTGTTCTCTCTGATGAGATGTTATCTTAATTCTACAGTGTCTACTAGAGCATTTAAGTGATAAAATAAATATAAGTATTCATGGATACTTGTAATTTTACAGACGCATTATTTTAGGTACTTTTGTATTTCTGAAAGATTTTGTACAGGAGTTTGTGTCAAATATATTTTACTGAAACAATAGCTATTAATATAATCCTCTGGTTATATCTGATTGAATGTTACTTTTAATTTTAATTTTTTTTTTTGAGATGGAATTTCACTCTTGTCATCCAGGCTGGAGTGCAATGGCATGATCTCGGCTCACTGCAACCTCCAAATCCTGGGTTCAAGGGATTCTGCTGCCTCAGCCTCCCAAGTAGCCGGGATTACAGGTGTGCCGCATCACGCCCGGCTAATTTTGGTGTTTTTAGTAGAGATGGAGTTTTACCATGTTGGTCAGGCTAGTCTCAAACTCCTGACCTCAGGTGATCCACCCGCCTCGGCCTCCCAAAGTGTTGGGATTATAGGCATGAGCCTCTGTGCCCAGCCACTTTTTCCTTTTTTAAAACACTAAAATTGCTGTACCTACCACATCAAAATTTTATTTTAAAAAATTGTTAAATAGCATATGTATGTAAATTTAATATTAATGTACCTCTTTTTTTGTCCTTGTCTAGGTGTTAGAGCCTAGGATACTTACTTACTGATTTTTATTGTTGATTTCACATCCACAGTAATAGTAGATAATATTTTTGAGTAAAGTTGTTGTTCTGTTTTGGTGTTAATAACTTGTTAAACAGTAGGATCTGTATTATATTTTAATATAGAGCATATTGTTGTCACTATTACAGTGTATGCAACCAATTAAGCCCTTCTATTGTTCTTACTATTTAAAAGCCTTGAGTTTAATGAGCATTTGTTTTGCTTGTTAGACATTTTTGGCTCTCATAAACCAAGTGTTTCCTGCAGAAGAGGACAGTAAAAAAGATGTGGAAGATAACTGTAAGTACCAAGTTAAAAATCAACTCTCCGCACAGAAAAGGAAACTGTTCTTTTAAAAAAATAAATTAGTGGTTATATTACTAATACACTATGCTGGTTCAGAAACAATCTAGTCTTTTGACACGAATGTTCATGTGAATGAAGGAACTCGAGTCCTCCATGTTGTCTCATATTTGCATTTTGGTGAAAGAGTCTTGAGTATTCTTTTGGTGTTATTTGAGTTGTATAAATATGGGGAATGGTAATTACTGTGAGGCTTGAACTAAAGGTCTCTTTTTAACAGTTTTGAAAGTTGTTGAACCTTATCTAGAGTCAGGTGGTTTTTATAGTACTATATGTGGTTCACTAATTTGGAAGTTAAGTTGGTAGGAGGCATTTAACATCACTATTTGAAGCAAACAAGCATTTAAAAAAATTCTATATAATTACTAATTGAAAAATTAGTTTCAGAACGATTATATTAAAACACAGCATTAATTTGACTTATAACATCTTGGCATGTTTGATGAAAAAAGCCTTTCTCTGTGGAACAGGCCAATGTTTATTCTTACATTTTTAAGATTAAGCAGTAATCATTTCATATTGGGGGCAGCAGTGTTAAAATTATGTACACTTGTCATGGATTTCATTAAAGGTACTTGACACTAACAGCTCTCCATTTAACAAAAAAAGGTAGTGTTAACAGTTATGTACAGTTGTCATGGATTTCATTAAAGGTACCTCATACTAAAAACTCTCCATTTCAGAAGAAAAGGTAAGAGAAAGGCATAGATTTGTTATTATTGATTTTCTCTGGAATTCACATTTGAGTAAACCTATGAAACCCCCATATGTAGAATGGTGGCAGCATAGAATAGTGGGAGTAATGGGAGAGCCATGGACTGTAACTGTAGAGTTAGGCAAGCCTAATTCTGACTCTATGTTATTAGGAGGCTGCGTGCTCCTGGGCATTTCATCTCTCTTCTGAAATTCTCATCTGTAGAATCGAAGTAATGTGTATATTGTATGATTAGAGATGATATAAAGTGCTTTGCACAGCGTCTAATGACTCTTAATAAATGGTAACTGTTTTTATTAGGTGCAAGACGTTGAAGAAAAAAATGTAGAATTCCCTTCCTTTCCAAAATTGCTGGAGAGTTTGTCTGATTAAATAATACATTTTTGGATAGCAATCAGAATAAAATAAGGAATGAGACTATACCATGTCTAAAATAGAATTTTTTTTTTCTTCTGTTAAAACTTGCTCGGGTATGCAGAACTGGGGATCAATCCTTTTCATATATTAATGTGTATGTCTCTGAATGTAACAAGTGGTTTTGAATAGTTTTTAATCCATTTCTTAAATTAATATTTTAAAACATTCTCTCTCCATTTGCTTTGTCTTGCTATACTTGTCTAACTTTTAAATTTTCACAACCTCAGTATTTGCTGCCTCTTGCAGCTGGTTTCCTTGGTGATGCCAGATGGCAGCAATGTTAATGTGTGGGTGTTAACTATTCTCATAAGATAGTAGCCCATCCCTACTGAAGGCCCTTTTCTGAAACCACATTATTAACACAGCTTTGATTGTTGAGTTTAGAATATAAGGTTTCCAACTGCAGTGGTTCTGTCACTTAGTACTTTCATATGAGGCATGCCACCATACCACTGTCCTCTGCTGAATGACACACTGTAACACAAAGCTACCACCATAGTTGTAACTTTGTGTTATACACGCGCGCGCACACACACGCACACATACACAGGGTCTCACATGCATATTTCTAAAATTATTTTCTTCTTTCTATTATGGTAATAATGTGAAGATTAAATAATTGATGCCTATAGAGAGTGTTCTGAAGTATGTGTTGAAGGTTCTACTGAAACAGAGGCATGTTAAGTCTTTTTTTTTTTTTTAATGGAGGAAGTGGGGACAATGATGAGGATATTTACTCCCACCCCACTATGTGTTGTCTTTTAATAGTGCCCTAACAATGTAGCAACATTTATTACCTACTTTTAGGTCTAAGTTATTTTATTTTATTTTTTTTTTTTGAGACAGTCTCGCTCTGTCACCCAGATTGGAGTGTAGTGGCATGATCTCAGCTCACTGCAACCTTCGCCTCCCGGGTTCCAGCAATTCTTCTGCCTCAGTCTCCTGAGTAGCTGTGACTACACGTGTGCGCCGCCATGTCCAGCTAATTTTTGTATTTTTAGTGAGATGGGGTTCACTGTGTTGGCCAGGTTGGTCTCAGACTCCTGACCTCAGATGATCTGCTTGCCTCGGGCTCCCAAAGTGCTGGAATTATAGGTGTGAGCCACTGCACCGAGCTATAGCTCTGAGTTTTCTATGTGAAGGGTTTTATATGTAGAAATTAGCATGTTAATTTTGCTGTTTTACTTGACTGTTGGTTATTGTCACAAGAATAGGAAAATTGGGCATGTGAAGTCAGTAATTAAAAGGAAAATAATAGCATTTTCCCCTGCTGATTTTGAGCTGCTATGACTTTCATGGCACATAATGTTCTTCGTGAATTATTGTCTATTAGATTTTGAGAATAATAAAGTATAGAACATAAAATTGGAAAGAAACCGGGCGCAGTGGCTCACTCCTGTAATCCCAGCACTTTGGGAAGCTGAGGCGGGTGGATCACCTGAGGTCAGGACTTTGAGACCAGCCTGGCCAACATGATGAAACCCTGTCTCTACTAAAAGTACAAAAATTAGTTGAGCATGGTGGTGGGCGCCAGTAATCCCAGCTACTCGGGGGGCCGAGGCAGGAGACTCCCTTGAACCCAGGAGGCAGAGATTGCAGTGAGCCAAGATCACGCCATTGCACTACAGCCTGGGTGACAAGAGTGAAACTCCGTCTCTAAATAATAAATAAATACAATTGGAAAGAATTCTAAAAGTTGCCTTAGCCTCTTTTTCAGTAGTGCAGTGTCGTCTACAACAACATATATTTGGAATTGATTGACTTCTGTACTGAAGTTGTTTGTGGGTTCCTTTTTTCTTTTAGTGAGCCAGAGCTGTAATGATTAAGCAGGATCTTAAATGCTGAGACAACTCTCTAGTCAGATATCTAAATTTAATAGTGAAGTCATACCTAATCTTCATTAGAAATGTTTACATATATTTGTTATATATTTATTTATTAAAACAGTGTTTATAAAGAAACTAATTATTTATTCAAATATTTTGTTATATGTCTTAGGTTAAATTGTTTCAACATTTTAATATTCTTTTGGGTATAGTTAAATCTGTTAATAATTAGGCATAAAAGGTAAACAGTTTACATAAAGAGTTGCATGTAAATAGCCAAGCCAAGTAATCCTAGGACTGACTACTAGGAAAGGAAAGGAAGAAGGAATTATTCGGTAGAGCAGGAAGCTATTTGAGAGGCCCTCATGAACATCCCTAGGTCATACCTTTAGGGAGATGTAGGCAGTTGGGACTTAGCATTTCACATTCTGGCAAAACAAGGGTTGCAAATATTTTCCTCTCCCTCTCTCTTTTTCTGTGTCTTCTTGAAAATGGAATGGCCTGCGTGGCATGATTTCAGAGGAATACCCTCCTGTCCAAATTCTTACTGTCATCAGCAGATATTTCATCAGTTGGAGATTTATTTGGTTTAATAAACACACATCCCTGAAAAGGTAGGTGGTGAGTGTGGAAGGAGTAAAGATAGGAGAGCAAGTAGTAATTCCCATGTCTGTGTAGGCTTATATGATTAGCGTTCACAGGGGAAGTGTACTGTAGGATTAGGAGTTTTTACTTAGAGGAAGCAGTGACAACATCATGCAACCAGGTATTTCAGAGGAAAGTGAGAGAGATGGGGAGTGGTTCAACAGAGTGCGTTGGATAAAGAAAGAGGAACATGTAGACCAGGCTCCAGGGCACAAGGATGGAAGAAGATTAGGGATATAGAAAGGTAGGTGACCTCATACCCAAACCAGATATATTAATACCTCTGCTGCCTAACCCTCTCTATATCCTTCCTCAATTCAAAGGAAAGCTGCCATTCAGCTGTTAGGAGCCTCCACCCACTTCTTACTCTCTTTTATTCTGCTCTAAGTGGCACTAGAAAGCAATGAGGTGACTGAGGCAGGAGAATCGCTTGAACCCAGGAGGCGGAGGTTGCAGTGAGCTGAGATTGTGCTACTGCACTCCAGCCTGGGCAACAGAGTGAGAGTTCATCTCAAAAAAAAAAAAAAAAAAAAAAGCAGTGAGGTGAAAGTGAATTGGCTGCATTAAATGAGTATAGATGCATGGGCAGTCTGTGGAGGTAGGTATATGGCAAGAGGCTCTTGTTTGACAGCATTGGTTAGGTGTTGAATAGTGTGTTCAACACCTAACATACATGCAGTGTAGGCACATGAGCAATTTCAGTGAGGGACCAAACAAATGAATCAGGCAGCATCTTGCCCCCAAGAATCTGATATAGTAGACAAAACCAGATACGTAAAATTATCATAACACTGGCAGTGTGTGGTAAGAGCCATAAAGAAATTACAAAGAAGATAGTGTTCTAGTGGTGGTGGTGAGAATGGGGAAGTGTCATTTGTGAGGTAACTTTTGTACTAACCTTAAACAATAGGTAGATTTTTTACACCTAGAAATGTAGAGGATATTCTACACTGAAGCTGATAGATGAATGATACCTGTATTTAATAAATAGTTCAGTCTGCCTATAAGTTAGTATTAAGGTGAATTGTGGAAAATTATATGAAAAGGTCATGAATGTAGGTTTATTAAGAGCCCTGATCAGACGTGAATATGGATGTTGATAGAGACCCAGTGATGATTTTATGGGGAGAGAGATTTGATGAGGCCTCTACTTTAGTTAATGTGCTGAGAAGTCTGGATTAGAGAGGAGAGAGACTGAGGCAATAGGTAAATAAGAGGCTACCATGATCACAAAAGAGGTAATGAGAATTAAACTGGTATTGGAGCGGTAGAAATGGAAAGAAAGAAGATACATTGAGAGATTCAGATTATGCTTTGAGTACCTGCCATGAACTGGCACTATGCTATACTTTCTTACATGGCATAAAGATTTGGAAACTGGTTTAGAATAAGGAGGGAGAGAGAAGATGATTTTAGTGTTGACTAAGGTTTATAATTTCAGTGACAGAGAAAATGGTGGTGCTAATAACAGAAACAAGGTGGTTGAGAAGAGGAATGGTTTTTGTCTACTCTAGCATGGGACAGAAATGGAGCTCAGGAGATTGAAGGACTTGGAGAATAGATTGGGAGTCAACCCTGACATTTTAGTAGAGCAGATGTCACAGAAACAAGATTTATCTGTTCAAACTCAGATATTAATTAGCTTCATATTCTCAGTTAAGACATACATAATTTATCCAGGATTATTCTTACGTGAGTTGTGAGGGACTCCCTGAATGATTTGATGGTCTGTTCCCATTCTAAAGTTTTATCTTTTGTGTTTTATCTGTGAAATTCTGAGTATCAGATTGGATTAGTGTCATCACTTTGTTGTGTCAGAAGTGTATTAAAATCAGAGCTATCTATTATAATACTTTTTTCCCTCTTGAATTGTACTTTTTAATCAACCTTCATTAACGAGTACTCACTTGGTACTCACTAGGTTTACTCCTTTAGTTGAAAATTCATTACTTAAAAATATCACTGTAACACATGTAAACTGGATCGCTTTTAAATCAGCTTCTAGGGTTTACATCAGCCTGGGTTTTAAAAAAGATGGAGTTAAATGTAACCTAACAACTGATTTTTAGGATAAGTCAAAGTGATTCAGATTAAGATAGTATTGTTTTATTTTGTTTTCTTCAACTCTCTAATGATATGTAAATTTTCTGTCTTAGGTTCACTAATGTATTTAAATGAAGCCACACTGCTCCATAATATCAAAGTTCGATATAGTAAAGACAGAATTTATGTAAGTATTTTCCTATGGTGTCAGTTTTTGTGGAGATAATTATTTCAAGTGGTACTCTTTGATTTTGTCACACTTGAAATTTTCTAACAGAAAATCATGCTTGATCTGAGCCTCTTGAATAGAGTATGAGCTTAGTGAGGACAAATTTTTTTTTCTAATTTACAACTTGAACTCCGGGGGTTAAAACATGCCTGGTACATAGAAGGCACTTAATCAGTGTTCGTGGAAAGAAATTATGAATTCAGAGTGTTGTTTAGTATCTTTTGGACTTAAAAATGTCCAGTTTGAGTATTTTGAAAACACCATAATGGTTTTGGTTTTGATTTTTTACTTTTGGTATGTCTGTAGATATGTTTGATTCACTTTCCACGTTGTTTGGAAGACAATGTAAAGCAGCCTGTAAGGAATGTATATTGAAATTAAAAATTTGAATGAGGAAAAAAATGTAAATTAGAATAGAAGATAGTATCTGAGGAAATATTAAGAACACAGGAATGCTGACCATAGAACCTAAATATTTAGTTGCTGAATTTCATTAGACCCTAGATACTCTACCTTCAAAGTCCAGAATATTCAAAAATGAAAGAAAATGCTTTCAGTGTAAATAGTCAGGGTTTCCATCAAATCATTCAGATGGATATTTCACCTAGTATGTTTTAGTTATAATTATTCTTTGGGCATGCATGAGACTTTATTACAATATGACCTAACCATATAGTCCTTTGGTGGCTGGAGATAAATTACCCCATTGTAGTTCTCCTGTTATAAAGATGGGGCTCTTCATTATTTTTGAACGAAGAAAACACATGGCTTCTTTGACACTTACTGGATCAAATGACAGTCTTAATCTTTTATATCACTATCAATTTGCCTAATTGTACTTACTTAATTCTGACTAAATTACATTTAGTCTCTGCCATCTGTCCAAGTAGTGACAGCTGGGAAATAGGACTTATTTATTCTATTCCAAAAGAGCATACTTGCCATCTTCTAGTTATATATAGTTTTAAGACTTTACTTTTCTCCCTGATTTTTTTCAAAATCAACTAAATAAAGAACATATTTAAGTTTAAATGTGGCTATTCTTGATTAGAAATATATTTAGAGGCAAAATTTACTCAATCAACTGACTCATGTTGAACATCTAATATGTGCTAAATTCCAAAATTAAAAGCAAGCTTAAGTTGCTCATTAAACATTTAACTTATAAATGTTCTAGGTAATGGTTAGCATATATTGTGTGGAAGAAATCTGGAACCAAATGGTCACCACAGAGCTAAATCAATCCTTGGCATTCAGTGACAGGGATGGGCCTAGAAGGTGCTACAAGCTATATTAAACTCCTCAGTAGCAGGGTGAATACACTAGGTAAGGAATACAAATGACCAAAACTTAGGTGTGGGAGTAGATTTCATAAGTAGAGTCGACAGAAGAAGGCTGAATGAGATAGAAGCTAGAGACTCAGATTTCTGTCTGTGGTGACTTGGTGGTGATGCCATGTCCCTGGGGGAGCACATGGAAGGAGAATACTTTCTTTGAGGCAGAGGTAGGTGGGAAGAGATAATTTTGAGTTTGGATGTGCTGAACTTGAGGTGCCTGTGGGTTGGTAAGATACAAATATTTATTAAGAATTGGAGAAATATGGATCCTATAAAGATCAGGGAATACTCGGAATATTTAGGACTGATTTGGGAGTCTTAGTTATATAGATAATTGAGATTTTTTGTATTTTATTTCTTCTATGAGCTTTGTTTATCTTTAAATGAAAATAGTAATTGGAAAATTTTATGTTTATGCTTTTCATATTTAGACATATGTCGCCAACATTCTGATTGCAGTGAATCCATACTTTGACATACCTAAAATATATTCTTCAGAAACAATAAAGTCATATCAAGGAAAATCTCTTGGGACAAGACCACCTCATGTCTTTGCAATTGGTAAGTGATTTTAATTGTATTTTAATTCTTGTCTTTCTTTATATTGTACAGATTTACTCAGTTTTTCTTTTAGATTAATAAAAGATACCATAAATTGAACATATATTTTGGAGGAACTGTATACTTCTTGGATATCTCAACATAGTTAGGAGCAAGTATTTTACACAGGGTGGGGAAGAACACTTTTGCAGTCAACTAATGGGGCAGGCATTCCGTACATCATTATTTGTGTTAAATGCCTGTGTCCTGTAAGGGATGTCTGCCCAGTTGAAAGTAGGATGTAATAAAACTGACCTAATGGTACTTTTAGGCTCTTTAATACCATCAACTCCATCTTAAAAGTGTCCTCCTTCACAGTTTTGAGGTCCTGGCCTTCATTTCTTACCCAGCTCATGCCTTGTGAGTGTGTTACTTGGACTAGATTTGAGCTATAAGAACAGACTTCTGGGCATCATCTTGCATCAGGGGTTTATAAAATTAAAGGATTAAAAGTAGTATATGCTCCATACTGCTGGAGAACCTGTATGGGAAGACAGTAGTGTCTCTTTGCCTTTCTCAGCTTCTCTTTTATTTTGAAGTCCTCCAGATCTGAGGCATAGCGGGTGGAGGTTTTTGATCAGAATGAGCAGTTACCCCTCTTCCCACCAAATACGGAAGTGTTAGCTAACCCTTTGCATTCAGACATAAAGCAGCTAAGTGACATGTGTTGGAACTTGTTCGTAGTGCAGCCTGTTTCTCTTTGGGCTTTCTCTTTATGCTTGGCCTAACCAGACTTCACTTTCAGATTTGGTTGACCTGTGTGCTGTCTGCTACTAAGTAGGGTAAATATGGCTGACGTAATTACTCTACCAGGGAAACAGCAGATTTACTTTTGGCTGAAAGAAGCTATGACAGGCATCGTGTGTTCAGCCTGCAAAATCCCTTAGAACCTGAATATGTGCAAACTTATCACTGGAGAAAAGTTACATGTTTAAAATGTAAATCAATGAGCTTTTATTTTTAGCTTTTTACTACTAAAAAACAAGTGTTTGGAATGATTCTTTAAAAACATGTGGAGGATGGGTGTGGTGGCTCATGCCTGTAATCCAAGCACTTGGGAGGGCGGATCGCTTGAGCCCAGGAGGTCAATACCCACCTGGGCAAACATGCAAAACCTTGTCTCTATAAAAAAAAATGAAACAATTAGCCAGGCATGCGCTTGCCTGTAGTCCCAGCTACTCTGGAGGCAGTGGTGGGAGGATCGATTGAGCTTAGGAGATCGAGGCTGCAGTGAGCTGAGATCGTGTCACCACGTTCAACCTGGGTGACAGAGAGAGACCATGTCTCAAAAAAAAAAAAAACAAAAATGGGTGGGGGGTGGAACAGGGGAACCGGTTGCTGATAAACTGGACAAAGGGATGTGTGTACTCTTGCATAAGGTTTGCATTCTCCCCTTAGAGTAAAAGCCATTTCTAAAGTCTTCTTGGCACATGTCTGAGGTGAGAGATAGTCTTATATAGCCAAATTGTGATGACCTCAAATACAGTTGTCTTAATTTGAGACTGCTTTAACAGCCTTAAATTGTTTCAACTTGTCTGTGTAGACTTGACATTTAATACAGTTTATAGCCTAAATTGTTGGAGTGTAATGAAGATAGTTAAAAATTATATATGTAAACAGTGGCAAATCTAGGAAACTTAAAGTTGTTGATTTTGCCTCGTTGTAAAATGTTGACAAATTCTACAAGATTCATAAATTTAATAGTTGTATTACAGGAAAAAAACCCACAGATTTATTTTGTCATTATGTATTTTGTTTTCTGTAGCCGAATTTGTGGTTGCCAGATTTCTTAATTGGAAGCTCATTAATTCCTGCTTTTCGCTGGGGACTTCATTAGTTATGCGTAGTGACCATTTTCTAAATCCCTCTGCAGATCAGCTCTGGAATTGCAAAGAGATGAGCCATAGCCCATAATATCAAGACATTCTATCAGAAACTTAAGAGTTGTTTATTTGGATTTCATATTACTTAACTTTTAGGATAATAAGATACAACATTTAAATTAAATATTTCTAAAATGATTTGAACACTTTTGAATGACTTTATTTTAAAATTTCATTAACGTTGAACGTTTATGATTTCTTTAAGAGTAAGTGCTCCTAAAGTGAACTTTGTATTATTAACTTTATATTTAATATATTGCCCATCATTAATGTCTTATTTTGACCCTAGCTGATAAAGCCTTTCGAGACATGAAGGTGCTCAAGATGAGTCAGTCTATCATTGTATCTGGCGAATCAGGAGCTGGTAAAACAGAAAATACAAAATTTGTTCTAAGGTGAGTATTCAGCTAACTTGAAATATTTGAGCAGGTTGATCGTATTTTTCCCCCCTTGAGATAGGGTCTTACTGTGTCACCCAGGATGGAAAGCAGTGTCACCACCACAGCTCACTGTAGCCTTGACCTCCTGGGCTCAAGTGATTGTCCCACCTCATTCTCCTGAATAGCTGGGACTGCAGGCACATGCTATCATGCCCTGCTAATCTTTTAATTTTTTTGTAGAGATGAAGTCTTACTGTGGTGCCTAGGCTGGTTTCGAATTTCTGGGCTCGAGCAACCCTCCTGCTTTGGCCTCCCCAAATGCTGGAATGATAGGCATGAACCACCGTGCTCAGCCCAGGTTGATGCATGTTGTAGCATGTGTCAGAATTTCTTTCCTTTTATTTTTATTTTTTAGTATTTTGTATCCCATCCTTCCTTTTTAAGGCTGAATAATATTTTATTGTAGATATATGGTACATTTGTTTATCCATGCATTTGTCAATGAATATTTAGGTGACTTCCACCTCTTGGCTATTGTGAATAGTGCTGTTATGAACTATTCTGTTCAAATAGTTCTTTGAGAACTATAGGCTGTGCAAATATTTCTTTGAGAATTTGAACTGACTTTTAATACCTTTGCATACTTCATGACATAGTTTGGAATGGTGGGCTCTACCCCTTTTAAGATACAGACACCTTATATGGAAGCTAATCTATAGATGACTGAAAGCCTGCTCTGACATGTTATTCACATGAGGATCTTGGAGGAGACCAGTACTGGTTAGACAAAGGGTGATCTGGAAATGTTCCTTAAGAATCTAACATTTACGTTCTGTCTATATTTCTGTTAGCATGGTTAAAACCATTTTTTACCTTAAACTTATGATAATTGGCCTCCTTATTTCTATTTCCCTATAGCCTGCCTCTGAACGTGTTCCCTTTGCTGCCATTAACTTAAACTCTCTGCATTGTGTTTTTTTGTTTGTTTGGTTTGGTTTGTTTTTTGAAAACAGGGTCTTGCTGTGTTGCCCCATCACCCAGGCTGTAGGGCAGTGGTGCGATCATACCTCACTGCAGCCTCGACCTCCTCCAAGCCAAGTGATCCTCCTACCTCAGCCTCCCAAGTAACTGGGACCACAGGCATGTGCCACCATGCCTGGCTAATTATTTTTTTGTAGAGACAGGGTTATGCTATGTTGTCCAGGCTGGTCTCCAACTCCTGCACTCAAGTGACCCTCCCACTTTGACCTCCTAAAGTGCTGGGATTACAGGCATGAGCCACCATGCCTGGCCTTACACTTTGTTTAGAATTATAGCTTTTTAAAAATGGAAGGAATCGTAACACTCATTGTAGTATAGTTCTTTTAATTTACATACCCACGAGGTTAGATCTAGTGGTTCAACTACTGCTAGGAGCAGCATACTCACCAGTGTTACTCCCACAGAATTACAGTTCTTAGTTGATTGCTGCATAGTGGTACTATGAAATTTTGCTATTCATTATGTAACTATGTATGCTGTTCAGAGTTATCTATATAAAATCAACTGAAGAGTTTAACAGCTATTTTATACACACACACACACACACACACACACACACACACACACATACATAATTCTGTTAAATGAATGCTTCCCAATATTCTTGGATTCTAAGTGTTTCAATTTCTTTTTCTTTCTTTCCTGTATGTAATAGTCTATATGAGTCTATGGTTAATATATGAAAATGAACAAAAAGTTAAGGAATTATAAACTAATAATATGAACTTATATTTTAAATTAAGGATTGCTTTTTGTTTTGAAATGTGCCAGGCAAATAGTTATTTGTCTGTGTTTCATATTTCAGTGAAACAACATGAAGAGTGATAACTTCCCAGTTCTTCAGAGGCAGATTGCCTGGTTTTCTGTAGCCGAAGATTGAATTGATAGGCTCTCACAAAAGGCTTTGAAATCTCCTGTAGTTGATGAATATAATATATTTAAAATCAAATAGTTGGATAAAATCAGAATATTCCCAAAACAATTTTAAAAATAATGTGTTAGATTAGATGTTAAATGTAATAGATTAGATGTTAAATGCAATACAAATAGAATTTATTTTTCATTTTTATAATTTCAGCATTTAGATTCATGCCATACATGTGCAGGTTTGTTATGAATATATTTTGTGACATAGACGTTTGGGTTGTGAATGATCTCATCATTGAGGTAATGAGCATAGTACCACCAAATAGAATTTTTTTTTTTTTTTTTTTTTGAGACGGAGTCTCACTCCGTCACCCAGGCTGGAGTGCAGTGGTGCAGTCTCGGCTCACTGCAACCTCTGCCTCCCAGGTTCAAGTGATTCTCCTGCCCCAGCCTCCCGAGTAGCTGGGATGACAAGCATATGCCACCATGCCTGGCTAATTTTGTATTTTAGTAGAGAAGGGGTTTCACCATGTGGGCCAGGCTGGTCTCGAACTCCTGACTTCAGGTGATCCACGTGCCTTGACCTCCCAAAATGCTGGGATTGTAGGCATGAGCCACTGCACCTGGCCCCAAATAGAATTTTAAATACATTTAAAAAGCTGTCGCAGAATAGTTGCATTTAAGTACACATTTGTTATAGTGATGATCTAGGTTTCAGTTTTATATGTACTAAATAATATAATTATAAATAATTGTATACCATATTATTGTCATCAACATTTTTTATCCTATATTTTAAACAGATACCTGACTGAATCCTATGGAACAGGTCAAGATATTGATGACAGAATTGTTGAAGGTATTGCTAATTTTTCTGTTGTATGCATGTACTGAAATTAAGTTACAAGACTTCTTTCAGTGGTCTGGAATGTTCTTCTCTCAGAGATGCAAAAGACTCTCTTATCTCCTACAAATCATTGCTCATATATCATCTTGTTATTTACCTAATACCAATTGTTTTGCCCCACCCCACCTCATGAAAACACTAAGAAGGCAGGGATTTTTGTTTCATATTGCAAACCCCTAGAATGGTAACTGATAAAGAGCATAAATATCTGCTGAATGAATGAAAGAAATACAGGAATGTCTTTAGCATCCTGTTTGTTTTGTGGAGCTTGTTTTGTGTAAAGGGAAGAGGAAGAAGGGTTAATTGGCATTAGGTGCTTTTTTAGGGAAGTCATTTTTTAACAAAGGCAGTAGTGTGTAAATTGATTTCCTTAAGCTATCCATGAGTGTATACCTCCTTAGAAAATCTTCTTGTAGCTCAGTTTGGAGACTACTGGCCTAGACTACCATTATGTTGAATCTCCTGCATGATGCCCTCCTGCATCATAGACTCCTGCTTGGTCTCTTCACTTAGATTCTTACTTCTCCTTAATCCAGTCTCTGTATGGAAGTTGGAATAATTTCTTTTTCTTTCTTTTTTTTTTTTTTGAGGCGGAGTCTCACCTGTCACCCAGGCTGGAGTACAGTGGCTTGATCCCGGCTCACTACAACCTCTGCCTCTTGGGTTCAAGCGATTCTCCTGCCTTAGCCTCCCGAGTAGCTGGGCTTACAGGCGCCCACCACCACGCCTGGCTAATTTTCATATTTTTAGTAGAGACGGGGTTTCACCCTGTTGGCCAGACTGGTCTTGAACTCTTGACCTCAGGTGATCCGCCCGCCTCAGCCTCCCAGAGTGCTGGGATTATAGGGGTGAGCTACCACGCCTGGCTGGAATAATTTCTTTTGCTTTAAATCATCTGATGGCTTCATATTGCTCTCAGCATCATGCGCCAGATGTGTAACATCACCCACAGTGCTCTGTGTGATCTGGCCCCTGCCTCTTCTGATCTCACCTAGAGTCATGTTTCTTCTAACTCCTTATGCTTTAATCACATTGGCCTCCTTGTAGTTCTTTGAGCTGTCTTAAACAGGCTTCTCTGAACACTCTTTCTCCTTCTCCCTGCCTTACTTTCCCCCACAATGTACTCAGTAAGCATTTTTTAATAATGATGGTGATAATAACATATATGGGATGTATTAGGCGTTATCTTGTTTAAAAATCTGTTATCTAATTTAAATCTTCACAGAATGAATTAGAAACTATTTTATTCCTACTTTAAAGATGATAATATTTAAATATGCTGAAACTCATATAGCTCATCAGTTGTGAAATTCGGGTATAAACCTAGACATCTTAACTGCATGCCATAGTAAATGCATATTTTAACACTCTCTTGGCCATTTTTGTTTTTAAAGTAGAGACAGCATCTCACTATGTTGCCCAGGCTGGTCTCAAACTCCTGGGCTCAAGCAGTCCTCTTGCCTCAGCCTTATAAGTAGTTGGGACTCTACGAGTGCAACACACATGCTCTTGACATTTTAAAGAAAAATGTTAGTTGAACAGACTTATTGGGGCCTTGTATGTTCATGCATTTTGCTAGATCATAGCAAATGATATGTGCATTTTTGACAGTGATATAAAATCTGCATGTAGATCAATCTAAATAGAACTCTAATAAACATTTTAAAAGTTGAGCATCAATAAAGTTTTTTTTTTAATATAAAGAATTTTCTAGTTTCATTTACAGTTTATGTGATGGTGTAACATACCCAAATATGTACTTATCTCATAAGTAATGCTTTATTCACAGTAAAGTACCTTACTTTAGCAAGGGAGTCATTCTTAAAAACTGAATAAATTAATAAAAAAGAACAAATTATGGGCTACCTCAGTAAAAGACTAATTAGTATTGTGATTTGCTCACTTGAGGAGCACACTCACTTGACAATTGGATATAAGTCCAGTTTCTTCCACAGTAATGTGCTGTACAGTATGTAGTGTGTTATAGTGGAGATAAGTTATTCCAAATGCTCCAAGTGTTATTCCAAATGCTTCTATAGCTTCCTTTTTTTTTTTTTTGAGACTGAGTCTCACTCTGTCACCCAGGCTGGAGTGCAGTGGTGTGATCTTGGCTCACTGCAACCTCTGTCTCCCGAGTTCAAGTGATACCCCTGCTTCAGCCTCCTAAGTAGCTTGGATTATAGGTGTGTGCCATTATGCCTGGCTGATTTTTGTATTTTTTAATAGAGTTGGGGTTTCACCATGTTGGCCAGGCTGGTCTTGAACTCCTGACCTCAGCTGATCCACTTGTCTCAGCCTCCGAAAGTGCTGGGATTACGGGCGTAAACCACTGTGCCCAGCTCTATAGCCTCTTAATGGATAATAGTAAGTGTAACTAGAAGGGCATAGAGTCTTTTGATGCCATCCTTAGTAGAAGTTTAGTTGCTGGTTTTGGAATGAGTATATTATTAGTAGCATTAATATGATTTTCTGTTGGAGAAGTTCTTATCCTATTGGGATATTTTACTTGTATTAAGTTCCTCAGCAAAAACTAGTAGATTACCAATAAGGGAGTGGGGGAGACCTGTAATTGAGTCCTTTTTGTCAATAGACAGTTATGTGGCCTTTGAAGAGTGAGTTGACCACGTTTATTTTGTTTTGTTTTTTGTTTTTTGTTTTTTGAGATGAAGTCTCACTCTTTCACCCAGGCTGGAGTGCAGTAGCATGATCTTGGCTCACCTCAACCTCCATCTCCCGGGTTCAAGTGATTCTCCTGCCTCAGGCTCCTGAGTAGCTGGGACTACAGGCGACCGCCACCACGCCTGGCTAATTTTTGTATTTTTATTAGCGACGGGGTTTCACCATGTTCGTTAGGCTGGTCTGAAACTCCTGACCTCATGATCCGCCCACCTTGGCCTCCCAAAGTGCTGGGATTGCAGGTGTGAGCCACTGCGCCCCGACTGACCATGTTAGCTTCAGTTTTTTCTCCCATCTGAAACACGAGGGATATATGCTAATATTTTTTAGTTTTAATGTTTTCTTTCTTATTTTGGCATGTGAAATGGCTGGGGAATGATCTTTAAAAGAGTTTAGAGACTAGTTAAGCATTCTACTATGGATAGAATAGGAGAAATTGACTTGAAAAGGTTTCATAAGAAATATGGCTTCATGTTTATTTTTTATTTTTTTTATTTATTTATTTGAGACAGAGTCTCGCTCTGTCGCTCAGGCCTGAGTGCAGTGGAGCGATCTCGGCTCACTGCAACCTTCGCCTCCCGGGTTCACGCCATTCTCCTGCCTCAGCCTCCCAAGTATCGGGGACTACAGGCACCCGCCACCATGCCCGGCTAATTTTTTATATTTTTAGTAGAGATGGAGTTTCACCATGTTAGCCAGGATGGTGTCGATCTTCTGACCTCGAGATCTGCCTGCCTCGGCCTCCCAAAGTGCTGGGATTACAGGCATGAGCCACTGCGCCCGGCCAGCTTCGTGTTTATTATAGGAAGAACATGCTTCATAAAAAACATTTTAACACTAAACATTATGAAGCACTTTAAGTTTGTTGATGGAGAATATGTGTGTAAGATTAACACTAATTTGGTATGTGTGTGATTGAGACTTAGGTGAGTATAAGAGTAGACTCTAATAACTCTTATCCAGTCATGATATGTGGATAGGTGATTATAAAGTAACAGTGAAAATGTTATATTTGTTCATTAGGATTTTAAAACCTTTTATTCTGAGAACCTTTCTTAGGTAATTCTGTAAACTCTTAATATGTTAAATTTCACTGGATATACATGTAAAAATGTTAAATATGGAGACTATTAATATGTAAAATGTTTTAGATGTTTTAGAAAAGTAACTCAAATAATACAACCCTTGCCTATATTTTCTCACAAGAGGTTTGCTGTTTTATCTAATTACTTTTCTGGGCCTGATATACTTGATAAAACAGTAAAATTCTTAGGGAAAAAATTTTGAAGTCGAGTTGTACATTTTGTAACATAGTGGCTTAAACATTTAGTCATATAACATTTACATTTTCTTTTATATTTTGAGAAATTTTCCATCTCCTAGACTTGAATAGTGCCTGAGCATAGTGGGTAGTCAATAAATATTTGTGGAATTTGGCATTACATGTGAATTCCTTCATGTCGGTTTTTTTTTTTTTTTTTTGAGATGGAGTCTTGCTCTTGTCGCCCAGGCTGGAGTGTAATGGTGTGACCTCGGCTCACTGCAACCTCCGCCTCCCAGGTTCAAGCAGTTCTCCTGCCTCAGTCTTCCAAGTAACTGGGATTACAGGCGTGTGCCACCATGCCCGGCTAATTTTTGTATTTTTTAGTAGAGATGGGGTTTCATCCTCTTGGCCAGGCTGGTCTCGAACTCCTAACCTCGTGATCCACCTGCCTTGGCCTCCCAAAGTGCTGGGATTACAGGCATGAGCCACTGCGCCTGGCCCATGTTAATATTTTTTAGTGCATTTTTTTCTAGACATATATATTAACAAATGGAGATATACTATGCATATTTTGTTTTGTTCCGTCATGCTAATTTTTTGATTGATTTTTTTGTTTGTTTGTTTCTCAATAGCTAACCCACTCCTGGAAGCCTTTGGAAATGCAAAGACCGTTCGCAACAATAATAGCAGTCGATTTGGGAAATTTGTAGAAATACATTTTAATGAAAAGGTAAGTGAGCGTAAGCTTTGGAATGATATTTTTGGGGAGTGTTTGTAAAAATGCAAGGGTCAATTGGTGCTGTACTTGCACTTAATGGTAAATCCCTTTAAGTTTCATTGTTACTTTAGATGGTTGCAGGAATATACGTGTCCACTACGACCATCTAAAAGCTCCTTTCACAATTTAAAGTCCAGATACTGATTTTGACTTCAGCATTGAGTATTACTGTATAGCTAGTCATGTAAGATATTCTAGCACCTGTGTTGAGGTACAGTGCAGGATCAATTGTGATTCTTCATTGGCTCAAAACTTATAGCAGGATTTGGGTAGAGACTTAAATGAGGATATTTAAAATGGTGACCATTATAAATACTCTATGCTTACATTTAGTTGTTTTTTCCCCTTTATTTGATGAATATTATAACCTCTTTGATAGACAAATGTGTATTAGAAAAGGTAAATAATTTAACATTGGTAAATTATACTTTAAGACTTTAAATGCAAAAACATATTTTCTCTGTGTTTTGTTTTTTAGAGCTCAGTTGTTGGAGGATTTGTTTCACATTATCTCCTAGAGAAATCTAGGATCTGTGTTCAAGGCAAAGAGGAAAGAAATTATCATATCTTTTATAGGTTGTGTGCTGGTGCTTCTGAAGATATTAGAGAAAAACTTCATTTGAGCTCACCAGATAATTTTCGGGTAGGTCGGAAGAAAAGAAATTTCATATAGCCAGGTGCAGTGGCTCATGCCTGTGATCCCAACACTTTGGGAGGCTGAGGCGGATGGATCGCTTGAGCCCAGGAGTTCAAGAGAAGCCTGGGCAATGTAGTGAGACCCTGTCTCAAAAAAAAAATATATAAAAAATTAGCTTGGCATGGTGACACTCACCTGTAGTTCCAGTTACTCGGAGGCTGAGGTGGGAGGATCACCTGAGCCCAGGAGGTTGAGACTGCAGTGAGCCATGATTGTGCCACTGCACTCCAGCCTGGGCAACAGAGCGAGACCCTGTCTCAAAGAAAAACAATTTTTTGTACAATTTTTGAAAACAGAATTGCCATCAAGCCTAAAACTTATTTTAGTGGATTTTGAAATCTACTTGTTGTGTGTATGTAACTTACATTGGATCAAGTATAACATGTTAGAATGACCACTGTACTGAGAAGATCTCTATTAAGGTGTACTGCTGAGTTTATAATATACTACTATATGAGGAGGCACATAATGGAATAGATAAAAGGATAGATGTTAAACCCTATATCAATTTAAACTCAATTAGAAATTTATAATAGCTCTGTAATACTAGCTTTAAAGTTACTTTTGACTTATCTGTAAAAATGTTTGAACACTGAATTAATATTAATAAAGGACACATGATTGTATTTCTTCACTTTAGCAACAAATATTTATTGCTTGCCCATTGGGTGCCAGGCATTGGGCCAGGATTGAAAAGATAAATAATACCCAGTCCCTGCTCCTTACCCAGTCCCTGCTCCTGAGCAACTTAGAATGTGGTGGGAAGCGCACGTGCACACACACACACACACACACACACACACACACACACACACCCAAACCCCACACCCCCGAGAATTACAAGCCAAGGGAGTAGAGTTTCTAGGAGCGGTGAGGATGGTTAACACAATTTTCAGATTCTCAGGTTAGAAAACAGTGTCCTTGTATGGAGTATGGGAATGTTGTTTATACAAAGGAATGGAATGTGAGTAAGGAATGTCATTTGTATAGAGTTCCCCAGCTGATTCCGATAGTCTTTTTTGGTCAGAAACCCTCCATTTGAGAATCATAACACACATAATTATTGCTCTGTGGTTGTGTGTGTGTGTGTGTGTGTGTGTTTGCAGACAGCTTTTCTTTTACTTCAACCAATTTCTTTTATTGTGTATTTGCAAATTTTAGAAGTCTATTGTCTTAAAACGCTTTATAAATGTTTCTGTATACTTCTAAAATGTCCAGTCTTTTCTAGAACTCTCCAAATTAATTGGAATTTGAAGTTAGTTGCCCACATTATTTTCATTCATGAAAGTAAGGAAGCTTTGCTTTTTTTTTTTTTTTTTGAGCGGAGTCTCGCTCTGTCGCCCAGGCTGAGTGGCAGTGGCCCGCATCTCAGCTCAGCTGCAAGGCTCCGCCTCCGGGTTCAGCGCATTACTCCTGGCCTCCAGCCTCCCGAGTACTGGGACTACGGCGGCCCGCCAGGTGCCCGGCTAGTTTTTTTTTTTTTGTATTTTAGTAGAAGACGGGGTTTCAGCCATGTAGCCCAGGATGATCTTGATCTGCCTGACCTCGTGATGCCGGCCCGTCTCGGCCTCCGGCGCAAAGTGCTGGGATTACAGGCTTGAGCCACCGCGCCCGGCCAGCATTTCTTTCTTACTATGGTTTTAAAAAAAGGAATAAATTACTAGGAACTACATGAAATATAATAATGATGATATGGTTTTGTCAATACTTATTTGACAGTAAAGTGATGTGACTATTCTGGCCTTAATCCAGCATTTCTTCCTGCTTGGAGGCCTGGGAGCATAGTATTTTTGGGTTTCAGAATATACAGCCTTTCCTGGTACAATGGCAGGCATCCTGAAAGGGCAGCTGTTGAAATTTATCTGGTCAGAGGGTTTCCTGCTTCTGCAGTGTGAACCAGGAGGTCTGATTTCCTTTCTTACAGGAAAGTCCTTGTGATGGTAAGAGGGAAAGTAGGGGAACAGCGTTGCATACATCTGCCATCTTGAATATTCCTCTCGTATGCCGGCACACACACACTACTATATCCACTTCCCCCAAATAATTCTGCCTTAACGTGGCTTAAAAGTGTGTTACTGATTTCATCAGATTTTTCTATAGTTTAGCCTGCTGGTTATAACTGAGAGATCAGGTTTTAAAAACAAAGGGGAAACATGCAATAGGTTGAACACTTCCAAAATTGTTGAATTTTTTTGGTCACTCTTCTATCAAAATTAGTATGTAAAGAATTGTAGATGTATACCTGTCTGAAAACATTTGTATTAATCACACATATACTTTAAAAGTAAAAGGTTTAAAATGTTTGCGTTATTTAGACATTTCAAATATTTCTGCACATGTGTTATGGAGCCATTTGCTGTAATCATGGATAGATACTTGAATGTGAAGAAAGCGTGGATAGAATAAGAATAGATGGCAGGAATAGTGTTCTAGTTACAGAAAACTAAAAGGACACATTTCTATCCAAGGTTGTAATATTAGGCCCCACTGCCCAATTGTACTTGACAAAACGATTGGAGTGAGGAGACAAAATGCTTGGTAGAAAAGAACATATTTGTTTTGGCTCTATATGTTTAAGCTATTATTCTGCTAAGTAAAAGAGCTCTTTATTTGAAACAGTCCATTGAAAATGCTTACCAACATTGTCTCTCCTCCCTTCTCTTTTATTTTTTTTTTTTTACAAATATTCTAGGGTAGAAGAAAAGAAAACCATGTATATAGTTGTCTTGTTTTACTGTATTTTAGCATTTAATTATAATGGAGAAGGAATGATAGATGCATTCATTGTCTAAAATATTAAATTTATCCCCATATCATTCAAATTTGTTATAAATTTTTTTTGGTATATGTATGATGTGGTGTATTTAATCTGGGAATTCATGCCATGGTACAATAAAATCATAGTCACCTGATTTAAGAGAAGCTGAGATGTTTAAAAAACTTGTCCATCCTGTTCTCTGTGTACATCCTTCCTGATCAGATTTGCCCAATTCCATCTAAATGTCTTTAGGCTGTGTGTAATTTTCAGAAAATGCAGTATTTTAGTCTGCCATATAGCAAATATGTTCATTCACTTTTATTAGAAACAGTTTTAAATGAAGCAGGCTTTCAGTTGCAAGACTAATAAATGTGAGCAGTAGATTCTTGTTGATACTGATAGATATTCTTTTTTTGAACTGCTCCTCTTGTTCTGTATTTTGGAAGCATTTAGCTTTTGAAAGTCTTTGGTAAGCAAAGTAAATCATTGAAATAAGAAAACCTTAAAATATTTGATCCATAAAGCAAGTACTGTAATTTATGTACAGTCATTGTTAGTTTTCAATAAATGTGAAAAGCATGTTTTAAAAAACTGACTCTAAAAATAAAAAATTAAGAAAATCAAGGATAGTATTTATCTTTCTTAACTTTTCAGAATTTAAAATATTGCTTGAAAAATTAAACTACAGTATGGGTTCTTACTTGAGATTCTACATATTTAGTAGGAAGTTGATTTTCATGATTTTATGCACTGTATTTAGATTTTTGATACTGAAAAGATANTTGAACACTTCCAAAATTGTTGAATTTTTTTGGTCACTCTTCTATCAAAATTAGTATGTAAAGAATTGTAGATGTATACCTGTCTGAAAACATTTGTATTAATCACACATATACTTTAAAAAGTAAAAGGTTTAAAAATGTTTGCGTTATTTAGACATTTCAAATATTTCTGCACATGTGTTATGGAGCCATTTGCTGTAATCATGGATAGATACTTGAATGTGAAGAAAGCGTGGATAGAATAAGAATAGATGGCAGGAATAGTGTTCTAGTTACAGAAAAACTAAAAGGACACATTTCTATCCAAGGTTGTAATATTAGGCCCCACTGCCCAATTGTACTTGACAAAACGATTGGAGTGAGGAGACAAAATGCTTGGTAGAAAAGAACATATTTGTTTTGGCTCTATATGTTTAAGCTATTATTCTGCTAAGTAAAAGAGCTCTTTATTTGAAACAGTCCATTGAAAATGCTTACCAACATTGTCTCTCCTCCCTTCTCTTTTATTTTTTTTTTTTTACAAATATTCTAGGGTAGAAGAAAAGAAAAACCATGTATATAGTTGTCTTGTTTTTACTGTATTTTAGCATTTAATTATAATGGAGAAGGAATGATAGATGCATTCATTGTCTAAAATATTAAATTTATCCCCATATCATTCAAATTTGTTATAAATTTTTTTTGGTATATGTATGATGTGGTGTATTTAATCTGGGAATTCATGCCATGGTACAATAAAATCATAGTCACCTGATTTAAGAGAAGCTGAGATGTTTAAAAAACTTGTCCATCCTGTTCTCTGTGTACATCCTTCCTGATCAGATTTGCCCAATTCCATCTAAATGTCTTTAGGCTGTGTGTAATTTTCAGAAAAATGCAGTATTTTTAGTCTGCCATATAGCAAATATGTTCATTCACTTTTTATTAGAAACAGTTTTTAAATGAAGCAGGCTTTCAGTTGCAAGACTAATAAATGTGAGCAGTAGATTCTTGTTGATACTGATAGATATTCTTTTTTTGAACTGCTCCTCTTGTTCTGTATTTTGGAAGCATTTAGCTTTTGAAAGTCTTTGGTAAGCAAAGTAAATCATTGAAATAAGAAAACCTTAAAATATTTGATCCATAAAGCAAGTACTGTAATTTATGTACAGTCATTGTTAGTTTTCAATAAATGTGAAAAGCATGTTTTAAAAAACTGACTCTAAAAATAAAAAATTAAGAAAATCAAGGATAGTATTTATCTTTCTTAACTTTTCAGAATTTAAAATATTGCTTGAAAAATTAAACTACAGTATGGGTTCTTACTTGAGATTCTACATATTTAGTAGGAAGTTGATTTTCATGATTTTATGCACTGTATTTAGATTTTTGATACTGAAAAGATATAAAATTGTTGCCCTTTAAAAGTAGAAAACCTTTATGTCATTGATTTTTATTTTAATCATTTTATTTAATCTCCTTTCAGAGATTAGGATTTTTAGTATTCCTGGTTTTATTAGTAGGAAGAAAATGTTTATAAAATATAGAAGTATTGATTTTAATGGCGAGATTAAACACTACTCAAGTTGTGTTCAGAAATTCGTCATGGTTGGCACTATTTTATAAGTTGTGTTTTCTCCTGTATTATTTCCCTGTGGATCATATATGTTAATTATATTTAATTTGTTTTTTCATAGTATTTAAACCGAGGCTGCACTAGATACTTTGCTAACAAAGAAACGGACAAACAGATTTTACAGAACCGCAAAAGTCCTGAGGTATAGTAGACCATTTTTCTTAAAATCTTTAATGTAAAAAAAAAAATCATACTGAAAGACTTGTTACAATTTTTATTTTGGAGCCCAAGTAAGAGTTCTGACTTTTAGGCTTATAGTTTAAAAAACTAAATATTCATCTAAGTCTCTTTCACAGTGTAATACTTTATACCTCTTGTTGGTATCTAGTGAAGCAACAGGTTCTGTTCTTCCTGGTTGGGCATCACTGCACTGCTCTCCTCTCATTCTGTTTTCAAGCATGAAGGTATTAAATAGCCTAAGAATCAGTCTCTTCTAGCATTTTTGAAACTTACTCTTATGTTACCACTTGAGCTTAAGAATATGTCTTTTACAATTTATTGTCTATTTCAAGACTGAAGTGAGCCTTGATGTAGACAGTAAATAGATTAAGCATTCTTGGGAAGAAATGTTATAGGCTGGGCATGGTGGCTCACACATGTAATCCCAGCACTTTGGGAGGCCAAGGCGGGAGGATCATTTGAAGCCAGGAGTTTGAGACCAGCCTGGGAAGCATAGTGAAACCCTATCTTTACAAAAAATAAAAAAAATTAGCTGGGTGAGGTCATGTATGCCTGTAATTCTAGCTTTTTGGGAGGCTGAAGTGGGAGGATTGCTTGAACCCTGGAGGTGGAGGCTGCAGTGAGCCATGATCATGCCATTGTACTCCAGCCTGGGCAACAGAATTAAAAACAAACAAAAAAAACCTGGTCAGGTGGAGTGGCTCACGCCTGTAATCCCAGCACTTTGGGAGGCTGAGGCGGGTGGATCATTTGAGTTCAGGAGTTCGAGACCAGGTTGGCCAACATGATGAGACCCTGTCTCTACTAAAAAATTACAAGAATTAGCCAAGTGTGTTGGCATGTGCCTGTAATCCCAGCTACTCGGGAGGCTGAGGCAGGAGAATCTCTTGAACCCAGGAGATGGAGGCTGTAGTAAGCAGAGATCGCACCACTGTACTGCAGCCTGGGCGACAGAATGAGGCTCTGTCTCAAAAAAAAAAGCTTGTATATTATTGTAGTTCTGTTTAAAACATCATATTTATGTAATATATTATGGAAAATTTATATATTGGTTTCAGTAAATTATATTTCTAAGAATAATTAGATATAATTATACCATTAATTATTTATAAAACATTTTCTTAATCTAAAAATTTACAACCCTTCTAAATTTTAATATGCAGTGTTTAATAAGTGGTATTAAGTTGCATGTACTCAAGGGACTTAAATTATGAAATACTAAGGATTAATGATAGATACTTGTTAATGTTACTTTTATTAATTTTGTTAAAATTTAAATTGAGTGAGCGAACAAGTTTTATAATAGTCAGTTTTTTATGCTTCTACATTTGTAAGCCCAATATTTTTGACTCCTCTTAAAATGGATGAGATGATCTATGTTTTTAGTATATTTATATAAAAGGATAGAAAGCAAATAAAATATTCCTTTATTTAAAATTCTAATCAGACAACCCTACAGTTAATTTTTGTTTAATTTGATATTTTATATATCATTATAGATACAGAATCTGAATTACAAACTATAAACTTTGTTATAGCCATGGTTGGTACTTTAAGAAGCAACATTAATATTTATTATGGTGTCTTTCTTTGTCTTGATAAGACTTTGTTTTTCTGAGATATCAAAATATAGTAGTTATATTCTTTTCACTAAGATAATGGAAGCCTTTCCTAGTGGGACATTGCCGCAGTTCTGACGGGTTGGGGGAAGATAGAAATTTGATCATTTGCCATGGAAAAAAATGGAGTTGAGAGGAAGGAAAACTGAAGTTTACTCTCCAAAGAGTAGCATGTCCTCTCCAAAGAAGAAAATTACCCTCTTATTCTAGAGTCAGTATACTCTGTCAGAAATCTTATTCGCATTGAGTGAGTGTGTGTTTATGTGTATAGTTAAATAATGGATTAATATGTTTAAATTACTTTTTATGTCTTCTTTATCAGGAGGATGAGGTGATCATTTTGACTAATTAAACCCTTTGCCCAGTTCCATCTGAATGTCTTTAGGTTGTGTGTAATTTTAGAAAATGCAGTATTTTAGTCTGCCATACAGCAAATATGTTCATTAACTTTTGATTAGAAACAGTTTTTAAATGAAGCAGTTCTTCTACTGCAAGACTAAAAATTCTGCATGATGTGTGTTTTCTGCTGAACAGTTTTGGCTGCATGTGATTGTTTCCTTTGCTTCTTTTAAGAATAAATTGAATTTTATTGTCTTAGATATTTTCCAGAAATGTTGCACATTCATAATTGAACATTTTAAATAATTTCGTGGAAAGACAATTACAGCTTGAGCTGGGAATCATTTGTTTACTGGGAGGAAAAAAAATCCGTCTCCGGGAGGCATCTTTAATGACCAGTTAATCGTGATCCTCTTACTTAATGTTAAATTATGTATTCACAAGTTCTGGAAAATTTCTAGTACAATATTTTCGTGTCCAGTAACTTTTATGTTTCTCCTTCTAGTTTCTGCAGACCTGACTTTCTTCTTCTTTTTTTCTTCTGAGTTGGTATAGAGTCTAACAAATGAGTACATCAGATGCAAGTTCTTTTAGGAGAGAAAACAAATTTTCTTCTCATTTTTTCTGAAATGTTTTAAGTCATTGTGTAAATTATTAGAGTAAGCATTGTGCTTACTAATATACTTAACTATATATATATGCATATAAAAAACTTTAAAAAAGAATTCTAAGGTATGAAAATTGTATCAACCTGCTCACTATTTACTACTACTTAATATTGGTGCAGTTGGTGGCAGTTAACCTAAAGGAGTGTCATACTAATTGTCACATTTAAATTTTTTATTGCACTTTTTAACTTAGTTTTTCTTTTTTCATTGACAAGAATAATGTATATTTATACCGTACATTGGAGTACAATGTAATGTTTGATACATGTATACATTGTGGAATAATTAAATGAATATATTATCATTACCTAATTAAAAAAAAATCTGTAATGTTGATACAAGTATTGATATTCCCTACTTTTCCACTGAATTTTTTATCTTTTTCTAATATCCTTGGATTATAAGACTTTAGAGTGAAAATTGTAATTTAATTGAAAACATCTAATTCCATTATTTTAATTGCAATTTTTGCTGATAAGTGTAGATTCACATGTAGTAAATAGAGAAATAGAAAAGAGAGATCCTGTGTATACTTTTCCTGGTCATTTAGTTTTTGAATGTTAGAATAGTGAAGATTTTCCCATTGACAGAATTTATTTTTGCATGTTATATAGTGCATTAATTGACCTGGTGTAGTAGTTTTAGTGTACTTAAATAATGTAACAATCAGTTAATTGGTGTCGTCTTGTTTTGTAGTACCTTAAGGCAGGTTCTATGAAAGATCCTCTATTAGATGACCATGGTGATTTTATTAGAATGTGCACGGCTATGAAAAAAATTGGTTTGGATGATGAAGAAAAGCTTGATCTCTTCCGGGTAGTAGCTGGTGTCCTGCACCTTGGAAATATTGATTTTGAGGAAGCTGGCAGCACTTCAGGTTTGTTTTTTATTTTTTTAAGAGGAAAAAAATTAAATAGGATTTCTGTTATTTATTTGTAATATGAAAATTGGATCTGTTTATGAGTAGCTGCTTAAAAAATGCTTAAGAAATATCTAAAATATACTGGGTTACATGTTGAATCTCCCAAATGAAGACTGTTTCATTATCAGTAATTCTAATCAACAAATCAGTGAACAAATCAGTGATATTGCTTAGGAATAAACTTCTCATTTTTGAAGGATAAACGACTGATTATTTTATCCTGATAAATTTAGGGTAATTTTTAGTTAGATTTTCCAGTTACATTCACTTTTTAAAATTTCCAGTTATATTACACTTTTCCAATAGGTGAGGAGATTAATTCTCTTTCATCTATTCAGGCATTTTTTTTTTTTTTTTTTGAGGTGAAGTCTCAACTCTGTCGCCCAGGCTGGAGTGCGGTGGCGCGATCTTGGCTCACTGCAAGCTCCACCTCCCCGGTTCATGCCATTCTCCTGCCTCAGCCTCCCGAGTAGCTGGGACTACAGGCGCCTGCCGCCACGCCTGGCTAATTTTTTGTATTTTTAGTAGAGATGGAGTTTCACTGTGTTAGCCAGGATGGTCTCTATCTCCTGACCTCGTGATTCGCCCACCTCAGCCTCCCAAAGTGCTGGGATTACAAGCATGAGCCACCACGCCTGGCCAGCTATTAAGGCATTTTTGAAAATGTTCAGGATCATTGGATAAATTAATTAGGGCAATTTAATATATAAAAGCCCATGTACTTTATTAATGATAAATGAAAATTTTAATCCTATGCACATTGAAAAGAAAAGCAACTTTTCAACTCCAGTGTTTCAGTCTGTACGTAAACAGTAGGACTTGACATAATTCGAAATTTGATCTGTGAATACAGGGAATGTCAAACTATGAACCATGGCCCAAATTTGGCCCACTGCCTGTTTTTTGTAAGTAAAATTTTATTGGAACAATGCCACATCCACTCATTTATGTGTGGTGTATACCAGCTTTTGTGCTAGTGTCAGAGTTTAGTTGCAACAGAGGCTATATGTCCTGCAAAGCCTAAACTGTTTACTGTCTGGCCCTTTAGAGAAAAAGATTGTCAACCCCTATGTTAAGACATTGTTGTAGGATCTTATACCAAGGATGAGTTAAGGAAAACCTACAGCACCATTTAATGTAGTAGTCAATAATGGGCTTTGGTGTTAGATCCCAGAGGCTCTCTGAGCCTTAGTTTCTTCAGTTGCAAAATTGAATAAACCATGAGAAGGACTTTTAAAGTACAATCAGTAGCTAGTGTAACACTAAAGGTTCTTGCCTTAGCCACGCCAAAGAATTGGTGTGGCAGCTGCCCGCGGTGAGTGATGGAGACAGGGACCAAGAGAAAAAAAAGCTGTAGACTTTATTGAGCAGAGTGACAGTACAAAGCTTTCACAGCGTGGAAGGGGTCCCGAGTAGGTAGCCAGAGTTAGATTATGCAGTTGCCTTTTAAACTCTTTAAGGCAGGAAATACATGCAGCGGGAAAATGTTACCAGAGCGAGAAACAAAGGCAGTAGATTATTTTGTGATATGTTTTAGATTTTGAGGAAAACCGGAATTAAGTTTTATTTGCTTTATGACCTTGCCGCAGCATGGCAAAGGAGACAGGATTTTATGGGACTTTAGAAAGTTTACAAGGAATTGGAATTAGGAGCATAGATAAGGCCGGCTGGTCACAGAAAAATGGGCATTTAACATTTCTTTTAGTTTCAGGGGAGGGGAAAGGGAGAGAGGACATAGGGAAGCTTACGGCAAAATTTTTGCTGTTTGTAGCTTTCTTGGGGAAGAAAACACATGCACAAATCCTGATGTTAGGAATATTTTAAGCACATATCTTTAATATTATTCATCCAGGACCAAAGTAAGTCCTGATGCAGGAAATGAGTGAGTTTCACAGCTTTCTGAGCCCCTACTCTACCCAGGAAGCCCAGCTGGCGCCTCTTCTCACTAGCAATAGTGTGCATACAGGGAAAGAGCACAAGAAAACAGGAAAAAAAAGAAGATTAAAAAAAGTGTTATATGCAGGTCCCTTCTTATGCTGTATGTCATCATAAACATCATAATTGTAATCTGTATATCATAAATGTAATGAGGTAGGGGATATTATCTCCATTTTACAAAAGTGGAACCTGTGTTGAAGTGATGCATGTGGTTATTGATGAAGTTGTAGATGTGAGAGCTGGTTCTGCTCATGTCTGACTAACTCAGAGGCTTGTGATAATTGTCCCTTCTTTTTCCCAGGCCACTGAAATTTGTGTCTATGAATGAACAGACTAAAATAGATGTCTTAATGATTTTCCGATTTAGTGTTCCGTAATGCTGTGAAATCAATAATGTGAGATGCAACATAACATAGTGGATGGGAACATGTGCTCCTGATCCAGATGCTTTACCACATACTATCTGTGTGACCTTAGGCAGGGAACTTAGCCTTTTCATGTCTCAGTTTCCTCACTGTAAACTGAAGATAATAGTCCCTACCTCATGTTATAAAGAGGAATATCTGAGTTAAATATTTGTAAAATGATTTGAATACTTGTGTCTGGCACAAGTAATCATTATAAGTGCTTTAAATGAGTAAGTACAATTAAAATACAGATTGCTCCCAATTTAAAATGAAAAAAAATTCAAGCAAAATTAGTTATGTTCTTAATGTGCATTAAAATTTTTTATTGTTTTTTGAAGGATTGGAAGATTTGTTTTGAAAATATAATGAATGTTAGCATATATTTAATTTGCTCTCTAGCATTGTTATACCAAAGGAGCACATGTGGGAGATTCTAACACAAAAAAAACTTTACAATAATTAATACACACTTTAGAAATGTTGTTAGAAGTGATAAATGGCATCTTCACACCTCTTATTATTACCCTGTGGTAGAAGATGCAGTTGTATAGCATATTGTAAGTGTTGCATGATCAAGTTAGTTGAAGAGTATGAAATGCCCAAAAGGTAATGCTATTTGCATTATCTCTTATTTTTCTTCTCTAACTTCCTTCTCTTGAAGGGAAAGTGAACAGAAGTTAAGGAAGTTTGGAAAGAGGCAGGGAATTAATAAGATTAATACATGATTAAATTAATTATTTTAAAAGCTAAGATTTTATATTTGTCTTCATCCTTCCTGTGACTCTTCCTATAGGTCCAAATGGTTTCTTTCTAATTAGAAGTGATTTCTTTTTTCCCTAGGGAGCTTAATTTGGCATGTCTTAGCAATTTGAAAAAAACTTGGTTTTGGCAGGGCACGGTGGTTCATACCTGTCATCCCAGCATTTTGGGAGGCTGAGGCACAAGAATTACTTGAGCTCAGAAATTTCAAGACCAGTCTGGGTGACATAGTGAGACCCCATAAAACAAAACAAAAAAAACCCAAAAAACAAAAAACCAAAAAAAACCCCAAAACACACACACACACACACACACACACACACACACACACACACACGCACAAAATAAATTAGCTGGGCATGGTGGTGCATGCCTGTAGTCCCAGCTACTTGGAAGGCTGAGGTGGAATGATTGAGCCCAGGAGGTCGAGGCTGCAGTGAGCCATGATTGCACCACTGCACTCCAGCCTGGGAGAGTGAGATCCTGTCTCCAAAAAAATTTGGTATTTTTATAATTATTCTACTGGAAAGATTATTCTCCAATAAGCACTTACAGGACTTTTAACTGTCATAAAGAAGTTTTTGCATGATGAAAATGCGGAAAACACTTACTGGGACTGCCTGTGTTTTTAAAATTCCACATAACAAATAAAATGTTATTATAACAGCAAACTTTTAAAATATTTGAAGAAGTTCTTTTTTGGAAACAAATGATATGAAAACTTTACATGATAGTATTTTGCCTTTTAAGACTTATTAAAATCCTGGGTTTTTTTTTCCTTAGTCTTACATAATTTTGGAGTCATGTAAGAAACTTTGCAATATAGTAAAAAAGAAGAAATATTTAAATGAATTATTTGATGGTTGGTTTTTTGAGAGCTATATAATTTTGGGCGATATGTGTAGAACCTACACATGAGTAATAAGCACATTTTCATAGAATGAAACATTCAAAATATTCTCAAAGTATCTCTTTTTTCTTTTCTTTTCTTTTTTTTGGTAGGAGCTTTATTGAGATCTAATTAATATACCATACAGTTCACTCAGTTGAAGTGTACATTTCAGTGGTTTTTAGTATTTTCAGAGTTGCGCAACCATCACCATAGATTTAGAACATTTCATCACCCCACAAAGAAACCCCATACCCATTAACAGTCACTCCTCATTGCCCACTTCTCTCAGCCCTAGGTGACCACTAATCTACTTCCTGTCTATAAATTTATTCTTGACATTTCATATAAATGGAATTATATAATATGTGGTCTTTTGTAATTGGCTTCTTTCACTTAGCATAGTGTTTTCAAGGTTAATCCATGTTATAGCATTTAGCAGTACTTCATTTTATTTTTATTGCTGAATAATATTTCATTGTATGGATATACTACATTTTGTTTATCCATTTGTCAGTTTCTAGACATTCGGGTTGTTTCCATTTTTTGGCTATTATGAATAATGTTGCCGAGAACATTTGTGGACAAATTTGTGTTGGGATGTGTTTTCATTTCACTTGAGTAAATACCTTGGAGTGGAATTGCTGAATCACATCATGGTAAACTCTGACCTTTTGAGGAACTGTCAGACTTTTTCAAAGTAGCTTTTCCACTTTACAGAGCTATTCTCATCAAAAGTGTATGAGGGTTTCATTTTCTCCATGTCCTCACCAGTACTATGTGTATGCTTATAGCAATCATAGTGGGTGTGAAGTGTTACCTCTTTGTGGTTTTTATTTGCATTTTCCTGATGGCTCAAAATGCTGAGCATCTTTCTGTGTGCTTACTGACCATTTGTATATCTTTTTTGGAGAAGTGCCTGTTGAGATTCTTTGCCCATTTATTAATTGGGTTGTCTTTTTATTACCAAGTTGTAAGAGTTTTAAAAATATATTGTAGGTACAAGTCCTTTATCAGATGTATAATTTGCAAATCTTTTCTCCCATTCTGTGTGTTATCTTTACTCATTTGGTAGTGTTCTTTGAAACTCAAATTTTTATTTCAGTGAAGCCTAATTTATCTGTTTTTTCTTTTATTGCTTGTGATTTTGGTATCATATCAAAGAAATGAAGATTCATACCTATGTTTTTTTCTAAGAGTTGAATAGCTTTAGCTCTTATATTTAAGTCTTTGATTCCATTTTGAATTAATTTTGTATATGGTGTGAGGAAGGGGTCCAGCTTCATTCTTTTGCATGTGGACATCCAGTTGTTCCAGTACTTTTATTAAAGAAGCTGTTCTTTCCTCAATGAATTGTCCCAACAACATCTTATTATAAGGTCTCATTTTTCACATTTTTTTCTCATACATATTCTGAGATTGGTATGTTAAGTAACTTATGAATTTGTCATAAAATTCTCATTATTTTCACACATTCTTTGTAGTTTTTAAGTTAGGTAGTCTTAGAATATATCATTTATTAATATTAATCTGAAAATATTTGGAAAATGTTACTTTTATTATAATACAAATAAATAAATACAAAGAATAGTTAATCTTTATCTAGTACTTTCTGTGTACCAGACATTATTCCAAGCACTTCACACACATAACCTTATTAATCTAAATAACAACCAAATAAAGTAGGTAAAGTAATTATCCCAGTTTTATGGACGAGGAACCTGAGCACAAAGAGAATAAGTAACTTATTCAAGGTCACATAGCTAGTAGTTGTAGAGCCTTATCCCTGAGACTAAAGCACTGTCTTTCTTTATAGTATTTTTTAAAACAGCCCTTATAAATAGAAATCTATAGATATGATGTACTAAGGCAAAAATGACCTGCCTGGCCGCCTTCTGCTGCAATATATCTTTTCCTCACATGCCCCTGCACAAGCACACAAAAAATAAAATGGCACATGTGCAGGCTGGATGTGCCAGTGGCAGATTTCTCAAAATGCCCACATGGGTCAAGACCTAACTGCATTGCCTTTTTTTTTTTTTCTATTTTCTGCTCTGCAGTGTAAAGATACTGAAAATGTCAAAAAGACTTGCAGATACCCCTAAGGGTAACATTAATAAGGAAAAGAGGAAGTGTTTGTATGTATTGATCTCTAGCACAGAAAGTCAAGCTATTGGAGAAACTGGACAGTGGTATACATGTATATTAATGTGTATATGAAACATAAATGAATTTTGTGTGTAGAATTGAGCTCATCATGCAGATATTCCAGAATTGGAAAAAATCTAAAATCTGAAACATTTTTGGTCCCAAGCATTTCAGATAAGGGATACTCTACCTGTACAGGTAATAGTAATTGTCTCTTCACTCCCTTCAACCCACTTCAAAGCAATGTGAGTACATGCTTATTACGTATGCATAAACACATCCATAGACAGATATATACATCCAAATTGATCTATTCAGGTGCCTTACAGCGTTTGCACTAAAATCACTCCTTGAAATTTGTTGGAGTCATATGAATTTTAATGATGAGATACTATATTTCTCTAAAGAGTTAATATATTAAAAAGGATTATAATCTATCATTAGTATAGTTTGCTTATAGGGTCATAAAAAATGAAACAGTGGCAGTTTAATATTGATGTGCTTAAAGGATTATACCATGGACTTCCCCAAGGGAGGGTCATCTGTTGATCTTAGCAGTATGGGTGTTTGACAAGGATGGTGAAAAAGTGAGGTGGATTTAAGAGTTACAAATAAGCCTTGCCCATTATATAGTTTTTTGTAAGTGAAGTATAATTGTAAGAAATGGGTCTTGAAAATCTGGTTTATATAACACTTACTAATTTCAATTAAAATATATTTCCATTAGGTGGTTGTAATCTGAAGAATAAATCTGCTCAGTCTTTGGAATGTTGTGCTGAATTGCTGGGTTTGGACCAAGATGATCTTCGAGTAAGTTTGACCACAAGAGTCATGCTAACAACAGCAGGGGGCACCAAAGGAACAGTTATAAAGTAAGTTCCTTAACTAATTGCACAGCAAAAATTTTGCCTTTCGGTTTGTCAAGGAAAAACATAAGTTGCATTACATTTAAAACCTGAGCTTGATAGATCAAAATTCTGTGCATCTCAGTGTAGTGATCCATCAAATAAATAAATGGAGTTTAACATAGCTCTTAAAGTTGTTCCTTGTTGATACTTGGAATTTATAAGGTAAGAGAGATGTACTTTTCTACAACTATGAAAATACGAGCTGATGATATAAATCAATATGTGACAGTTTTAGGCAACAGATCATTTTACTTTTTTTTTTTAATGATAATAATGTTTACTAAAACTTGTATTAAGCAGATTTCACTTTAGCAAAATACTTAGCAAATAACACTTTCCTTATGTTTAGGATTCTTTATTTGGGAGAAATTACAAATGACAAGAAATAAGGGCTTAACCAAGATTTTAAAAATCAGTAACCAAGAACTTCTAGATTGTACCTGGATGTTTGTATACTTTTGTCTCCATGTGCTGTATTTTATGTATTTTTGGTTTTGGTAATGTAGAATAAAATTGACATTCAGCCTTGTCATTCTGAGGCACTGCAGGATCTTCATTTGTGAAGGGAAAAAGACCCTTTATCTCTTACTAAATAAGACAGGCAGTGAGCTCTAGTGACATATTTCAGAAAAATTTGCAACAAATTTAAACAGGAAGAATTTTTTGTAAAAGCTTTTAGCCTCTCAGAAAATTGGCTACCTCTTACTCTTTTGAAAATTTTAGCAAGGTATGCTTAGCCTGATTCTTTGCTAAGCAAATTCAAAATTGTTCTTCTTATAAAGAAAAACTCTGGAAGAAGTTTGTAGAGCAGCACCCTACAGCCTGCAGTTACTTGGTTCCTTAGAGATATCTCTGTGGCCCAAGGGAAAGCCCATACATGTGCAGGTGGGTGGTTCTCAGGCGTTGCTTCCTCCGTTTTCCCATTTTCTCCTTGTTCCAAAGCAGTTTTTTGTTGTTGTTTCTTTTTTTCAATCGATGCCATTCCAGAATCCAAAGTAGCTCTTTTTATGTATTCTATGTATAGCGTGTCCACATGAAACTCACTTCAAGAAAGGGTTCAATTGCAGAAAACGTAAGTGAGAAATCACTGTTTAGAGAGGCTCAAGTATCAAGTGTCAGTCTGATCTGAATGACTTGCAATTCTACTTACAAATTTGACTTTTTGTTTTGTTTTTTTTTTTTGGTGCTCTCTTGGTACCCCATGCTTATCTTTATGATAGTATTTAGCATGGTGTTTGGAAATTCTCTTCTCTGCAGTGTCTCTTCATCAGACTATCATTTTCTTGAGGACGATGGCTGTGTGTCTATACTTGGAACATTTAATACTGTTATACCATATAGTTAGTTATATTAAATAATAGAATGGGACAGTTCAAATTTTAAGATGTAAACATTTTATCCTAAACAGTGTAAAGAAGTTACCAAACTTTAAAGTTATCCTGAATTAAACACTGTTTCCTTTGCATTTAAGGAAAGCCAAAAGGAAGGTTATTCCTTTGAATAATTTTGGATAAATAATTCAGGATGTAAATTAAGGTCAAAATGATTTTTTAAGCCTAACTTTTTTTTAACCCGATAATAGACTTTTGATCTAATTTTAGGTAATTCCATTAGTTCTCTTGTAGCAGTTTTCTACTTAGCCCCATTTTGTCCTATTCTCCCACGACCTTTGGTATTTATTTTGTTCTCCCTGTGGGTATGTTTAGGTGCACTCTGACTGTGGTATCATTTTCACAGTATACTGTCATAAATGATTTTTACTAGTATAGTTTTCTTTTATAGGGTACCTCTGAAAGTAGAGCAAGCAAACAACGCTCGTGATGCCCTGGCAAAGACGGTGTATAGCCATCTTTTTGATCATGTGGTAAACAGAGTAAATCAGTGTTTTCCTTTTGAAACATCATCTTATTTTATTGGAGTCCTAGATATTGCTGGTTTTGGTAAGTAGAGTTTCTTTTGTGAATATATATTCATTTCATATTTTTTTCACACATTAGAATTTGTTCTTAAATCTTTTCTCCTTTGTAACTCATTTTACTTGATGTATGTGTAATTATATGTCCACACTCACATTTCGTAATATGACCTAGGTAGGGAGCTGATACTTTAAAGAGAAGAGGAAAGACTCGTGGGGATTAGTTTTGGTGATACTAATGCTAAAATTAAAACATTGATTGAAACTGCTATAGTTAAGGATATCTCTGTACTCTAAAAGGATTACAACTGAATAAAGGTAAATCCTTGTGTGATACTAATAAAGATAATACTTTCACTAATTAAATAACAAAAAAGATAAATAGAGTTGCTAAAACCATTGACTAATTTGTAGAGCTGGGGATAGGTTGACCTAACTTACAGGACAACCTCATTAGTATGTTTAGAAATTCATTGCTGTTGCTGTCAGCAAGTAGCTGTATTTTCCATCAAATGAATAAGATATCAAGATAAGTAATTAAACAGCTGTAGAGCTGTTCAACCAGAAATGAAATGAGTCACCAGCATATGAATGCTGCTTTGCTCTGAATGACAAAAATATAAAAATCTTGAAGTGTAAATCTAATGGGTTTTGCATTGGGCTTTATCGATGTGGGCATTGTTTCTGGCTGTGAAGGAGTAGTGTCTTCTTTGTGGTTTTTGCCGAAGAAATGTATGAGTGTTTCCATTTGGGGAGGGATGGAGTATTGCTTTTGATGCAATATGTATTTTAAACTTTATAATTCTCTACCTTTGAACTACCTTTGGTTCAAAGGTAGAGAATTATTAATTATTATTATTATTAATTTTTTCCTTTTTTACAACAGTTTTAACATAACACACACAAAGGATTATAAAATTGTAAAGCCTAATGTATCTTAGACATCATGTAATATAATCTCTTAATTTTAGAAATGAATTCGTATCCACAGCATTTTTGATAAGTAATTTTATAGATTATGCAGAAAAAAGTCTTCAAAAGCACTTGTATTTTAAGTCATTTTTGTGCTTAATTTAGATTGCTTTAATACCTGTGCTTTAAAAAATTGTTGACTGGGTGCAGTGGCTCATGCCTGTAATCCCAGCACTTTGGGAGGCTGAGGCTGGCAGATCACTTGAGGTCAGGAGTTCAAGACCAGCCTGTGTAACATGGTGAAACCCTGTCTCTATTAAAAACACAAAAATTAGCTGGGTGTGGTGGCACATGTTTGTAATTCCAGCTACTCGGGAGGCTGAGGCATGAGAATCACTTGAATCCGGGAGGTGGAGGTTACAGTGAACCAAGATTGTACCACTGCACTCCAGCCTGTGTGACAGGGAATCTGTCTCAAAAATAAATAAATAAATAGTTATAAGTGACTTACATTTTATATCTTTTAGTATACAACATTTATCTCATTTGAGAAACACCTTGTCAACTGAAGCAGGATATTTTTAATACTTTTAATGCCTATAAAGTTTTGTCTTGAAATGAGAACATTTGGGAAGTGTAGAACAAATATATATATATATATACATGTGTATATATATATTTTTAACCTAATTTTAAATTAGGCCATTATTACAATTACATTTTATTCTATGATAAATTTATATGAAGTTGATCTCATAATGACTCTTGGTTCTGGTTTTATATTTTCAGAGTACTTTGAGCATAACAGTTATGAACAATTTTGCATCAACTATTGCAATGAAAACTTCAACAATTTTTTAATGAAAGGATTCTGAAGGAGGTAATTGCCCTTATAACTTAAATTTAAGATCTGCATAAAGCTGTTTTAAATTTCAAGGAAGAGATATGCTGCAGTTACCCTGATTGGTGGGGATGAATGTTGTATAATAGAAGGTGACTGAAGCCCGGCAGAGGCCCTGGGGCTCAAGCACATCAAAAGTGTTAATGGTTCAGCTGAAGTTTAGGGACCTGATAAAACTCTTAATGGGGCTTCCTCAGAAGTGAACATCTATTTTATTAGTGACTTTTAATAGACTTGAAGCTCTGTTTCTTTTATGATTTTGTTGTCTCTACTTTTTTTTTAAATTTATTTTTATTTTTATTTTTTTTTTTAAATAGAGTCTCGCTCTGTTGCTCAGGCTGGAGTGCAGTGGTATGATCTTGGCTCACTGCAGCCTCTGTCTCCCGGGTTCAAGCGATTCTCCTGCCCCAGCCTCCCCGGTAGCTGGGACCACAGGTGCGGGCTACCACACCCAACAGATTTTTGCATTTTTAGTAGAGACGGGGTTTCACAATTTTGGCCACGCTAGTCTTGAACTCCTGGCCTCAAGTAATCCACCTGCCTCGGCCTCCCAAATGCTGGGCTTACAGGTGTGAGCCACTGCGCCTGGCCTGTTGTCTCTACTTCTACCACACCAAACAACTTTCTACCCTCATCCCTGCCTTTGGCATCTCTCATTCTGTTTTTTTTTTTTTTTTTTTTTTTGTTGTGTTTTTTTTTTTTTTTAGATGAAGTCTTACCCAGGCTGAAGTGCAGTGGTGCGATCTGGGGTCACTGCAACCTCTGCCTCTTGGGTTCAAGTGATTCTCCTCCCTTAGTCTCCTGAGTAGCTGGGACTACAGGCACGTGCCCCCATGGCCAGCTAATTTTTATATTTTTAGTAGAGATGGTGTTTCACCATGTTGGCCAGGCTGGCCTTGAACTCCTGACCTCAGGTGATCTGCCTGCCTCAGCCTCTCAAAGTGCTGGGATTAAAGGCGTGAGTCACCATGCCCTACTGTACCTCCCCTTCTTCAGGTCTCTCTGCTTCTGCCTACTCTGCTGCCTGCTCACCTTTCGCTGTCTGGCAGCAAAGCCACCAAGTCAGCAGATTTGATGCATCGATTGTCCTGGAGTGCCTCTGGGCAGTACTTTCCTTGTCACGCCAGCTTGTGGACTGTCAGCTGCCTCTACTGTATCTGGGCTGAAGTGTGCAGTATTTTATTTCCTATTCCCATCCTTTCTATCTTTCCCACATTTTTATTATGTTTATGTTTTTATGGGCTTCCCAGCACCTTCTAGCTTTTGTACATTTTACTTACATTCTATAGTTAAATGAATTCTGGCATAAACAAACAGGTAAAACAAGTATTTACCAGTAAGGTAATTTTTCTGAAAATGTTTATCCAGTCACATTAGTTCTATTACCATGTGAAGTTTTACTTTCATGCCTCTAATTTAACATAAGCTAATCCTTCCCTTCTACACCAACCTGCCAAAAAACTTTATCTAGAAACATTATAAAAAGGAGACTGTATTTTGATTTATGTTCACTTTTTAAATATCCTTTAAAATAAATGTGAATTTCAAATTGAGATGTGTTAAAGTGGACAGTGCCTTCTAGAATGTCGGAAACCTTTTCTAGTATCTCTTATGAGAGGAAATATTTAAACATTTCAGGAAACAGTGTTAAAACATATTTACTTAAATTCATTGCATAGTTTACCCATCTATGATAAAATCCCTTTAAAAATTTTAAGAAGACACAAGACATAGTTGAGGACTCAAATTTGATCATATATTGTTCTTCCAAATTACGCTTATTTTCCCCAAGTGGTGTATGCCTCATATATATTATATCACTGTGTTGATATTAGAGTCCATTTGCAGTTAATTGCTATTTCCTTGCCTTTAGTGCCTGTCTGCAATTGTTCAAAATCTGTTATGTTTTTGGAAAACATTTAAGGCTATACCAGTTTGTATAAACCTTTGCATTCTAATTAGTAAATGTTATGTTCAGAAACAGCACAAAATTCGCTATTGCTCTGTATTTCCATATCTATGATTATGATTATTTCATTTTTAGGAACAAGAACTCTATCAAAAAGAAGGTTTAGGTGTTAATGAAGTACATTATGTGGATAATCAGGACTGTATAGGTATGTGTTTTTTAACTCCACCTTTGAAAAATATGGGAAGATGAAGTGAATGTGTTCAGTACTTTTTCTGTGCTTTGTAATTGACATGACTTGTTATATGACTTGAAACTGGTATTTGAGAGAAGGTTACTTCTCTATTACTGCTTGGAAGTTATTTTTTCCTACCAAGACATCAAAGGTACCTTTGTTGGAAGTTTTCTATAATCTCTTCTATTTTGAAGGATGTTTTCCTACTTAAATAGTTAGCATGTGAATTGGTTAAGGGGGAAACTTAATTGCCTAGTCAGCAAAGAGATTTATTCACCTGAGGAAGTCCGTAGTTAGGCCAGGCTCCAGGCAAGTTTGTCAGGGTCTGCCCTGCTTTTCTGTGACTCTCTTGGTTCTGCTGTACTCTGTGCATTGACAGCACCCTCTAACTGGTTGTGAGTTGACTTCATGTGTCACAGCCAGATAACACTGTGCAGCATGAGAATAGAGGCTCTGCTTTCATTTTAGTGGTAAAGAAACCTTTCCCTGTAGCCCCACAGCTGGTTTTCAGTCTTTCGTTTCTTTCCCACCCCATCTCTAAAATAGACCATTGGGCAAGCCTTGTTTTTAAAACACAATTTGACAATCCTGTTAGTAACTGATGGGCTAGATTTGAAAAAAAAAAATGGTATAATAATAATATTACTTTATATCAGTATAAATTTTCAAAGCATTTTCACATTTCATCTGGTCCACTCCACATTTCCTTAACACACTGACCCTTTCTAACCTCTGTGTCTTTGACTTTGTGGTTTGATATGGCTGGAACTCTTTCCCTTCAATTTGTCTTTTGGCCCACTTTCACCTCCTACTACATCTATCAAAATACTCGCATTCGTAGCTTAGTTCAGCATGCCCCTCCTGCACTACCACTAGTTACCCAAGAAGCATCATTTTCTCACAATGTAGTTAGACTCTTTCTCTTCCTATGTCTTATAGCTTTGTTCCACTCAATAATTGTTACATACTGTATTCAAGCAGTTTACATTTTATAGTTAGTTTGAACGGGAAGGAAATTCAAACGAATGGAAAGAGTGTAAAAATGTGTTGTTACAGATTTTGTTTGAAAGCATTTACATCAGTTTCTAAAAGTATTATTAAGAAGCTATGCATGCAGAAGTTTCTGTAGTTTTACTTTACTTTGAATATAGCTATCATTTGGAAAAGGAGGAATTTCCAGTTCCTTAGCCTCTTCTCCTGGTTTACAAATGGCATGGTTATTATAGTCATTTGCTATCTTTATGTAATAGTTTTTCTAAAACCTATATTAATTATATACTGTTACTTCTTTATAAATGGCCAGATTTGAAATAAAAATCCATCAGCTCTCTGTAACTTTTGAGAGAACACGTATAGAATAACGTGCTATCTTGTTTCTGATCAGTCCTTGAAATCTGTGATCAGTGAATTGTTCACATATCTTTAAAATGTTATGTTTTTACACTATTGTGAGTGTTTCATTTTTTGAAATAGATTTAATTGAAGCCAAATTAGTGGGAATACTGGATATTTTAGATGAAGAAAATCGCCTTCCCCAGCCAAGTGATCAACACTTTACATCTGCAGTTCACCAAAAGCACAAGGATCATTTTCGACTCACTGTGAGTTTGCCATTCTGAAACTGAGACTCTATGGTGGGACAAGACATTATTAAAAGGGTGCATTAGCTATTAGATATTATTAAATAATTAGAATAAAAATTATGGCGTGTATAGAGCAACTATATTATATCCAGCACAGTATCTTCCTTAGATGGGTATTTATATATGATTTTTATGTAATCAAGGGAATTTTTCTCTGATGAAAAGTACATTTCACCTGTCTAATATATACAATGTGCCTGCAGTCTGAGCTACTAGGGAGGCTGAGGTGGGAGGATAGCTTGAGCCTGGGAGTCGAGGCTACAGTGAGTTGTTAGCATGCCACTGCACTCCAGTCTGGGCAAAAGAGCAAGATCCTGTGTCAAAAAATTAAAAGTACAGTGAGGATTACCTGCTGTCTTCATGGTCTCCCTTCTGAGCTAAGTGGATATCACATTCCAGGAGTCACAAGCAGCCATCTGTCTGCTCATTTGTAAGACCAGCAGTTAAGGTTGTGGCTTAGAACTCTTGACTGGTGCAGGCAATACATATTAGATAATGATCAGCCAATTCATTTTGACCCTCTTTCCTAAGGAGTTTTGAATGGAAAATATACTCAGAGAGGGAAATTGAATCTGAAGCAATAGAGAGATTAGGTAAAGAGAAGAGCAGACACAGACAGCAGTAGAAATAAATGAGAGGTGCACTCTAAAAGGGCCGGAAGACCTGTTTTTTTTTTTTTTTTCTTTTTTTTTGAGACAGAGTTTCGCTCTTGTCACCCAGGCTGGAGTGCAATGGTGCTATCTCGGCTCACTGCAACCTTTGCCTCTCGGGGTCAAGTGATTCTCCTACCTCAGCCTCCTGAACAGCTGGGATTACAGGCATGCGCCACCACGCCCAGCTAATTTTGTATTTTAGTAGAGACGGGGTTTCACCATGTTGGCCAGGATTATCTCAATCTCTTGACCTTATGAACCCCCTACCTTGACCTCCCAAAGTGCTGGGATTACAGGCATGAGCCACTTCGCCTGGCCCAGAACACCTGGTTTCTGAACGGCTGTTAGGTCCTAGAGCTGTGCTTGAGTCTTTGTGGCAATGAAAAGTAGAGCCATTCTCCATGAGGGTGGACTGTGTGGCTATTGAGATGTTTCCTGTGTTCACCTCTTCTGAGCCTGTCTTTTCATTCAGTCATCATCACCTGAGTAATAAAAGCACAACTCCATCCTTGTACCCAGAAAGAGCTTGGCTAGTACAGACAATGTGCTAGCCACACAAATGGATGTCAGTTTCAACCACAAAGATAGGTGCTGCCTCATCTCATAGATAACATCATTAACAACAACAACAAACAGGAGAGTGAGAAAGAAAAGCTGTTTAGAGTTGCTTAGTGGAATTAGGAAACTAATAGGCAAAATTGCCTCCCAAACAAACTGTGTATTATTTTGAGATTGTAACATAGTATAATGATTATTGCTTTGATGAATCCAGAAACTTAAGTGAATGGTAACAAGTAGTTTTGTTTCCATTCATTATTAACAAAATCAGTGGTAAATAGGTTAAATGAATTTACCTGAAAAGCGGATATAATTGTGTTAACCTTCACTAGAGTCTAAAATCTCACAACCACCTGCTCCATTGACTTGCAATTCTTCTGTATCCCTAAATATTTCTTGTAATGTGGAACCTATTTCTGTTACTTCAGTGGAGATAGAAATAAAACAATATGTATCCTCAACAAAACTTTTGCTAAAATTGAAGATACGTATCCAATCCTATTCATTCATAGCTCACTGGTCTTTGTATGACCAGCCTGTGGATGCGTGCTTACCTTTACCAGGAGTTGGCACCTAGAGTCACAAGCAGGTGACTTACCGGGGCCACTGATTGCTAGTCAACAGAATTTTCACGAGGGTCTCAGAGACATGTGACTTAAAGGACAGTAAACGGAAGCATCAAGAATGGGCCTTGGCTGCTTTTGTCAACCAAGAACAGGAATAAGGCAGTAAATCCTACTTTATATAGGTTATTCCTTTTGTTGTATTTTTTGAAAATAATCATTTGTCAAACACTTAGATGTGGCAGGCACTATTCTAATGTTTTTACTGAATTATTTAATCCTGTTAGATGTGTATGCTACAGATGAGGAGACATACAAGGAGAGGTTAAGTGACATGCCTAATATAGCACATGAAGAAATGGTAGGTTGGGAGTCAGGCTAGGCACTTTGGCTGCAGAGCCTGCACTCTTACTTGTCCTGTTGTATTGCCTCCCACAGGGAAGAGCCTCTCTGTTCTGCTGCCTCTTCAACCTTGAGCAAGCCTCTAAGGTTCCCAAGTCAGTTTTTTCAGTTTCATTTTTTTAGATTTTTGTTTTTCATTTTTTTGTAGAGACAGAATTTTGCCATGTTGCCCAGGCTAGTCTTGAACTGAGCTCAAGTGACCCACCTGCTTCAGCCTCCCAAAGTGCTGGAATTACAGGCGGGAGCCACCGTGCCTGGACAGTACTAACTGGGCCTGACCCTGCCTAGCTTTTGAGATCACATGAGATCAGGCGCATTCAGGGTAGTATGGCAGTAGACTCTCAATCTTAAATGATATCTTTTTTTTTTTTTTTGAGACAGGGCCTGGCTCTGTTGCCCTGGATGGAGTGCAGTGGTACTTTCTTGGCTCACTGTAACCGCTGCCTCCCGGGCTCAAACCATCCTCCCACCTTAGCCTCTCGAGTAGTTGGGACTACAGGCCTGCTCCACCACGCCTGGCTAATTTTGCATATTTTTTATAGAGATGGGGTTTTGCCATGTTGCTCAGACTGGTCTCAAACTCCTGAGCTCAAGCATGCCACCTGCCTCAGCCTCCTGAAGTGCTAGGATTATAGGTGTGAGCCACCGCACCTAGCCCAACATCACTTTTCTTAACCTTAGGTTATTTCAAGGGTCAGATGTGATCTTGTAAGTGAAAACATTTTAGAAACTTTATGATCTAAATATGAGATATTATGATTAAATGGTACAACCCTAAACTGATTTAGTTTTCTTGAAATAGATTCAGGCTCCTTGTGTAAATATGTTAGGCTATATTATTTGAAACAGTAGGAGAGTCCCTGTGCTGATGTCAGGTGTTTCTTTGACTGGCTGCACATGGAAATCATTTGATATAAATGGTTATGGTTATGGGCTTTGGGATGTTTAAAAGTTCTCTAGGTTGATCCTTTTGTAGTTCATAAGCCTGATGACTGGATTTTCATGCTCATGTGTGAGATGTTCCTCCCTCAGCCTTGTTAATGTATTGGCACGTTACTCATCTGATGTGAAAGAGATAGAGTTTTAAAAGTTCTCCAGGTAATTCTAATAGAGCACCAAGGTTGAGAACCACTGCTTTAGAAATAGGTGGTTAACTTTGTAAAATGCCAACTGTGTTTTGCATGTGCTTTAAAAAAATTTTTTTTATTATAAGCATGTACTTTTAAATTGTGTTTTTTTTTTGGAGGGTCTCTCTCTTTGTCTCTGTCTCTGTCTCTGTGTGTGTGTGTGAGTGTGTGTCTTACTCCTATTTTCTTTTCTAAGAGATTATACCAAATATTTGCTAGATTTTATTGATACTTTAAGGCATACTCAATGCATAAAAGCAGTATAATTGTGAAAAGTGTGAAAACTTCCTGTATAATTTCAAGTGTTTTACATCTCAGTTGTTTTCTAAAGAATGATTATGTAATATATTTTGATCATTTAATAACTCATATATGTATTGTTTTTCAGATTCCCAGAAAATCTAAGCTGGCAGTTCATAGAAACATCAGAGATGATGAAGGCTTCATTATCAGGCATTTTGCGGGGGCAGTGTGCTACGAAACAGTGAGTATAACTTTTACAAGGAGAAAACCATTTCATGTTGAAGCTGCACTGTACAGTATGATAGATTCTAGTCACATGTGGTTATTTATTTTTTCACATGTGGTTATTTAAATTAAGTAAAATTTCAGTTCCTCAGTACACTAGCCACACTTCAGGTGCCCAGCATCCACACTGACTAGTGGTGACTGCGTTGGACAGTGCAGATATAGAACATTTCTGTCATAACAGAAAGATCCTTTGGACAGAGCTATGTTAAGTGATGTTATCACAAGATGGACAGAAACATTCCTGTTTGATTTATTTTTCAGACCCAGTTTGTGGAGAAAAATAATGATGCTTTACATATGTCTCTTGAATCCTTAATATGTGAATCCAGAGATAAGTTTATACGGGAATTATTTGAATCATCCACAAATAACAACAAAGATACTAAACAAAAAGCAGGAAAACTTAGCTTCATCAGCGTGGGAAACAAGTTTAAGGTATTTGGGTTATTTATTTATTTTTTTACTACATTTAAAATGAAATTATTGTTTTATATTTTAAAGTGGATAATGTAGATCACTGTCAGAAATCTCACAGTGAAGTTCAAGAGCAGACCTTGCATTGTTGATATTTGTATGTAAAATATCATAATGTAGGCCTAGCAATTGAACATACAGAAATGCTTGTAATTTTCTGAATGTGTTCATTCTTGGTTCTTAACATATCTGATTGCTTCTCCTAATGTTCTTGCTTCTGCATACTGTCTGGTTGACCTTCAAACCTTCTCTTTCCCATGTGTTTTCTGTTTCCTTCCTTATTCAGCAGTTTTGTTTTAGCTGGAGTAGTCCAGCTCGGGATGGCTAGAAAGGACTAGTTGAGTTGAGAGAGGAAAGCAGCCACAGCCAGGGGCTTCAGGTAAATGATCGCCTTCATGGACTCCTATTTATAAAGTGGCTGCCATGTTAAAAAGAGCCCATCTCAAGTTAATGATTCAGTTTGTAATTCATTTTCAATGTGTTTCTCTCACAGTGGCATTTTGGGTGTGCATATTACACTAAAATTTGATTAAAGCTTTTAATAATTTCTGTTAAAGATAAGCACTTAGGTGTGGCAAACTCTTCTAATTGCTTATTTAACATGGAAGAATATTTCATTTGTTTTATTAATTTTGTATCAGGAATTTATTCTGTAAGATCTGACAAGGAATAGCACAGGATTTGTCTTAGAAACACTACTGATTGGTTCTAGTTGTTGAGTATTTAGTGTAGAAAAAATAATGTTAAAATTTGTGATGTTATGAGTTTAATGAATGACAAAGTAATATGTAGAACAAAAATATATATGAGAATTAATTTATTATATATTTCCACAAAGTATTATTGTTATATTTATAATAAAACTCTACATTTGCTTTTCATTATATGTACTTTAAATATTTAAAATAATGTAATTAGGAAAAAGATTTAAGTGTCAGAATGTTATGGTGCTGATAGTGTAAGCCTCCCCAGATTTGTTTTGGATTGAAATGGACTCTAAATAACTAAATTGATAAAATATTTATAAGAGCTGCTAGGTTTTTTTTTAAAGCTTAAACATGAATATAGGGAAAACCTCATAATACATTTTTAGGTAACGAATAAAAAGCTTGAATTTTGTTTAAGTATATATTCATTAATTATGAGTTCCTGATTCTCTCAGGAACAATCTGTTTTTTCTTATTTGAATATTCGATTTCTGATCGACATTTGATAGGCTGTTTAAAAATAGTATATTTGTCTATAAGAAATGGATGTCCACTCACTATTTTCCTACTCTAGTGTTATTGTAGTATTGCTGATAAGAACATACTTGAAATTTTAGACAATAGAAATGAATTCTTACAGTTTTTCTTTGTATTACATAATCTTTTATGTTGAGCCTTGAAACTTCTTATAATTGCTTGTATTTAATACACTTTTTTTACATTAAGCCTCTGGAAGTTATAGCTGAATACTAATAATAAAATATTTCACGTTTTCCTCTGAGATACCTTGAAATAAAATAGTAATAGATTCTTAATTTTAAATATAGTAGAATAGCTCATTAAATTAAAATCAAAGTATATAAGGCAATAAACACAAGACAGGCTATCGTTTACAGCAGTACTTCAGTTATCTAGCATCACTGGAAACTGGAAATTTTCTACTGTGAAGTGCCTTTTTCAGGTTATTGAAACATAAATGCTTTACTGTCAGTGTTTTAGAAAAAGTCATCCTTTTTTATGGAAACAAATTCTATTATACGAATATTGGTATGTTTTCTAATAAAAATAAAATACAAATAAAGCATGAGTTGCCTGAGGCTTTTTACTCTTAAGCCTTATGGTCCATGACTGTTCTTTGATAGTTGACTTTCTTCCCTCTCTTCTCAACTGCTAAAAGTTTATTTTGATGCTTCTATTCTGATTTTATCTCCTTTTTTTTTTTTTTTTTGGGAGAATACTGTGCTTTAGTCCAGACTTTGTGACAGTTGTTTTCTTTACAAATTAGTCACTTTAATACTTCTTAGGCATGGTGGTTCAGATTGATTAAGGTTGTCAAAACTCTGTCAACCAGATAAGTGAGATACAACTGTATTTCTGTAATTCAATGACAAATCCATTCCATTTTAATAACTTAAGCCTCTCAGTTTATGTGATGTATACTGTAATAGTATCACTCATAGGAGAATGAAATTTGGTGTCAGGCTGATGTTGGAATCATGTTTGCCATTATTAGCTCTGTAATCTCAGGCAAGTTATTTATTTCCTTGAATCTCAATGCTTTCACCTATAAAATGAGGTCCTTAATTAGGATTGTCATGTTCTATCCTTAATTAGATTAAACATAGTAACGCCTGTGAAAAGCTTTGAGGAGTACCTGACTTATAAATGATGTTCGGTAAACTATACTTATTATTAATTATAGCTATGATGAATATATTAGTTTAAAAAATAACATATTAGTTTGTCTTTTGTAAGTAGTATAATAAATATCTCAGTATAAAATCCAGATAGAAAATTTTGCATTATTAACTTATTTTGCAGAGTAGTAAGGCAAATAAATAATTTTAATACACTGCACCATACCACATTATAATCGATGTTATAAAAACAAGAAAGCGTAGTAACTTGTAATGTTCATTGTCAATTTTTTTTGAGAAAATTGTCCAAGCGTTTAAAAATAACTGAAATGTAAAATGTTTTAAAACATTAAAGAGGATATCTGTAGCTAGGCAGGACAATTTTGTTTACGCTAAGTGTTCCATAAAACAATCCTAATATATACTTTTAGTGTATATTTTAAACATGTCTTCATTCTTAATGTGTGTGACACAAACTGCAGTTTGCCACATTCAAATACTGTGCTATTGATCTCTTATTAAGTGCATCCTCAGTATTTTCATTTACTTCCTTCATTGCCTGTACATTTTTTCCTCATTCATCCCATCTGCAAATATGAGTGTATGTTTTAAATACTGCTAATTTTCAGTCTTTTAATTATACAGCTTCTGTGTAAGTTATTGTCCTTGCTTTACATTAGTCATTTTGCATGATGCTGTCTGTTAAAGAATTTGTGTACCAGGAGGTTGTTAAACTGAAATGTGTTGATTTTGGATGTTATTGCATGTTATTTTATCCCAGTACTGGAAAGCTAATATTAACTCATGACACTGTGTACTTTGGCTTTTGAAATAATAAACTGATTTCCTTTCTTTCACAGACACAGTTAAATTTGCTTCTGGATAAACTTCGAAGTACTGTGAGTACGGTTAAAAAAACAGGTTTTTTTTTATTGATCATCTAAAACTATTAATAGTAATTATGCAAGTAGGCATAGTAACCCTGTACTAACTAAAATACATTTAAAACTTTATTCCCTTATTTTAAAAAATTAGTTTTAAAATGGTTATAGTTTTGATTAGGTTTTCTGAGGAAATGTCAAATACATATGTGAAATCAGATTATTTTATAAATATATAGAATTCTTGGCTTTGGCTTTGAAAAATTCAGATATAATCTATACAGATTTTCAGGAAGGTGAAAATAAGTAGTAATTGTGAGAACCAACAGAAGAATTTTTATTTTAGAATTAAAGATTCCACGGACACCCCCCATACGAAATATCAATCTCATTTTCATTAACTCTTAACAATAACCGTTCTCTTCTCCAGCACAATGCGCAATGTTCGATAGTCGAAAAAAAAGGACAACATCAATTTTATACGCCAGAACCACTGCTGTGGAGCGCACAATATCACATCATTAGAGCCACACCCCTGTTTTTTTAACCTATAACTACCAATATCTAGTAATCTCACCCACACCATTTTCTTAATGAGAAAAACATCATAGAAAGAAAATTCTCCTTATGTAGAGCACTCTATATCATAACACAAACTGAAAAGCATAAAATACTCTAAAGTAAGACTTATTTTTTACAAACAAATCCACAGAACTTCGAAATTTTAGTAAATTTTTTGTATTATTCGAGACAAAGTCTCAATTCTCTACGCCAGAGCTAGAGAGTGCGCAGTGGATGAGTAATCACAACTACACATGCAACCTCCGCCTCTCGGGTTTCAGTGGTCCCTGCCACCTCAGCCTCCCAAAGTAGCTGGGACTATGGCCATATACCACCGGTCCTGGCCTCATTTTTGTATTTTTTTGTAGATGTGAACGGTTTCGCTATAGTTTAGCCAAGCTGGTCTATGAAACCACCTAGCGACTACAAAGTGAATACTGAACACATGAATATAGACATCCCAAAGGTGTGCGCATTCAAGGCATGAGACCATGGCAAACCTGGTTCGAACTTGCGTAATGCATTTTCTCAAAATAGATCGTTTTGAATAAGCCAGACATTTATTACTATAGTAATTATTGATCGCTTACTTACTGTCAAGATTTATTTTTAGGAAACCATTAAAAAAATCTTCTTTTTAAATAACCCCCCCCCTCTTTGGCATGCAAATATCTATCTACGTAACGGCCCATGTATACTTTAAAATCCAAGACTAGATAGAAGATAGTATTTTAATTTTTTATTTCTTACTAAGGGTAGCTCGCCTCATAAAAATTTTGAGATTACTATACTGTGATTTATAGAAAAAAAAGGTTTCATAAAAACATGTTCTAAAGTGTTTGTGAGGACTTGAGTGCCATGGCTTACATTATATAATACTCCAAGCACTTTGGGGAAGGCTGAGGCGGGTGGATCACTTGAAGGTCAAGGAGATTTGAGAACCAGCCTGGCCAAATATGGATGAAAAACATCGTCTCTGCTAAAAAATACAAAAATTAGACAGGGCATGTGGGGCACAGCAACTTGTAATCCTAGCTAACTTAGGAAAAGGACTGAGGCAGAAGAATACAAACTTAGAACCCAGGAGGACGACGGAGGTTGCAGTAAGAAACCAAGATACGTGTCAGATGCATCACCAACACGGATGAACAGAACAAGACTACGCATCTCAAAAATAAAAAATAAATAAATAAACTAAATGAACAAATAAAATAAATAAATGGTGTTTTGTAGGGGGCCATACATTGTTGAAATAATTCTTCTGTTTTGCAGGGTAACTACTTTGGGAAGAGAAACAGTCTATTTGGATGTCTAATTATTTCAGTAGCTCACCGTACCAATTCCTCCATTTGTCATACATCACCATCCACGTCTTCTTTTTCCTCACTCAGCATACATTCCGATACTGGACCCCTTCAATGCAACTGCCTTTAAGCTTTTTAAAAATATTGTTTTAACAAAATGTTACAAAATGTACAACAGTGCGGTCTTAGAGACCTCACTGTGGTATTTTCTTGAAATAGAATGATTGGAAAACTATTGTTTTTCATTTTCCTTTTTACACAATGGCTTAAATCTTAAGGGGCATAATTGGTATGTATACTCTTTTGTCATAGCGGGAAATTTTCTTATAGAAATATGTATACATAAATACCATTTAAATTAGAAAAGATCACAACTGTATTTCATCTGGAAAATGTATTGTTTATATGTTAAAAATGTGTTAAACCTTTACAGTGAAAGACTTTTCTTTTTACAGTTTTTGACATTCAAATCTAAAATGTAACTTTTCTTCATTAATTAATAATGCAAAGAGTCATTGTAAACTTTAAATCAGAAAAAGTATGCTTATAAAATTTTGAGTTATTTTTTTTTTTTATTTTTTTTTATTTTTTTGAGACGGAGTCTCGCTCTGTCACCCAGGCTGGAGTGCAGTGGCCGGATCTCAGCTCACTGCAAGCTCCGCCTCCCAGGTTCACGCCATTCTCCTGCCTCAGCCTCCCGGGTAGCTGGGATTACAGGTGCCGCCACCTCGCCCGGCTAGTTTTTTTTGTAGTTTTGGTAGAGACGGGGTTTCACCGTGTTAGCCAGGATGGTCTCGATCTCCTGACCTCGTGATCCGCCCGTCTCAGCCTCCCAAAGTGCTGGGATTACAGGCTTGAGCCACCGCGCCCGGCCAAAATTTTGAGTTATTATATATATATTTTTGAGATCCTCTGTCACCCAGGCTAAAGTGCAGTGGCGTGATGTCAGCTCACTGCAACTTCCACCTCCCGGGTTCAAGCATTTCTCCTACCTCAGCCTCCCAGGTAGCTGGGATTATGGGCGCCCACCACCATGCCTGGCAAAGTTTTGTATTTTTAGTAGAGACGGGGTTTCACCATGTTGGCCAGGCTGGTCTTGAATTCCTGACCTTAGGTGATCTGCTCATCTCAGCCTCCCAAAATGCTGGATTACAAGCATGAGCCATTGCATCCAGCTTTGAGTTCTTTAGTAATTACTTTTACAGGTTCATATGTTAATATTAATATGCTTTGAAAGTTGCAGGTATTCATAGAAACAGAAAAATAAGGATGCTGTATGTATTGTAACAAAAAGTACCTCTATTTTCCTAGGGAGCGAGCTTCATTCGTTGCATCAAACCTAACTTAAAGATGACAAGTCACCACTTTGAAGGTGCTCAAATTCTGTCTCAGCTTCAGTGTTCAGGTATTTTCATAATCTCTGTCACTGTGTGTTAGTAGTCGTAGCCCAAATACAATTTAATAGGTTGGATATTTTATGATTCACCATTATCTTGATTATTTTACAGTGCAATAAAATTTTCATCTATTTTCTTTAATTATAAGAAAAGTATAGAGCTACATGTGGGTGGCCTACACCTTTAGTCCCAGCTACTTGGGTGGCTGAGGCAAGAGGACTGTTTCAGCCTGAGTTCAAGGCCAGCCTGGGCAACATAGCAAGATCTATTTTAGAAAAGAAAAGAAAAGCATGGATGGCAAATTATTTGAGCAATATTGAGATATTGTATATTGTGAAATAAACAATTTCACATTAAACATTTATGAAAACTCTCTAACGACAAAACTGGATCTTCCTTAAGTAGGCAGCTTTCTCAATCCAGCAGTAGTTCATTTCTCATTCCACACATGATGGTCAGAAGGTAGGTTTTGTCCTTTTTTCCCATTCCACCACTTGTTAAAAAAAAAAAAAAAAAGAAAACACAATTCCCTCTGTCTCTGTGACACTTCATGCATTTGCTTAAACTATCACTTCCTACCCCTCACCCTGCCGTGTCTGACCTTGCTCAGGCACTAGGCTTGCCCTGTTTGCTTTATGTCATGCCCATCCTCCCTCCTCACCAACACTACCCCTAATTTTTCCCAAGGTATCAGCCTTCTCCTTTCTTCTTTACCTTTTAATCCAGCTCAGCTTCCTGATACTTACTTACACTTCTTCTCTTATTCCTTATTTTGCTGCTTTGAGAGGTAGATTTACTACGAAGCTAAGGTTACTTAAGCTTCAGGGTCCTTCATGTAAATAGACCCCTTCCAAAGCGCCCTGCATGTGATTTTCTGCTTCCCTAAAGGCCTCTCCCCAGCTGTATAAGCTTCAGCCCCCACCTCACAAATCTGGATCTACCCTTGACCTTTCTCACAAAACCATAGCTATTGATGAATCTAATTCTGTATTTTCTTCTTATCTGCATAGGGTTGATAGACAAGACAGGATGGCATCAGTTAAATTCATCATCACTGATCTTTAAAGGGCTCTCAAACCTGTCCTGTCAAGTTTTCCTGGTCAGCATGTTCTGTTTCTCATCAGAGATTGGTCAGACCCATCCTGCTTTCCTCAGATCTCTGCCCTTGTGCTAGCAGATGGACTTACCTCCTTAACTAAATATCCTAAAGCTTCTCTTGTCTGCTGCCCAGCACTTCTGCCTGCCACTTAACCGTCCCTTCTGTTAAGAAAGTAGGGGTTGCCTCTCTTCCTGGTTGAGGCTTATAGTTCCTTGAAAGCCATCGCTTCCTCCTTTTTCATGAATCTTCAGCATTGTTTATGTTTGTCATACTATTCCCTTTCAGATGGATCTTTCCCATTACCATTTAAACATGCTGAAATCTCTTCTCTGAGCCATGTTCCCTTACAGCTACCTCCTCCTCCTTACTGTTTTTCTTTTCTCTCCAAGAATAGGTTATTCTTGCTTTTTCAGCTTCATGCGTTCCACTTACTCTTTAACCCCAGGATAATTTAGCTCCCACGTTGATGAGGTCGCCAGTGATTGCCTTGTTCTGAAGCAAATGTCCCTTTTGCAGTCCTTATTTTAGTGGACTTCATAGCCACATTTGACTCTTTCTTTGTTCCTGACATGGCCTATGCCCATAGTTTTCTTTTGAATTCTCTGACGATTCCTGATTCCCCTGCAGGCTCATTTTCTTCTACCTGGATATTTGTTACCATCTTTTAGGATTTAAGTTAGACCTGTTTTTCTTCTCGTTCTATGTCAGTACTGTCCAGAAGACCTTTACATGATGATGGAAATATTCCATATCTGTCAATTTAGTAGCCATGAGACACATTTGACTCCTAAGTACTTGAAATGTGGCTAGGAATGAGTTAGTTACTAAATTTTAAATTTTGTTTAATTTTAATTTTTTTTTTTGGTTGGGAGGAGCAGGGTTTACTCTGTTACCCAAGCCGGAGTGCAGTGACACAATTATGGCTCACTGCAGCCTCAACCTCCTGGGCTCAAATGATCTTCCTGCTTCAGCCTCTCAAGTAGCTGGAACTAGAGGCATGTGCCACCATGTCCAGCTAATTAAAAAAATTTTTTTTTGTAGGGACAGGATCTCACTATGTTGCCCAGGCTGGTCTCAAGCTCCTGGGCTCAAATCCCAAAGCGATGGGATTATAGGTGTGAGCCTCCATGCCTGGCCTTAATTTTGTTTTTAAAAGATTTAAATTTAAGTAGTCATGTGGCTAGTGTCACTATAGAGCATGTGGCTAGTGACTGCCAAGTTGAACAGCAGAGATGTATGTTCCCTTAGGTAGGCTCCCCAGTCCTGCTGATGTAACCTCCTAAACAGTGAGTCCTGATAGTCTCTAATCCAAGCTGTCACCATCTCTTACCTGGATTTTTGCTGTAACTTCCTAAGTATTCTCCTATCTCTTCATTCTGTTTTTCACATACATCCAGAATTATCACTCCACAACTCATCTCTAATCATCATGTCCTTTTATTGCTTAAAATGCTCTGATGGCTTCAGATTAGTATTAGGGTGAAGAGGTCCCATAGAGCCTGGCCCTTGTGTCCCTAGCTTCATTTCTTTCCACTCTCTCTCTCTCCCCTCTGTCCTCAAATCACCCTGACTTTCATTTTAGTTCCCTAAATGCTGCATATTTCCTCCCAGCACAAGGCCTGTGCACATGCTGCCTCCTTTGTTTGGGATGTTCTTGCCATGCCGTTTCCTTTATCTTTCACATCTCAGCTGTGTCATCACTTCCTATGAGAGCTTTTCGTGATATTCCTGACTTGGAGGGGAACCTGAGTTTGGGGTGCTGAGCTCAGGTGCCTTTATTTCACAGTTGTAGTTACAAATTTTGTACATATTTGTATAATTATTTATTTTTCCCCTCCTTTAATTCATAAGCCCCTCCTTTAATCCATTAATTTTTCCCCTCCTTTAATCCGTAAGGGCAGGAACTGCATCTGTTTTGGCTTACACATACATTTCTACTTCCCTGGCATATACTAGACTCAGTATATATTTGTTGAATGGAATGAACAGTGTAGAAAATATGAAGATTTATTTGTGACTAATTCTAACGAATACTGGAAAATTAAGTAATTCATGTCTGTTGTGTTCTTCCATAAAGTAGAGATGTGTTTTTGTAATACTTTCTTCAAGTCGATTTTTTTTCCCATTTGGATTCCTCTTTATTTCCTAAGTGAACACCTAGTGTCCTGGCAAGTTGCACCTGTTTAGGTTTAGCTGTATATGCTATTAGATTAGCGGAGAGAGTGTGGGCTACTGATGAATCCTTTAGCTAGGATTCCTCTTTCAATAAGCAGTATATTTCAACATCTTAAGATATGTTGGCACTTTAACAGATAGTATCAATTCATTATACTTTAATTTTTTAAGTACCAATAATAGATATTGTAATAGTAATAATGATATAGAATTTGTTCCACTCATGTAGCTAGGTGATGAGAAAATGCAAAATTATCAATAAGTTGTAGAAATAAAATATTTATTAAGCTTTCTAAAATAAAGATATTTAAGATTTGGATTGTATTTTAACTTTCTATTTTCATTTTTTTTTTTCGTTTTAAAGAGAGTTAATAAATTTAAGGCACCTTTTACTAAAATTACTATTACTTTTTTTTTTTTTTTT
>NW_016807303.1:1186814-1235044 GCF_001698545.2 Rhinopithecus bieti
TAGTCTTGCTAGCGGTCTGTCAATTTTGTTGATTTTTTTCAAAAAACCAACTCCTGGATTCATTGATTTTTTGGAGGGTTTTTTGTGTCTCTATCTCCTTCAGTTCTGCTCTGATCTTAGTTATTTCTTGCCTTCTGCTAGCTTTTGAATGAAGCACCATGAAATTCTTAATGAACTGTGAGCCAGTTTATACTTTGCCGCTACAGGGCAAGCCAGGAGACTTAGATGTGTACATTTCCAAAGGTACTTGTTTATTTGATACAAATGGCCAAAAACTGTGATGATACTAACCAAACCTTACTTTTCTTTCTCAAAGCAAAGTCTAGAGCTAAATCTAGTTTTGGAGATTTTTTTTTCCCCCATAGGATTGATTTCTTGTATGTGTTTCATTAATTAATATTGAAAATTCACAGTAACAAATTAAATAGTACAGAATAATATAAGTAACAAAAAAGCTCAGCTCTTAGGGGTGACCACTTAACTCTACATCTTGGATATATTTTTTTATACTGGTTAGATTAAGCTCTGCTCTATTCTTTTAAATCAATATTTCACATCCCATCATATGGTTGTAACATAATCAATTGATATTTTAGTTTTTTTCTGATTTTTTTTCTATTGCCAACAATGACCCAGAGGACATCTGGACATTGTCCACATGCATATCTTTGCCCACAGTGTGAAAAATCATAGAACAGATTTACTGAGCCAAAGGGATATTTCCAAATTGCCATCCAAAATTGTTACACTGGCTTACTTTGCTGCTAAGAATGCATCTGTGTGTTTTCCTACACTGTCGTCAGCTCTGAGTACTAATTGATATCTTATACCTTTGCCAGTCAAATGGGTTAAAATTCAATCTGACTGCCTGGAAAGGCCATCTTTCCTGTGAGATTACTTTAAAATAAAATTAACTGGTTGAAAAGCCTTAGAGTTTGTTTTAATTTAAATTTTGGCCAGCAGTAATTTATTTTGGTGTAAGAAGTGAGACAAGGATCTAATGTTGTTTTTGTTTTCCACATGGCTTGCCGTTTGTTATAGTACTGTTTATTGAATAATCTTATTTTCTCCATTGATTTGAATAGTCCCAGAGACTGAAATCTAGGTCTTGTAAATAAAAGTCTTGGCATCACTTGTAGCTGTTCAGCCATTCCCTGCCTATTTCACACTCTTTCTGACCTGAAAATCTCGCATTGACTGCGGACTCAGATTAACCACTTTTATCCAATAGATTAATCATCCCAGTAGTCTAGTTGCTTTGACAGGTGAGTGAAAGGCAGTCTTTATAGTGAAACAGTGAGCTCTTCTTTCTTTTCCATTTGCCTTATGCACTGGTGATAACTTGGGAATGTGTCTACTTTTTGGAGATTCTTTCAGGAATTTTGTTCTAAAATTAACTTCAGGCCTTTGAAAGTGGTTTAATGCAGGGCTTTGCCTTATATACTGCATTTGTGACACAGAGTCTTCTAACAGAAAAAACATACAAACTAGACTTGATCTTTCCTTAGTTTTGTTTTGATACAGTGTCCACTTTGTCACCCAGGCTAGAATACAGTGTCCTGCAAGGCTCACTTCAGCATCCACCTCCTTTGGCTCAGATCCTCCTGTCTCAGCCCCCTGAGTAGCTGAGACTACAGGCACGCACCACCTTGCTTGGCTAATTTTTCTATTTTTTTCTTTTTTTGTAGAGATGGGGTTTTGCCATGTTTCCCAGGCTAGTCTCTAACTCTTGGGCTCGAGCAGTTTGCCTGGCATGGCCTCCCAAAGTGCTGGGATTATAGGCATGAGCCACTGTGCCCAGTTAGATCTGTCTAGAGACTAATAATTTGCCTCTAGAAAAGAGTCTTACTGGGTTTAGAGGAAATTTGACTACAGTAGTTTTAGGTGGTGGATAAGTTGGGACATAATGACTATAAATATATTTCCTATATAATATTTAATTGCTGATAACTCTCATAAATTGTCCATTTCTAAATAATAACTTATAGAATTGATCATTCACAAGTTACTTTGGACTTCGAACAGTGATTGACAGTGCTTTGTGTTTGTTCTTGAATCTAGGGATGGTGTCTGTTTTGGACTTGATGCAGGGTGGTTTCCCATCACGAGCTTCATTTCATGAACTCTACAACATGTACAAAAAGTATATGCCAGATAAACTTGCAAGATTGGATCCAAGACTATTTTGTAAGGTATAAATGCAACCCAAATTGAAATTTCTTAGCTATAAACTTGTCTTTTCTATTAATAATTGACTAACTTTTAACTTTTATTTTCAGGCTTTGTTTAAAGCTTTGGGCTTAAATGAGAATGACTACAAGTTTGGGTTAACCAAAGTATTTTTTAGACCTGGCAAGGTAAATATACATTTTTACTTTAAGCTGTAACTTCATGAAAACAAATAGTTGGGGTTAGTGAATATCTTAAAGTATTTAATAATTTGTATTATTCTTGAATCATATGGTCACTAACAACATGAATTGCCATTTCCCATACCATTTCCCAGAAAAGAAAAAAAAGTTGAAGATAAAATATAATGTTCATAATTTGTTTAGCTTTAATCATACATATTTATTCTAAACTCCACATTTATTTTTAGAGCACAGCTGTCCAGTCTTTTGGCTTCCCTGAGCCACATTGGAAGAAGAACAATTGTCCTGGGCCTCACATAAAATACACTAACACTGATGATAGCTGATGAGCTAAAAAAATAGAACAATTGCTATAAAAATCTCATAATGTTTTAAGAAAGTTTATGAGTTTGTGTTGGGCCTCATTCAAAGCTGTTCTGCGCCACATGTGGCCCATGGACTGCAGCTTGGACAGTCTTGTTTTAGGGCTTTAATAACTATTTGAGAACTAATAGTCTCATAGAGAAAGCACTTTTCTTGTTTAAACTACAGAAAATTAGAAATATTTATTGAAAGCTTAAGACAAAGATTTAAATATCTTTACTCTCGTTATGTTACCTTTAATTTAATTTTGACTATAAGAAGCCATTATATTGGTTGATGGGTTTTTGACATTCTTAATATTGTAGTGGGATATTTGGTAAAGGATTGAAATCATGATGGAATTTTGTGGTATATAGTGGAAATAATGTATTTTATTAGTTCAGAAGCTATTAGCTATTTTATTTGTGTTGTCTGTCACTTAGTAGCAATTTCTCATCTCTGTTCAAAATGGAAATGGGGGTTGGGCGCTGTGGCTCATGCCTATACTCCCAGCACTTTGGGAGGCTGAAGCAGTGGGATTGCTTGGTTCCAGGAGTTTGAGACCAGCTTGGGCAACATGGCAAAACCTCATCTCTACAAAAAAAATACAAAAATTAGCTAGGTGTGGTGGTACGTGCCTGTTATCCCAGCTACTTGGGAGGCTGAGGTGGGAGGATTGCTTGAGCCTGGGAAGTTGAGGCTGCAGCAAACCAAGATTGTGCCACTGCAAAACAGGTTGGGGGTGGGTAATGGGAGTTAGGAGAGACAGAATAATTTTGGTGGTACCTGGTAGTATATAGCTAATATGCACTTATCAAAAGCTCCGTAAGGATATGTGAGAATGTGGGTGAGCCAATTCAGAGATACAGTAGTCCTTTTTCATTCTTTTCTCAATAAAGTCTTCTTGCCAGCCACCTGTAATTTAAAAGTCATTTCCCCCTCACTTTTGTTATTGAATATGCTGCCTAGCATTAAGTAACCTCCCTTACCTCCAAAAAAACTCCTGAAGAAAGAAAGGAAGCAAAATGTGGCCAAGTATGTTTGGGTTTGTTGTATTCTCCGCCAAGGCTTATGTAATTAACATGTGACCATTTTCCGACAGTTAGATTTTGGATTTGAATTCTATTTTATGTCTTTTGTGTGTTTAAATGCATTTATATTTTAATACTGATATTAAATTATTTCACTTCCTAGTTTGCAGAATTTGATCAGATCATGAAGTCTGACCCTGACCACTTAGCAGAGTTGGTTAAAAGAGTCAATCACTGGCTCACATGCAGTCGCTGGAAGAAAGTTCAGTGGTGCTCACTCTCAGTCATCAAATGTAGGTGTTTTCCTTCACACCTATAGGGTCTTTCATTGTTTTAAGATGGTTTGTGGAGTGTTGTAAAGCTGTCTCAGAGGTGATGCTGGGCAACAGAGACTGAGACTTGTTCGCACTGGGTCCCAGGTTCCTATTTGTAGATGTTCTTTCTTTTTTTATTTTTTGAGTATATGATACTTATTTTCTTTACTCAAATGTGTTATAAGAGTGTCAGTTTCATAGTGTCCTAACAAAATGGAATTCACTGTCTTGATTCTTTTCTCTCGTCCCCGCAACCCTCACCATCCCCTGATCTCTCAGACTTAAACCAGAACTTTTCTTTCTGCCTGCATGGCATCTACAATACACATACCCCCAAAATTCCAAATGTGATTGACTTTCCTTTCTTATCCCTGAAATACTGTCAGTCACCAGATCCTGTTGATTCCTCCTCCAAATACTGTACATTCCTTTCTTTTTCTTGCCAGTGCCTTAGTGAAGTCCTTTTCCGCCTTTTGCATAATAATTTCATTAGCTTCCAGACTGGTTTTCCTGATTTCTTAGAGATCTCTCTCTAAACTAGAAGCCTTTTATGACTTTCCTTTCATAAAAGGTGAAGTCTGAATTATTTGAATGTCTTTCAAAATCATGTGAAATGGTGTGTCAGTTTTTTGTTTCAGTCTCTTCCCCTACCATCCCCCTTAACTCCTGTTCTTTGAAAGGAAGTCTATCATAATCCTGAAAGACACAGTCTTGAACACCATAATCCCAAATGTGGAAATCTCAAGAGATGAAAGTCCCAAAACCAGGATTCTGTAAAAAATAATAGAAATATTCTGTAAAAGATATTTATTTACATTTTTAAAAGGGGATTTGAGAAACATGTAAAAACATGACAGAACTCTTCATAGGCCACTTTACACAATAAAATAGGAAATAACAACATATATATTTTTGGAAGTATAAACACATATACTAACAATAGTTGCATGGGTATAATAGGAGCAGACAAACCATGTTCATAAAGAAGCAGGGCAAAAGGTGAAATGCATAAACACATATTATTGTGGTTGGTAATTGTGCACCCAGCTTTGTTACTGCATTCATCTGAAATACTGTGATGAACAAGCTGTCTTTTGATGAGATCAGTCAAAAATGATGGTGAGTCACCACTGCATTTGTAGTTGCCCAGAGAACTGTGATCTTGAGAAATTTTATCTTTTACAAGTGCAGATGTGTGATAAAGGACATCTGTTCACTGATTGAGGAAGTTTCAGTGTTTTTGTATACACACACAGTGTTTACCCAGAAAGTAAATGTTGTGATAATGCATTTTCGTGGAGTTAAATTTGCAAAATATGAATACAGTAAATTAGAACTCTCTAAAAATTTCTACATAATTAAAAAATGCTAACAATTCAAGATAGTGAAAATAAAAGCAAAGAAAAGAAAAAAAAAAAAACCCCAAAACTAAAAGAAAGTTTGACATACAAAAAAGTGTATTACAGGGATAGATTATAGACAGTTGCATGGAGGTAGTCCATAAGAGCTGGCTGTCTTTCTCAGTCATTAACTATATTTTGAAATCTTGTACCATGAATAATAGGTGCTTTTTTTTCTTTTAGGACATGGTTCTTCTTGGAGAATATGTTCATATTCATTTTCTTCATGAGATTGCTCCTTTTGAAATTCTTCTATGATCCCTGTGATTGTGATTTTTGAGATTTTAGATGTTAGGGATTTTAATCGAGGAATTTTGATCTTTTGGGATTTCAACATTTGGGATTATGGATTTTGGGATTAGGATTTCAAACCCCTTTGACATACTGGGCTAAGCTGCTTTTATGTGTGGTTTGGCCAGGTCATAGCAGTTACATAGCTGGCCCAAAACAAAAGTGAGGGACAGAACATTTTGGGGTTGCCTAAGGATGTGTGGCAAACCTTTAATCGTTGGGAACTGTGTGGGAATCAGTAACTTGATTACATTTACAGTTGCCTCTCATACTCATCAGAGTACCTGAAATAGTGCTAGGCACTTGAAAAGGATTCAGTAAATTTTTCCTTATTAGTAGGAGAGGAAAATTCTTTTGGCCTAATGAAAAGAATCATGCAAACAGAGATTATTTTGAGATATTTTGTTAGACAATTGTGAATATAGATAAAAGAGAACTATTAATATAAAAGAAAAAAGCAGAATCTCTTTTTCCCATCATTTTACAAATAAAATATAAATATATTACTGTAGTTTAATACGTTCAGCTTTATACATTGCATTATGATAGAAAACACATTATAATAAAATTATCTGTTACACCGTTCATTTGTGGACTGTGTTCTACAGTGGTACTGAAGTCAGTAACCGGGCAGGGATCTTTCAGAATGTTAATAGGAAGCTCTCAAAAAAAATGTTCAAGGCCAGATCATCCTAGGAAACTCTGAGTAACTGAAGTTAAGTAGATTTCTTTGCTGTAGGATTCTCAGAGGCTTCACTCTGTGTTCATTGTGAACCTCCAAACAGAAGTGTAGTGTACAGCTTTTCATACACTCATTTGACAGGTAAATCCTTTTTTCAGGACATACCTGTTCAGTATGTTGCCTAAGACAGTTTGGGAGGTAGCAGTGTAGCATAATAAGGAAATAATGCATTTAAAATGTAAGCCTAACCAGGTACATGATATTATAACTATGCAGTGGGTTCTCCTTGCCCACTACCTAGACAGAACTGATTTATCAAGACGGGAATTGCAGTACAGAAAGAGTAATTCACGTAGAGCCGGCTGTATGGGAGACTGGAGTTTTATGATTACTCAAATCAGTCTCTCTGAAAACTCGGAGATCTGAGTTTTTAAGGATAATTTGGTAGGTAGATAATTTAATAATTATTAAAGATAAATTGGTAGATAGTTTATAGGGGGTCAAAGTTTTTCTTGCTTTATTCTGTTCCTGAGTGGGATCATAGAACTGGCCGGGCCAGATTACCTATCTAGGTGGCATCAGCTGGTGCATTGGCAGGTCTGCAGAATATCTCAAGCACTGATGTTAGGTTTTACAAATGTGATGTTGTATACGGGAGCAATTTGGGGAGGTGGCTGTGTGGCTCCTAAACAGTAATTTCTAATCTTGGAGCCAATTTGTTAGTCCTGCAAAGGCTGACTGGTTCCCCAGGCAAGAAGGGGGTTTATTTAGGGAAAGGGCTATTAACGTGTTTGTTTCAAAGTTAAACTATATAAACTAAATTCCTTCCCAAGACTAGTTCGGCCCACACCCAGGAATGAACAAGGACAGCTTAGAGGTTAGGAGCAAGATGGACTTGGTTAGGTCAGATTTCTTTTACATAATTTCCTTCGTTGTAAATTTGCGTAGGTGGTTTCAGTATCTTTTTATTTTAAGAAGAATAAGAAATTATAGAAATGTTAAAACTGGTTGGGCATGGTGGCTCACACCTGTGATCCTAGCCTTTTGGGAGGCTGAGGTGGGAGAATCACTTGAGGTCACGAATTTGAGACCAAACTGGCCAACATGGCAAAACCCTGGTTCAAATAAAAATCCAAAAATTAGCCGGGCGTGGCATGTGCCTGTAGTGCCACCTACTCAGGAGGCTGAGGCATGAGAATCGCTTGAACCCGGGGGGGTGGAGGTTGCAGTGAGCCAAGATCATGCCATTGCACTTCAGCCTGGGTTGAGACTCTGTCAAAACGAAAACAAACAAACAAAAAAGAAATGTTAAAACTTTCTGTTTTTGATATCTGATACATAATACAAGATTTCATGTTTCTTGAGAATTACTTTGTGAAAATGAGTTTTTTAAAATATATGTTAGATTTAAACTGAATAATTTTCTATCATTTTATTTTACTCTTACATGTAGTGAAAAACAAAATAAAATATCGAGCTGAAGCCTGCATTAAAATGCAAAAAACTATTCGAATGTGGCTTTGCAAGAGGAGACACAAACCTCGGTAAGATGAATAGTCCCTAAAAAGAACTCTACAAAACCTAGTTACTGTAATACAAAATGACAATAAAGTCATAATAAAAAGCAGTTTGGATACTCAAGGAGTTTTCTCACGTTCTTGGTAAGATGATGTATTAGTCTTCTATTTGTAATATTTATTTGAAATTAGTTAATTCATTTATTACCTTATTACTTGCCTCATTCTATGAAAGGATTTGAAGTGCCATACGAAAATGTATAAAGATTATAAAACAAGAAATAAGTGTTGAGAGAAGCTCTTTTATTCCGATTATTTTAGTTATTTGAGTTTCTTGATAATATCAAGGTGACATTTTAAAAAAAACTCACTAATATGTTTACCAAAATTTTCAAGATTATCTGTAGGAATTACATTGCCCCATTATAAATTAGTCTTTATTTCTTATTTGAATCTTTCATTTTTAGTTTAGACTTAAGAACTGTAAGTCTGAATATCTATTGATCCATCACACCTTTTCAAAGAGACTTAGATAACTCCTTTAAGGTCCTCTGTGATTTGTATTCTCAAAGTTGTAGAAGGCTTTAATCCTGTTGACAGGCATCAGTGTCATTCACACTCATATTTGATTTTTTAAGCCTTCAACAAAAGATCTGAAAAAGAGAATACTAGATAATATTGAAAACGGAAGTGAAATACCCTGTTTAGCATTTTATAAATGAAAAATCTGCCAAAAGTACTATACGATGAAATTAGGCTCTAATGAAGTATTATTTTTACAGCATTGATGGCCTGGTTAAGGTGGGCACACTGAAAAAACGACTTGATAAATTTAATGAGGTAGTCAGTGTGTTGAAAGATGGAAAACCAGAGATGAATAAACAGATCAAGGATCTGGAAATTTCTATTGATGCTTTGATGGCCAAAATTAAGGTATGTAATTTTAACCCAGATGACTTTGACTTTTTACATAATTTAATATATTTCGTTACTGATATTGAAATTGTATAGAAAAGGTCCTTAGTTTTTCAAAATTACAAAATGTGTTGAGATCCAATGATGGCAAGTAGATGCTCATCATATTACCTCTACACTTTATGTTTGAAAATTTCATAGCAAAAGTTAAAGAAGATAATTTTATGCCATTTCTTCTGTTGCTAAGAAAGATATTCCCCACAGCTTTATACCTAGGTGATGGGATGATCTGTGCATCAAACCCACCATGGCACACGTTTACCTGTGTAACAAACCTGCACATCCTGCACATGCATCCCTGAAATTAAAATAAAAGTTGAAGGCTGTGTGTGGTGGCTCATGCCTGTAATCCCAGCACTTTGGGATTACGAGGTCAGGAGATCAAGACCTTCCTGGCCAACATGGTGAAACCCTGTCTCTACTAAAAATACAAAAACTAGCTGGGCATGGTGGTGTGCACTTGTAATTCCAGCTATTGGGGAGACTGAGGCAGGAGAATCGCTTGAACCCAGGAGGTAGAGATTGCAGTGAGCCAAGATCACACCACTGCATTCCAGCCTGGCGACAGAGTGAGACTCCATCTCAAAACAAACAAACAAAAAAAATTAAAGTTGAAGCAAAAAGAAAACACAAAACACATATATTAAAAAAAAAAAGATGTTCCTTCCACAAAAGAACAACTAAAATACCATACTTTATTGGTGAGCTTTTGCATAATCATGACTTAGAGAGGATGAATGCAAATAATTTAATTTGTTTCATGCTTTTCTACTTTGAGAAACTAATTTTTACATTATAAAAGTGGTGGGGCACGGTGGCTCCCGCCTGTAATCCCAGAACTTTGGGAGGCCGAGGTGGGTGGATTACTTGAGGTCAGGAGGTTGAGACCAGCCTGGCCAACATGGTGAAATCCCGTCTCTACTAAAAATACAAAAGTTAGTCGGGTGTGGTCACACGCGCCTGTAGTTGCAGCTACTTGGGAGGCTGAGGCAGGAGAATTGCTTGAACCCAGGAGGCAGAAGTTGCAGTGAGCCAAGATTGTGCCACTGCACTCCAGCCTGGGTGACAGAGCGAGACTGTGTCTAAAAATAATTAAATAAATAAATGATAAAAGTAATATTATAACAAATTTGGAGGCCAGATGTGATGGCTCATGCCTGTATTCCCAGTACTTTGGGAGGCCCAGGCAGATGGATCCCCTGAGCTCAGGAGTTAGAGAGCAGCCTGGTCAACATGGCGAAAACCTGTCTCCACCAAAAATACAAAAAATTAGTTGGGCAAGGTGGCATGAGCCTGTGGTCCCAAGGAGGCTGAGGTTAGAGGATTGCTTGAGCCCGGGAGGTGGAGGTTGCAGTGAGCAGAGATTGCACCACTGCACTCCAACCTGGGTGACAGACCCGTGGCTTAAAACAACAACAACAACAAAAATTGGAGAAACCACCAAAAACCTCTTAATACCTCCACGTTAACAAATTCAGTTAATATACTGTTGTATATCACAGTATATTTTTACTTTTATCTTTACAGTATAATTTTACTTGTTTTTACTTTACCTTACGCTCTTTTATGCATAAATGTTTACATAGTTCTTATCATAATACACATTTCAATTTCTATCTCTACCATTATGATATATACTCGTCCATGTTAATACATTATTTTCATAGATATGATAATGTAATTTACTTAATTTTGTGAAAATAGCAGTTTCCTCTCCAATTTTGTGGGAAAAAAATGGGACCCCTTTTTTTGTTTTGATTTTTATTTGATTACTAGTGGAATTGAAGACTCTTCTGTGTTTGTTAATTATATTTCATATTTCATTAATTACATTTTGTATCTTTTCCTCAATTATATTTTAGAGTTTTAATGCTTTTTCTCAGTTTCATAGGTCAGTGCAAGTATGTGGGATATAATAAATGTCTTAATGTGAGCATTTTATATTTTCTGCAGATACTTTATGTAAACAATGGCAATCTTGGAGGTAGAAAGGAAAAAAAAGATCTGGAGGAAAATGAAAATGCTATAAATAGACTCAACTGATTTTATAAATCTGTCAAGGGCCATCCTTGTTTATGTGGTATTATAAATTAACCCACCCACATTTTTTGAAGGCGAAATCATCCAATAATTTTGGATATATTTAGTAATTTTTAAAGTATTCTCTAGGTACTATTTGAACATTATTATAAAGTAGTAGTAAACTCTTGCTAAATTAGCTGATCATTACTTAAGAAATAGTTTTTTCTTTTTGAGACAAGAGTCTTGCTCTGTTGCGCAGGCTGGAGTGCAGTGGCGTGATCTCGGTTCACTGTAACCTCCGCCTCCCGGGTTCAAGCAATTCTCCTGCCTCAGCCTCCCGAGTAGCTGGGACTACAGGTGTGTACCACCATGCCTGGCTAATTTTTGTATTTTTTTTTGTTAGAGACGGGATTTCACTATGTTGGCCAGGCTGGTCTCGAACTCCTGACCTCAGGTGATCTGCCCACCTCGGCTCCCAAAGGGCTGGGATTACAGGCATGAGCCACCATACCCGGCGTAGAAATAATTTTTCACTGCAATATATTACCTTATCCACAGTACACCTGTCTGATGTCTAATACTTGTGTGCAGAGATAACATAAAACATTTTTTGAATAGTATTTAATGTACAAACAGTATAGCAAAGATAACGGACATATTGCTTACCATCTTACCTAGTTTTTGCTGTATTTGCATACTGGAGTAGTTTTTTATTTTAAATCGTAGTAAAAAAACAATACAAACGTAAAATTTATCTTAACCATTTTTAAGTTTATAGTTCAGTATTGTTAAGTATATTCACATGGTTGTGCAACAGAAGAAATAAGCTTTTACGTACCTATTATTTTATTTTTTAAAGTCCACTATGATGACGCGGGAACAAATACAGAAAGAATATGATGCACTGGTTAAAAGCTCAGAGCAACTCCTCAGTGCATTACAGAAAAAAAAACAGCAGGAAGAGGAAGCAGAAAGGCTGAGGCGTATTCAAGAAGAAATGGAAAAGGAAAGAAAAAGACGTGAAGAAGATGAAAAACGTCGAAGAAAGGAGGAGGAGGAAAGGCGGATGTGAGGCATTTATATTATTTTGAAAAAGAGACTTAAATAGTGAATTATTGGTATTCACAGTGGTTAATGATAGTTCCTTTTTTTGTTTTGTTTTTGAGACAGCGTCTCACTCTGTCACCCAGGCTGGAGTGCAGTGGCGTGATCTCGGCTTACTGCACTCTGCCTCTCGGGTTCAATTGATTCTCCTGCCTCGCCTCCTGAGTAGCTGGGACTACAGGCACACACCAACATGCCTGGCTAATTTTTGTATTTGTATTAGAGACGGGGTTTCACTGTGTTGGCTAGGCTGGTCTCAAACTCCTGACCTCAGGGGATCCGCCCGCCTCAGCCTCCCAAAGTGCTGGGATTACAGGCGTGAGCAACTGTGCCAAGTTGACAATTCTTAAAACGGTGTTCTTATTTTAATGAACCAATTTTGTAATAAGTTTGAAAATTGAGAAAATAAGCTCATTTTATAATAATGATAACATAAAATAATTTTAACTATAATCTGAATTTTAGTTAGACTCTTATACCTGAAGATTTTCTTCTTTTTAAAGCTATGATTTGTTTATTGTTTTCTAAGCTAGGTAAATGACATTTCTACTTTTCTGCAGTTTTAAAACTAATAACGTTTTGAAAGATTGCCATGATAGGGTCAAGAGAATGGATGAGTTGTTGAGTTGGAGAGGGAGTAGAGGGAAGCACCTTTAATCAGGACCTTACAGCCAGGCTTTGTAATCACATTAATCTAGAGATGTTAAAAGTTATAGAATACAATTACATTTGTTTTATTTAAGAATTATTGTCAATAGAGTTAAATTTTATTTTGTTCAAAATAAGTTGATATATGTGACCAGGAGGTTAATTTGCATTCCCAATCTGTTGCCTTTATTATTAAATAATAGTTAAATTGTCTTCTGAAGGATTCCTTATTTTCTATTAAATTTTTGAAGAGTTTTCTATTTTTTATTAGGAAACTTGAGATGGAAGCAAAGAGAAAACAAGAAGAAGAAGAGAGAAAGAAAAGAGAAGATGATGAAAAACGCATTCAAGTACGTACTTACTGGATTGAATTTCTATTAAAATGAAACCTACAGGCCAGGCGCTGTGGCTCATGCCTGTAATCCCAGCTCTTTGGGAGGCCGAGGCGGGCGGATCACGAGATCAGGAGATCGAGACCATCCTGGCTAATGCAGTGAAACCCCATCTCTACTAAAAATAACAAATTAGCTGGGTGTGGTGACGGGCACCTGTAGTCCCAGCTAATTGGGAGGTTGAGGCAGGAGAACGATGTGAACCTGGGAGGCGGAGCTTGCAGTGAGCCGAGATGGCACCACTGCACTCCAGCCTGGGCAACAGAGTGAGACTCTGTCTCAAAAATAAATAAATAAAATAAAATAAAATAAAATAAAATAAAATGGAACCTACAAAGGAAGTGAAAATGAGATCTTGATTTGCTAGATAAGCTGTCACTAGTTTATCCCAGAGACCAAAGGCCAGTTTTTGAAGTGGTTATGGGAATGGACTTTGGAACTAGGGAAATGGGTTCAAATCCAGGATCAGTCACTGACAGAAATTGTAACATTGTATAGATTATAGTGAGTAACTTGGGTCACAGTTTTCTCTTTGTAGAATGTGGATAGATAATAGTTGCAAGCATTTGATAGTTAATACATGTTAAAGCATTTTGAACACTGTGTACCTCAATAAATATTAATAATTGTTATTGTACCTAGGGGAGAGTCAAATGAAAATTCACTTAAAATGTTAAGTTTTAAGATATCATACAACTTTGTAGATACTGGTATTAATAAATTAGGATTAAGATTCTCTCTCCACCCCTCGTTTTTAAAAAGTCCCATGTTAAGAATAAATTGCTCATGTATTTGACTTTCTGTTTGTCATGGCTTTCATAATATATCCTAAGCATAACTCAAACTTTAAATTCCTGACATCTGCTCTCTAGGTGCTAGTGTTAATGGGATGCCTAAGATACTCATATGATGTTTGGGACACTAATATTTATAGTCATAGAATTGTGGCGCTGTGGTTCTTCTGCCTTCTCTTGGTCTTGGGAAAGAGGCAAAATGGGGATGTGTTTGAAGCATTAATTATAATAGAGAAGAAAATAGAGACTGAAGAGATCAGTGCTTAAGCAATTCCTTAGTAAAGAACTTGTATGGGGGCAGTTATGCCTTCCCTTTTATTTGAAGTAATAAGGGGAGCGATCAAGTAAACAAGTGAAGAACTCTTGGTGAAATGGCTTTCTGCCCTTGTCAGGCTGAAGTGGAGGCACAGCTGGCCCGACAGAAGGAGGAGGAATCCCAGCAGCAAGCGGTTCTGGAGCAGGAGCGCAGGGACCGGGAGCTGGCCCTGAGGATTGCCCAGAGTGAAGCCGAGCTCATCAGTGATGAGGCCCAGGCCGACCTGGCACTGCGGAGGTACTGGGGCCCCTGGGTGGGGTATAGCGCGCTCTCCTTTGCTTTTTCTATCTCTGCCTCTCATTTCCATGCAAAAGGGAATAGGAGAAAATCATATTCTGAAGGCCCTGGTATATTTGAGCTAAAATAATTTTAAAATTACTTGTATCAGCTTTCATACTCAAGTGAATGAAATAATTGACTTTTCATCAAATTAATAAACTATTGAAAAATAAGACTAAAATTTCACTAATGAGTACTCTGTTAAGAAAACATATTAACTTTTACCCTGAAATTGTTTAAGAGTGTAGTATATTAGGTAGGCACCTAATTTCTAAATACCTGTCATCAAACACTGGCATCGAAATAAGTTGACGGTGTTATATAATGCAGTTTAATGTATTTGTAGTTGAGATTTTGCATTAGAAAAATCGAATGCAAAAAAATTTAATATGTTAAACATCCTGTTAGTTGAAATGAGAAATGTACTCTGCAGTGCCTCAGCATAAATGAGTTTCCCTTTCCAAGAAGGGAGAGTTAAATTCATTGAAATATTTTGGCTTCTTGGGTTTCTGAATTCTCTCTAAGCACTCCACTCCACTATAGTGGAGTGTGTAGGAATTTGGAAGCTCTTATTAAAATTTGCAGAAAGGTTTAATAGATTCATTTTTTTAAAAAATTAGTATGTAGAAGCATTAATTATTTTGATTATTTATAATAACAAAACTATTTTGTGAGGTTCCTTTGTATGTAGGTATATATATGTTGTGTATATATTGAGAGGCACATAGACACATGTAACCATGCTTTTCAGAACTTAAAAGCAGTTTATGACGAAATACAGAGTACAACCACTAGATGGCGATGTTTCCTTGTGAAAGGATCAAATTGCAATGTAATGGAATATTTAGCAAAAAAACAAAAGACAGGGAAAGAAAGGGGCGTATTGAGTTGCCCTCACGTTTTTTCTATTAGGTTGGTGCGAAAGTAATTGCGGTTTTTGGCATGTGTAAAGCTGCAGTAACTTTTGCATCAACCAAATAGTATGTGATTGTATTGGGGAGCTCTGGGACTGCTTGTATATTAACGTACATTATACTGTGAATAAGCTGAATATGGCTATATGAACAAAAGATGTTATAATTATTAAGCTCTTGGGTTTGAGTCCAATATTTGGGCTTTTAAAGATTTCACTATAATTAAAATATTTTAGCCCAGATAGGGCTTTTATAAATGCAGACTCAGCTCAGCTGCTGTTGTATTCCTTCCACCTGTGTTATGTCAGAATGATTGGGAGCCTTTATGTGTAGCTGACTAGCCACCTAGGGCAGGCTCTTAAATGAACCAGACTTTTACAGCTGCTATCCCTGATGTCTGTGAGGAAGTACTGCGGTTGACAGAGTTGATTTTATTATGGCAGAAGTCAGTTTCTCAGGGACTCGTTAATGTAGTCATTATTGGTACTTATCATCAAGCTTTATGTTTATGCACTTGAAATATCAAGCTATATCCAGTGCCATTCCATATACTGTATACAAGATACTGGCTCATATGTGGACCCTTCCCATCTTCAGACAGGTACACTTCTTCCAGGTTGAGTAGTCTCTGAGAAAGAGTGGACCATTTAGGACCTTTGATATAAACAAATTACCTGTAATTTAAATTAAGCAGAATTAGCTAGGTAATGGGACCATATTAAGTAAAGAGGAGGTATTCAAACCATTATGACTTGAAAGGCAGAAGAGCTAGTTTTAGTTCTGTGGTTCAGACCTAGGGATGGTATGAGGAATGCCCTCCAAATCCTTTCTGTCAGCTCTCCGGGAAGCTTTCCCTGACCCTCAGGTCCTCATGAGCTCCTTCCCTTCTGGACATCGTGGTGATTTTATAGTCTGAACTACAAGCATTAGCACTTCATTATGAATGATATTCTGTACAGATATCGCATGTTTGATAGTGTAATCTTACTCCATGGGCTGTAGCTAAATGTTTTTGAATGTTTATTTTACCTTTGTTAGCACTGAGTTTTTTCTATAACAAATTTATGAGTAAGAACCAAGTAAACTCTTCTTAATCTATAGCATGATGTTGTTGGGTTCTGTGCTGTGTTAAAAAATATATATATTATGGATTGATTCTGCTTCAATAAGCAATTTTAAGTTACTTTTCCAGCTTGGATTCATATCCAGTAACTTCTAAGTAAGAATTGTTTTCGATGTATGTCATACGTTCTAAAATATAATTTCAATCAGTTATACATATGATCCTTGATGCAAAGAGATGGTTTCACATTACCTAACATTGTAAAATAATATCCAGATTCTATTAAAAACAAATCTCACAATGTATGAATTTTCTAATCTAGATGTAATGTATTGGCTCTTTAATTTTCACTGCATGCCTTATTTTCCAATCATTTTAATGAATACTTAAAAATATATTAAAATTCTGAGTGATCTCATGCGTTGATTAGAAACAATTGAGTTTTTAAAATCAATGATAAAGTAATTGAAACACAAATTTGCACAATCCAGATTTTCACAGTTCACAATTGGTTACGATATTAACTAAAATATATTCTTTTCACAGAAATGATGGAGCAAGACCCAAAATGACACCGTATGTCACTTACCTTTACCTTTTTAAAAATAGGTTGTAGATACTTTTCGGGAGTAGTTTTCTCATTGGAGTAAATTTTAAATTATTTTCTTCTATTGAAAGATAATGAGATAACCTTTTTCATCTTTTTCTTCTCTAGGAACAATGTTTAATGCTCTTGTTTGGTGCTCAATCACAGTAGCTCATGATTTGGTTTCCTTCTTTGTATCATCTGCTTAAACCATAATGTAACACCCATTTTGTTTTGTGTTTTCTTTTTTTTTTTTTTTGAGACAGAGTTTTGCTCTTGTTGCCCAGGCTAGAGTTCAGTGGTCTGATCTCGGCTCACTGCAACCTCTGCCTCTTGGGTTCAAGCGATTTTCCTGCCTCGGCCTCCCAAGTAGCTGGGACTACAGGCACACACACCACCACGCCTGGCTAATTTTGTATTTTTGGTAGAGACGGGGTTTCACCATGTTGGCCAGGATGGTCTCAATCTCTTGACCTCGTGATCCACCCGCCTCGGCCTCCCAAAGTACTGGGATTATAAGCATGAGTCACCGCACCTGGCGTGTTTTATGTATTTTTTTAAACTGCCCCTTACCTTCTTTATAGAAGCAGGTGTGGAGGCATAAATAATAATAAAATATTTGATTTTCATTATATACGATAGTTCATTCTGCTACATCTAAAATAATTCATCATCTGAAATTATATATGTAATGCTAACTTCGGTGCTAATGTATCTTTTTCTTATGAAAATCTACCCACAAAGAATCCAGGTAACATTTGGAGTATAAATTTTGTTTATATAAAATATAAAACATATTTTGTATGTATGTTATGTATACTACATATAAGGATTTTGGAACATATATAAAATCTTAAATAGCTTTAAGGACTCCAACTTAACATTTATGTTGATGGTTCTCAACTCTATCAGACTCCAGCCCCAATAACAATTTTTTAATAAACGATGCAACCTGTGTAAATAACTCTCCAAACAATATACATAAAGTGGAAATACAAGGATAGTCATTTATAATAAGACATACTTATTTAATATGAAAGTGCTTGTGCATAACTGCAGTAGAAGACATGATAAGTGATCAGATGTTTTTGCTTATGTATAGAATCACCACGAATGCTGTAGCTACAAATACAAATTGATATAGGAATGTTGTGTTGGGCATTCACATGCCATGAAATTGTGAACAGTCCTTTGTGAAGTTCTGAACAGAGCCAAGTACAATATTCTCTCAATTACACAGTATTTGTGTAAGCCCTAAAAAAATTCTGTGAATATTAAAGGCATGCAGAAAATACGTTGTTTACATGTAAAACTTTGTTTACATGTAAAATAGGTGTTTGTATGTGTTTTTCACCTCTGTATGTCTGACGGACATGTTAAAGTTAAATGGGGCATGGAGCAGTTCTTCCTTGGGTAGGACATTTGGCATTCCTTTCCCCTTACATCAGCAGATGACAGGAGTATACGCACACATCGTTGTTACCACAATACTGCCCCAAATTTTGAAAATACCTCTGAGTGGGTACTCTTGCCCTCCATTGCCGTAACTGCTTTATAGTTAACCATTTGAGCTTGAATTAAATAAGTCCTGCAGTCAATGTCTAAGGTGAAATTGTATTTGCATATAGTGTGGTAAAATCAGAAGGAAGAAAGCGCCTGGGTGCAGGAACCATTTCTGTCTGGTGAATTTGTTGTAGTGTATTGGTCTAGGTCAGGTGTATCTTGATGTAGGGTCAAGGAGGATAATGCATCAGTAGAGACTGCCATTCATTGTACTGTCAAAACACACAGAAAAACACCTGTACGATCAACAGACCCAGTGGTAAAGAGATTTGAAAGTCCATGGACTCCCTTAAAACCTAACATGGGAAAAGAAATGGAGGAAGCTTTAGGAGGAAAAGATGGTAAAAACAGATGCTCTTGAATCCTGAGACAAAAACCTTGAGGTGGAGTGATAATAGAATTAAACATACCTATCAAAATCATGCTGCATTTGAAAGTGAGAAGATTCTGAGAAACTACTAGCTTAGAGAGAGATTGATAAATGTATTGCTCAAAAGATAATTTTTATTAGATTGTATTTGTGTTATATTTTGTTTTTGCTGTCCTTCACTGTCAGCTTTGAAGGATATCTTGTTCTCTGACTGTGCTTTCTTACACCTCCATCCGTACATAATTGTAGACAGTGTTCATGATGAGAAAAGAGGAATACAGGAGTCTTCTGCTCCTTTAGTCAGGGTCCCAGCTCTTGGCAGGCATTCAGGAAACTGCGCCTCAAAGCAAATATACCCATCCTCTTTTCTTATGATTTTACTGATTTGGAAGGGTTTGAGGTTACTAGAGTTTGATGAGTAGAATGAATGAGAAAATAATTATGAAGGAAAAGAGCAAAACGCAGGGAAATAAAGAAGTGTTGATGAACACTAGGAAACTTCATTCCCTTTTAAAGAATTAAACACATTTTGAGAAAAGTTATACTGTTTTGGGTTACAAAAGCAAGGTAAGTTTTTTGTCTTTGGCAAATGTTTATTCTTGGAAGGTCAGAATGCCTCAGATCTTTCATTAGTCCCTGTTTTGATATTCTTTTTCTTAAGAGCATGCTTCGATTTGGAATTTTAGAGCTTTGAACACATCAGATTCTTTTTTAAACTCTGACACTGTCAAATACATCAGCTTGTGGTTTTCCACCATTGTGCCTTATCTAACTAATATTTACTAAACAACTCTGGTGCAAAAATCCTCACATGGAATCTATATCTTGCCAAGTTTCCTGTATGGATTTAGACCATGTTATTTGTATTCTGTATGTAAAAGAATACCATAAAAGCTTTCCTGAGATTTTATCTAAAAGTTGCTACTGCAAAAATGGAGAGGCATTCAGATAACTTTAACTGGATTTAAACGAAAATATTGCTGTGTGTTATGGCCAGATTTGTTGAAAACTATATCGTAGGCATTAACAAAGTAAAACAGTTATAAACAGTTGTTAAATAATATTGAAAAAATATATTTTAATTATACTTTTAGATCTTTTAATTAATTTATGTAGTATGCCTTTTATGTAACCATATTGTGTTATTTTTCTTGTAGGGAACAAATGGCCAAAGAAATGTCAGAATTTTTGAGTAGGTTAGTGCAGTGTAATTGGGGAAATGAGTGTTCACCTCAAAATCATATTTTTAAATTACTTTTGATTATTTGGACCAGAACCTGTTACATGAGTAGCCTGCTTTTTCTATGTAAAGTGATATTTATTTCTGTACAAGAAATATCACTTCTCCCTCACACTACCCAACAAAGAAAAAGTTAAAAAGCAGTATTCCTTCAAGGTCGTGGGGATACCATTGGTATTTTGAATGGGACAGTTCCCTTGGCAGTGGAACTCTACTGCTTATCTCTGGCCGCCACCAACTTAGTCTCAGTAGGAGATTTCTTCCCCTCGTCATGACAAAATGAGTATTTCGCAGCTCTCCCTGGGGTGGTGCTCCCCCTAATTTGTGCCTCGTTGAAGAGGAGGTAGAGGAAGAGCATGGCTCTTGAGGGGCTCTGCACTATGGCACATGGTTTGAAAACCACTGGTGTAAATTGAGCCACCAACAGGATCTGGTCTGTTACTTTTATAAATGGATATGATTCACTAACATGTTAATTCTTAATTTTGAAGTTATAAAGATAATTAACAGTGTTAATATATTTTTAAAAATCAGTGTGCTACTGTTGTATTCTTTACATGATTGTCTTTATAGCAAGTCTGAATAATCAGCAAATTATCCCTTTACTATTTTAGTAACTCCAGAAATGGAGGTGGGGAAACATTTAAATGTGTTGCATTGATGTACTTCTTTGGATGCTGTTTTTTAGTAGATGTACTTTTGTTTCAGTTAATAGGAATGAAAAGTTAGTGTTATTAAAACCATAGTTTAAGCAATAATCATTTGAATTTAACGTAATTTTTAAAAGTATCAAAACACATTTTACATATATTCTAATACCTTATATACATTGACAATCTATAACACTGTATGTCAGTTTACCTCTTCTTTCAGAAGAAAACAAGAACAAAACATAATAATTTTCAGCTGTCCTCCTAGAAAAGAGTCCCAGAACAGCTTAAAATAAAAGGATTTTTTTTTTTTTTTTTTGGTTTTTTTTTTGGGTTTTAAGGATGTAGAAAAGACAAAGAATATTTGAATAAATGTAAAAGCATGATTTATTGTTAAGGAAATGAGAGACCTTGCTGATACACAGCTGGCCGTTTTTGAGCAAAGCAATTAAGACCAAAAAGCTACATGGAAAATTGCCACTTACACCGCTTATGAAAAGTATAGATTCTGCAACAAAGCTAAAACAGATTTTAATCATAAAAATACAGGAAGGACTAATGGCCACACATTATTCTTTAGCTAGTCTTATATGTAACTAACAATCACTACGTCAAACAATTTTAAGTATGTAGGATGAAGAATGCTATTTTTTATTCTCTAGAAAGAAAGCGTATGCAGGCCTTTTAAAGAAGTGAGGGCACCTTATTTATTTCATTGTTAAGCTTAATATTGAAAGAATAATTTCCTTTACTTCAGGAAGAAAGTAACATATTCTCAGACATCATTTTTCAATTAAATATGTGTCTTCACTGCTTGCCAGGATGGCTGTTATCTTTCAAAATGTAAAAGACTGAGGAAATACATGTTTATTTTCAGGTATTATATTTTGATCAACCCTCTTTAAGAGGAAGTATCTTCCAGGTAGTAGATGATAATGGAGAATTTCCTTGTATGATATATAAGAAGCAATGCTTTTGTTCTTTAATACTTATTTTAATATTTTGTGCCACCTTCTTTTCATGTCTTGAAATGTGATGTATTTAAACTCTTTGTTACATTGAGTTTAAAGTCTTGAAGCTTATTCTGTGTGTCTGCTATTTGCAAGTGTAATCTTTTGCTGAAAAATAAGTGTATTATTACAGAAAAGAAATTGTTCGCATATTTTCTGATTAATGATCTCAAATTATATGCATAAAAGTCTTAAAGACCAGGTGTGGTGGCTCACGCCTGTAATCCCAGCACTTTGAGAGACCGAGATGGGCGGATCACTTGAGCTCAGGAGTTTGAGACCAGCCTGGGCAACATGGCGAGACCACATCTCTACAAAAAATACAAAAATTAGCCTGGCTGGTTGGTGGGTACCTGTAGTCCCAGCTATTTAGGTGGCTGAGAGAGTACAGCAGGCTACTCATGTAACAGGAGAATTGCTTGAGCCCGGTGGTGGAGGTTTCAGTGAGCCAAGATTGTACCACTGCACTCCAGCCTGGGTGACAGAGCCAGACCCTTTCTCAACAAAACAAAACAAAACAAAACAAAAAACTAAACAAACAACAAAAAAACAAAAAAGCAGGCCTTAAAGCACTGAGTAGCCCTGTTTTGAAAAAGTTGAATTTATTTCATTTAATTGAGTGCTTTGGATTTTATTTCTTTTCTCTTTCCTCATACAAATGTTCCCACTGAATGGGTCATAATACAACACGTGTGCCCTTTGAAGTCTCTGTTATTTACCTCATGAGCTGAAATCTCTTGAATTTACTACTTTTCTTATTATGAGGGTATGGATTTTGTCTGCTTATAGAACTTTTCTAAGTGTTCTTATAGCAGTGAAGCCTAGAAAGTAAGAGTTTCCAGATTCCATCCATTCTTTTAGCTGACTTTAATGACTCTCATGTGGTGGGTTGCAGGTCTGGCTACTTACCTATATACTCCGTAAACATCCAGAGGCCCAGGGATATTCTGAGCCACTGTGTGTGAATGGAGTTTGGCCGTCTGTAGCTTTCAGCAGTCTCTCCAGGTGGTCGCACTGTGCAGCCTCATGGCTCATAAACAAAACTTTGATATGCTTTTAATGATCTTTCAAGTGTGTTGAGGATTTCTTTTCTGATTTTGAGGAATATACATCAGTATATTTTTAAACTTTAAATTTAGTTCATATATACGTTAGTAAAACATTGAAACTGAAGTCTGGGGAGGTTTGTGGAACTAGAATATTAGAATCAAATGTTTGGACTTAAAATCTAATATGACTATCAAGTGGCATGCTGGAAAATTTTAATTTATTTGGCTGTCTTTTAGTATGCCATTCTTAATCTCATCTGTCAAAGAAACAAAAATTATATTTTTCTAGTAGCTGTTTCCAGTTTTCAAACTTATGCATGCTTTCTTGCCTCTTTAGTCAATGTTTTCTTCATGTTTCTGGTTTAAACATGCAAAAATGTGTAATAATTACAGAGGTCCTGCTGTACAAGCTACCAAAGCAGCTGCTGGTACCAAGAAGTATGATCTTAGTAAATGGAAATATGCAGAACTACGTGATACCATCAATACTTCTTGTGGTAAGTGTTTGGAGAAGATCAGTAATATAAAATGTTCATAGTGATAGGTGATAAATACATAGATTGGGGTGAGGTGTGTGTGTGTGTGCGTGCGCATATATGTGTGTGTGTGTGTGTATATGTATATATGTATATATAAATATATGTGTGTATAAATATATGTATGTATATATAATACCTATATTATCTGAATCTTCGGTCTGTGAATGCAAAGTAACAAATAACAATCCAGTGTTTCTTGTTAAGGCTATTTTTCTTCCCACAGAACAATTAGGGTAAAATACTATATCCAGAGGATCCCACATAGTTGTGTTATTTAAATCACAGTGTTTGAATTCAGAAAACTATGAGTAGGAACGATGAATTCAGAAAACTGTGACTAGAAACAAAAGTATCATAATTGTACATAATTTCTCACTATATTCTTTCCCTCCATTTAGTATATCTGCATAATTAGAAAAGTCTTGCTTGTAAATCTAGTTTGTATTTTATCACAGTGACTTTTTACTCTATTGTCAAGACTTGTGGGCTTCGACAAGTTGTTTAACATTTCTGATTCAATTCCTTCATATATAGAAGACCTGTTTAGTTCAGAGTTTTGTGGAGCAAATGATATAAGATATAATGACATAAGGAAATGATCTGTAAATTTGAACAATATTATAAAATGCTTATCTTTATGAATAACTAGCTTACTTTTGATTTTGTATCATTAATTTAAAATAAAAAATCTCCTTATGCCACGGAATAATTATATTATTACGTTAGATGAATAAATTAACATGTCTTTTTTTTTTTTTGCTCTATCTATGTAATCAATAGATATTGAGCTACTGGCAGCTTGCAGAGAAGAATTTCATAGGAGACTAAAGGTGTACCATGCTTGGAAATCTAAGAACAAGAAGAGAAATACTGAAACAGAGCAACGTGCTCCAAAGTCTGTTACTGATTATGGTAAAAACAGATCTGTACTTTTGAATGTTTTAAAATATGTACATATAAATGCATGTATCTGTACTTAAGACATTTGGGTAAAATGTCCCCTATAAATTTTCTCCTGCTGTAGAACTGTGAGCCATTGAATCTAACACAGCCTTGATGGCCTTTTATAGCATTATTTTTATGAGTATGTCTTTAAACTCTTTCTTGTTAAGATATATTGAATTTACTATAATTCAGACAATAATTTTCTTGTCTGTATTGAAGAGGGTGTGCATGTATAATTTTCACACATACACACCCACACACACACATGCACACACTCACAAGATTAAATGTGAAAACGTCAGGATTGCCATGCATCTTTTAATTTAAATGTGAAATGAATTTTACATATGAAAATGAGTTGCTAAAAGGATGATGGTTAGTTTTATTTTAAATTTTCTATAATTTTGTTTTTTAAATAAATAGAGATGAGGTCTTGCTATTTTGTCCAGGCTGGTCTCAAACTGCTGGGCTCAAGCAGTCCTCCTGCCTTGGCCTCCCAAAGTGCTGAGATTATAGGCATGAGCTACTGCTCCCACCCCTTTTTCTAATTTTTTTTTTTTTTTTTTTTATTTTGAGACGGAATCTCGCTCTGTCGCCCGGGTTGGAGTGCAGTGGCCAGATCTCAGCTCACTGCAAGCTCCGCCCCCCGGGTTTACGCCATTCTCCCGCCTCAGCCTCCCGAGTAGCTGGGACTACAGGCGCCCGCCACCTCGCCCGGCTAGTTTTTTGTATTTTTTAGTAGAGACGAGGTTTTACCATGTTCGCCAGGATGGTCTCGATCTCCTGACCTCGTGATCCGCCCGTCTCGGCCTCCCAAAGTGCTGGGATTACAGGCTTGAGCCACCGCGCCCGGCCTTTTCTAATTTTTAAAATTGAATGTAGCTCAGTTTTTAGAAATAGTTCCCTGAAATACCCAATATTGTTATCTTTTTTATATGTCGGTATAAGTACTTTTCTGTTGCTCCCAGAATAGGGTTATAGCCTGGAAAAAGAAAGGAATTGATTCATGCATTGTCCATTTACACTCTTAATTCCTTTGTTTCAAAAAGAATTGTACTGCAAACATTATTTTACAATACTGCAAATATATGAAAGTGAGAAATACTACCTTGCTTCTGACTACAGTTTGCCTAGATCAGGATTTGATTTTTCATTGGGATCCTGAACATGGATTTTGTTATTTTGTTATGCAAAATGCCAAGGTGTATACTTGAAATTGGAAAGTAGAGTAGGAGAGATACAACCTAGTAAAAGCATGCATGAACTTTAACATTAACTGAGAATATGTGTGATATGTGAGTTGTAATTTCAGTCTTTAAAGCAATAATTGGACTATGTTTAAGTTGGCACAATTTATTAGCTTAATTCTGGTTAACATCAAGGTGACAACAGATTTAATATTTTGTGTTTTTTTTCCCCCAAGGGGTATATTCCCAACAGTTGATAGCATAGTTTAGCAATGCAGGACCCAAGTTGACTTAAAAAATGAGTTCTTGGTTATGTTTTGCTTCCTCACTACCTTCCAAGTAAATAAAAGCAATGTTTAAATAAAGTCAATTTAATAGTGGAATTTTAGTGTTTCTAAGTTGTTGCAAAGAACAGATTGAGTGAGGGCAATATTATTATTAATAAGGGTAATATTAGTGCCAGTGATTGCTCAAGAGATGGCAGTCAGAATATAGGACTATGCAAGGGCAGTGGGAGGTCACTTGTAACCAAGAAGTGGCAGGTGGAAGCCACACTAAACACTGTGACACCACTCTCTTCTCCAGTTTCATTTTTTTCCTCTTCGAATTGAACACAATCAAACGATTACATTAGCTGTTCACTGTCTGTGTACTGAGTTCTGACCACAGATTACCTTTGTTTTGCAAAAAATGACAATGGACTGTTCTTTTTAGCTGTAAATGTTATAATTACTACCTTTAGCGTGACAGACTTTCATTATATTGTATTTCAAAATTAATACATCTGAGTGATCACACTTCTTAAAACAAAGAGAGGTTCTTGTAATATTTGGCACACACATTTTAAATTAATATACACATATTTATTGTATTTGTGAGTCAAACTTTGATACCTTATTCATCTAGCTTTACCCAAAAAAGATGCAAATAATATGTGGCTCACCTTGCCGGTTCAACTACTATTTCTGTTTGTACTATATTATTTGGGAAAACAAAAGAGTAGATTAGGAAAATTTCCTAAGGGTTCTATCAAGGTTTATGAACTAATTTAGGAATTTATGTGAACACAATCCCACACATACATATTAAGCCTTCAGAGAACTTGATTATGAGTCGCTTTCAGGATATATTTTATCAAATGTAACTTCTGCTCTGAAAAGTACTTTTTTTGCTTTTCTCTTTCTCTTTATGTTCTTATATAAAATTCATCCTGACACAGGAGCATAGCTAAAAGCAAAGGTTAAAGAGCACCAAGAAGCTCAGTTGAGAAAATTCTATACTTAGATGATTTCCTAATGTGGCAGCCAAACACCCTTTAAAAGGAAGTGCTGTGTAGTCTAATATTTAGAAGGAACAGTTCATTAATTTGAGAAAAAATGATGACAACTTATGATTAACAAAAATGTAGCTTCGTATTGTTGACTTAAAGAGTAATACGTTGACAGCTAATGGTAAACTCTTAAAATAATATGTAAGGAGCCTCAGACCCTCTTCCTGGTACAGTCCTGGATGAGCATGCTCTCATCTCATTTACTGCAGAGGGAGATTTTTAGAAATAATTTTTTGGGCAGTAGCAAATCACCTAGTAAATATTTACAGTAATTGTTTAAAACAATGATTTTGAAAGTAGTTTTATTATAGTTTCTAAAATAAAATGGCATGAGTTTAAGATTTAGACAGTTTAAAGAAAGCAAAACGTACTGTTATCAACAAGTAGTAATGTTTTTACTCCTGTAATATATATAATTTTCTGAAGAATTCTCATTATTTTCTATGAAAATTCTAGTAATGTATGAAAGGTGCTATAATCTCTCTTAAGTCATTGTTTTGTTTGGATATATGTCCCAAAATCACAGATGAAGTGTGATTTTAAATTTTGGTTCTCTTTATATGTGCTTCAATCAGAAATTTCCTAAGCCTAATCAGTCAAAATAGCCTTTTAAAAAAATCAGAAAGCAGCACCTGCTTTTAGGTAATTCTGAGAATATTTGGCTTGTGGATAGGATATTTACTTTTCAGTCACCACCTCAATTGATGGGAAGACTTTTATAAATTAGAAAACTGCTCATTTAACAGTTTTGGCATTTTTATCTTTTCTTCAACATAAAATATTTGTTCACAGATTTTGCACCATTTTTGAACAGTTCACGTAAGTCAATGGGTGGTAACTCATGAGCTAACTGGAAGATGGGTTAAAATACTTTACAAAATACTAACTTCTATTAAACGTTGTTTTGCTACAATTTTAAGTGGAATTGTAGTGTGTTAAAGTTGTTATATCCATACTAAGATATATTTTAATTTGAGATGATGCTTTATTTGGATCACTCCAATATGTATATGTATTACAAAAAATCTAATGAAGTTAATGTTTTATCAAATTACTTACATTAAGAAAATGACTAGCATTTTAAACTGAGAGAGTATATAATTCTTATTGTAGCAAAACTCTTAACATAGCAGCTGACCTTTTAGAATAAAGACTAACTTTTAGGTGCTGGTTTTTGGTCACTGTATTTTCAAACACTGATGGTGTCTGCATTTCTGTCCAAAGGTATTTTAGTTTTATAGATAATGTGATAGTGTATGCAGGTTTAATAATGATACCTCCTTAAATAGAAAGAGGAGATTATTGTTACGTTTATAGCTTCTTATGATACACATTCTTTGGTAATTTAAAAGCTTTGAGTCACCTTAGTGTACAGTGAATCTCTTGTAGAATTAGTTGGGCAGTAATGATTTGGATATAATGTCACATTCATTTTCCAACTGGTTGGACCTGATGTTTTGAAGTGCTACTTATAATTTATAGGGCTGCATTTGAAGATTACACAATTGAATATGAGGGAAAGTTGTTTAGAATATTAGTTTCAATCTTTTAAAGTCTGTATCTTTGTGTTTTTCCAGATAAGTATTCCTTTCTAGTCTTCCCCAACAAAATTTCAGTTCTCCCATTAGTAGAAAAGCTATCAAAGACTTTCTATTTAGTTTCTTAATTTTATCCAGTATCTTAACTTACAGGAGACTTACTTCAAATTAAAAAGTCATTCATTAATTAATGAATGACTATCAGTATCATGGTAAATTTCTCGTAAACTGGACATTAAATTCTAATTCATTACTTAAGATGGAGGGAAGGTTTTAAAATTCTTGCTTTTGAATTAGTACATTTTCCACAATGTAGGGAGTTTTAAAAACTTAAAGTAGAAACACTGAACTCTAAGTAGCTCTGGGAAAACAGGAGCGAAAGAATAGATAAGCAGATGTCTGTTAATATGTGATGCAACTTTTAAAGTTACTAACAAAACCGGGCCTCTCGTTCCTTCATAGGCATATTTAGCTTTGCTAACTGCTTTTTGCTTTCTCTGGTTTGCAAAGAAATAAATTCAACTGCTATAAAGCTTTTGCTATTTGTTGGCATAAAAAGTAGAATAAGAGTATTTTCATCCTTTCAGTATTTGCAAATTCTTACAAAAGCCATGTGGCTGTTCTCGACTTTATATCATATGTATATTTTACAGTATTTCTTTGACACACTTAGATTTTCATAATGAGACTCTTAATTGAGCTGCTGTAAATGGTTGGTCCACTTTTGAAGTTCTGTGAGTATGAAACATATTAAACAGGCTAACCAAACTTATTATACTGCTAAAGATGTAAAGTCATTGCCCCAGGGAAATCTTTACATTTGCAGATAAAATAAAAACCTACTTGTTAAGTAATGAAAATTGAGCTAGGAATGAACGATTGATATGAATGAAATGCCCAGTACTAGTAGAAAAGCAAGGATTTTTCTTTTCTATTGACAAGGAGAATCAAATGTTACATACTTTGCGCTTACTTCATTGGATTTTATTCCAAAAGAAATCTGATTTCAGAGTAAGTAAGTATCTTTAAGGGAAAGTTTGTGCTTACTGTTATAAGGTAGTTTTTTTTTTTTTGTCATATGGTTGTCTAAATATTGTTAATATCTGTGTTATTTGGTCATTTTAAATCCTAAAATTTGTTGGCAAAAGAAAAAAATTTTATATGACTTCTACTTTTTGTGGAAATAGTGATTAAATTGACAAATGTCTACATCCTTCAGATTTTTGAAATTAGTGTTTATTTTGTTCTATCATAAATAGTCTAATAAAAGTTACTTTACAAATTTGAACTCTTTGGAGGAAGAATATAAATTTAGTAAATAATAGTAGTTTGTTTTCCTGCTATGTGAGTTTATTTTAGGTTACTGTTACAGTGATCTGTGGGAATCTGACAGGGGTTTGTTGCTGATGGTGGTGGTGGGGTGTGTGTGTGTGTGTGTGTGTGTGTGTGTGTTTACAATGCTAAGAAACTTCTTAAGGGAAAGACAATTCTAAGAAGTAACACTCTGAATTTTATTAATTTGTAGGCAATAAATATTTGCATTTTGTTTTAAATTTACTATTAGGGACCTTTCTACTTTTAAAAAAATTATTGGGGGTATATTTTAGGATTAAAGGCTCTTTTCTTTTCCCTTGAGCTGCTGGTATAACTTTCCTTGTTCTGTGTAATAGCTCAGCAGAACCCAGCAGCTCAGATTCCTGCCAGGCAGCAGGAGATTGAAATGAACCGACAGCAACGCTTCTTCCGCATCCCATTCATCCGCCCTGCTGACCAGTACAAAGACCCTCAGAATAAGAAAAAAGGCTGGTGGTATGCCCATTTTGATGGACCATGGATTGCCCGGCAAATGGAACTCCATCCTGACAAGCCACCCATCCTACTTGTGGCTGGTGTGTATGATTCACATGAAAAACAAATTATTAAACAAAAAAGATCATAAACTCTCTGACTGAAACATTCTAATGTATAATATAATAATTTATTAAATTTCAGGGTTGAGGCATGGAGTCTTGTGGTTAAGTCATATTTCCAGTTCATTGAGGATTAACTCATTTATAAATGTGAAATTGCTTGGATTAAATTATGTTCTTAGCACATAGAAACTTGTCTGTATCCTAAAAACCTTTCCATTTGTGTTTCATCATATCCATTGATTTGTAATGGCTTGAGGAAATGTAGCATTTTTATTAACTCTGATAATTTGTTTGATCAATAGCAGTGTTTATTAAAATTGAAAGGGTCCTTGATGGGGGACAAATTTTAGTTGTTTCTGGTGATTTTGTTAAGCAGATTTCCATCTTAGAGAAAAATAAAGTCTTAGGAAGATTTCAAATCTATGAGAATTAATAGGTATTTCAGGAATAAAATTGGTAAGAAATGGTCCTGAAGAGAGAGATGGTAATTTTCTGATATCTCACGGATACAGGTAAGGATGACATGGAGATGTGTGAGCTGAATCTTGAGGAGACTGGCCTGACTCGGAAGCGTGGTGCTGAGATCTTGCCAAGACAGTTTGAAGAAATCTGGGAACGCTGTGGAGGCATCCAGTACCTTCAGAATGCGATTGAGAGCAGACAGGCTCGGCCCACCTATGCAACTGCCATGCTGCAGAATCTGTTAAAGTAGATGTTGCACACCAGCCTTACAGCTGGGAACATTTGCCATGGTACTTAGGTAGGGTGTGTGCCCCCAGATTTAACCATTCCATAATCATGTTAGAGTTACTTCTATAAAGTGAACAGATTTTATTAATCATGGCTTTTGGTGAATTTGTTTAAGGTTAATTATGGTAGCAAATTTCGGACCTAAAAATTATTTTTCTGTATCCCACTGTAACTCCTAAAACTCTCATTATTCTCTAACTATTACACTTGGGCACATTCTCATGTTTCTCATCCTTTGCCAGAAGACTACCTTACATCCATCATCATTGTTCTCTAGGAAAAGAGAACTTTTTTCAATATTCAAAATACTTTTTAAGGATGGCACAGTACCATATAACTGGAGTAATAAAACATGAGCTTACAGTCTTACAATAACTAAGCCACTTAAAATGATCCAGGCACTAATGTTTTGGTCTGAAAAGCTGTGTACTTTCTTTATGGACATTTTCAGAAATTTTTGGAAATTTCCATTAAAGGTGGAAAATCTATTATTTTCCACCTTTGCAGTGTCTTAGTTTGAGTGAAACACTTCTAAGTTCTACAATTCTAGAAAGAGCCTTAATGTATTTGATGTATTCTGTGATAAGAGGTACTAAATAGTATCCAGCACAGATTTGCTTTTCTTTGCTAGCAAAATGTGTGTTGCTGTCAGAATATTCTTTTATATTCCATGGAAAATAAAGGAAATTCAGATTGTTTAAATGCCTAAAAGTTTTGAGATAAGTTTTGTTTCACTTAGGAAAGGAAATAGATTTTAGGTGGCATAGTGGCTTAACTGGACTGAATTCAAATATTCTTTCAACTTCATCTCAATAGCGATTTTTGTATAAGAATCTTGTCCAAGTTGTTCATTGATTTAGCAAGTGTTCTGCTTCCTACATCTTTCTTTTTAAGAAATTCCTAGTGTCTTTTTTGGCCTTTGAGGTTTTGGTAACTGTAGACCTGTTTCATAAGCTTTGTAATTCAGAAGTCCTTGTATTTAGTAAGTGCTTGTTTTACATAACTGATAATTTTAAAATGTTTTCTTTGTGTGCTGTTAGTATTGATTCAAATGTCAGCAGCTTTAAGCCTAATATTTATGACTTTCATATTAGGAATTTAAAGACAAAAATACATAAAGGAGTTATGCTGACATAATTCTAAGGAGTTTTGTTGTATTTTAGAATAAAATTATAAAGTAAAATTATTCTCTGTACTGCTTTTTTCTCCAGTTTTTACAGACCCTAACCTTTGAAATGAAATTCCAGTGATTTCTTTTTTCCCTAGAAAGATTACCTCAGTTAGGGAAGTATTTCCCAGCTGACTAGTGTTTGTGAGCCACAGACACTGTCTTCAGAATTGATTCTCTCATAATGTCTTAGTATAGAAATGTTTATTTATTATGATACATGCAAATGATTGTCTTGAGTTAAATGGTCGTGTCTGTGCTATTAATTGAGAATGCAAATGTGATTATCTTTTGAAGCCTGTATTACTGCATAGATTCACCCACCCTTGGGTCATTTAGTCCCTGTGATTGGTGACAGAAGGTGTAGCTACTGAAATAAATGACCTATTCTCTCTCTTCCATCTCTTGCCTTTAATTGGTGTTTTTATGTATGTAGGATATAAGCTTTGTTCCTAACCAGTAGTGAGTAAAGTTCTTGAACAAAATTTAGTAGCCAAATTGGTTTTTAATGACGTGTCTCTTTAGTACGTTTTTCAGAAATAGTTTTGTGTATCTTTTAGATACATTAATAGGCACTAGATGGAAAATTAAAGAGTTAAACTTATTTAAATGAGAGAATCTAATGTAGAAATTTGTAAGAAACGTATCACAGCAAAGCATTGTTATAAGTGGTTAGTTTTTGACTCTAATAGTTAATACAATTATAGTTAATTTTAAGCCATAATGTTTCTAATCATGTCACACAGCTGTCCTAGAACTTATCTATTTAAAATAGTTTCCTGAGTTAATTTTGGCCAGCAGGGCAACTGCCCTAATACAGATAGACTTACAGTAACCTACATACACTAGATGCACATGCGCAGAGATGCCCCTTTGCTGGAGAAACTTAGGACCCTGTCAGCCTTTTAAAGGAAGTAGCAGGAATGGTGTCCTAAATGGTGTTCATGCAGCTGCTTTACCATGTTCACAGTCAAGCCCATGCATGCTAGGTTAAAACTGTGGAAGTCAAAAGTAAATTCACTCATATTTTAATCAGTCATTTTAACTGAGATTTAAAATTAGAAGTTTAAACCGCTGTATATAAAGAACTAATCTTTTCTTAATACCAGTTCCTTCCATAGCATATGCTTTGCAAAGGCAGCATGCATAAAATATTTAAAATGAGAGGACAGAATGTGTTCACATTTGATTCAATTATAATGTAATTCCTAATTCTGGTAACACAGTTGAGATACGTATTATGGGTTATGGGAACTCATTGGGAAAAGGAAGTTACTCTAATTTGCGTACGTTAAGAGAATACTGAGTTTTCTTAGTTATGAAGTTGGGGAGATGGCACCTTCTCAGAGAAAGGTGAAAATATGAGGAAGAAACAAAATAGTGCCTGTAGGAGCACAGGGCCACACAAAGGCAGTCTGTTGTTACGCTCATTCTGCTTCTGTAATGACTTTTCATAGGTCATTCTTGTGAACCATTTTGTTTTGCAAGCAACCGAGGAAAGATCATCTTAAGTGGAATATCAGTGGTGGTTGTGAACACTTAGAGAATAGCAATCCACAGGCAAGAATAATGGTATTGTTTGTAGAGCTTTATTAATTGGATATTTTTTTAAAGACATTTGTATTCACAGGTTATTACTGTAGTTCTCAGGGTATCCAAACATGAAGATCATTTTTTTTTTTTTTTTTTTTTTTTTTTTTTTTTTTTTTTTTTTTTTTTTTTTTTTTTTTTACCTGAAGTAGCTTAAGAGTACTTGGATCAGTAGAATAAATATTTATTGAGTCAATCAGCCAGCCAATTAATATCATGTTAGTGATAGACCTGCCTCCTTTTATGGAAGAGGTAACAGATCCAGAGCGGTCAAGTAATTTAGTTCTAGACTGAAAATATATCAAAGCCTTTGCTCCAATCATATGTTAACAAAAGAACCAAAAGAAACACTTTTTAGTAGCTTCTGTGGATTTACAAAGGGTTGCCTCTCTGTCATTCCACAAATTGAGAAGGTGTGACAGGTCTTCCCTATTTATCATTACCAATAATAACAAGTATTGAGAGTTTTAAAATTTCTCCCAGAAGATAAACTAACAAGGACGGAAGGATAGAGGATACCTAAACATGAGAATAAGGACATGTTGGAGTGGGGGGAACAGTTGTAACAATAAGGAAAGAAAAGAGCAGCAGCGGAAGAGACAGGTTATGTGCCCCTAAAGATTCTGCACCCCCAGTTTGGAACCACTGATACATTTTAGGACATAGAGCACTCGTAGATCTCTACTAACTTTTAGAATGAATAATGTGTAATTTATAGGATCAGAACCTATGGTTATTAAAACTTGGATCAAAATATGCTCAGTGTATACATTCTTAGCATATAGGAATGGCACTGCCACACTGGAGAAGGTCAGCAGTAAATAGGCATTCAGTACATAAGCCTCAGGGAAGGGTAAGATGGAGAGACTGGCAGAGGTAGCGCCCGCTCTGCTAGGACCGCATCTTTGAGTACGCTTTAGTTCAATTCAAATCAGTGTATTCTTTCCCCATTGCTAACCTAATATATGAAACAAGCTTAGCTGTCTCAGAAGTTTTTCAAGAGATAATCAGGAAAAATTAATGCACATTCAAAAGGAGAATCTTCAATACTAATTTGTTTTTTTAAAATAGATTTAGGGCCGGGCGTGGTGGCTCACACCTGTAATCCCAGCACTTTGGGAGGCTGAGGCGGGTGGATCACGAGGTCAGGACTTCGAGACCAGCCTGTTTCACCCCGTCTCTACTAAAAATACAAAACATTAGCCAGGTGTGGTAGTGGGTACTTGTAATCCCAACTACTCGGGAGACTGAGGCAGGAGAAGCGCTTGAATGCAGGAGGCAGATGTTGCAGTGAGCCGAGATGGCGCCATTGCACTCCAGCCTGGGTGACAAGAGCGAAAGTCCATCTCAAAAAAAAACAAAACAAAAAACAAAAAAAGATTTAGGGGGTACCAGTGCAGTTTTGTTACATGAGTATATTGCATAGTGGTAAAATCTGGGCTTTTAGTGTACCTAACACTCAGATAAGCATACATTGTGCCCAATAGGTAATTTTTCATTCCTAAAGCTTTTCTCACCCTCCCACTCTCTGGAGTCTCCGATGTCGGTTATTCTACTCTCTATATGTCCATATCTACACATTTAATCCTGGTTTGTACCAAGTAGCATCTTACCTTTAAATCACAGTTTTATAAGTTGGTTGTTTTCTTTTTACTTAACGAAAATTCATCTAGTCAAACTGTCAGTTTTTCCTCATTTCATTAAAAGTGTATATCTAATGCTTTCTCTAAAAACTGATGTACTGGAAATACAAATAAATAAATGCTCCCTGTGTAGAATTTCCATTTGCATCTTGTGCTTTCAATATGGTTACAGGGTGTCATGAACAGGTTGCAAATGGTGCACTTATTGCCATGTTTCAGATGGAGTAAGTTAGAGAATTCTAGGCTCCTGAAGCTTGATCCAGTCGCCAGGGCTGGAAGCACTGTGTTAGGTGGCTGCAGGAAGAAGCAAGGAACTCAAGGCAATTGAAACTTCTTTGAACATTGGCCCCAAATTTCCTATGTGATCTCCATCCAGGAAACAGGCAGGCCTCTGTGTGAGTGACAGCTACTTATTTTGCTGAGATTAGAGACACACCAAATTTTGGCTGCCTTTCTCCAGGCCCTTACTAATCTGTGAGAAGACACAGGATGTAAAAAATGGGGACCCAAAGAAGGCTCCTTCTCCCTAAGGCCTTGAATATAGCTGGTCCATTCCCTGTGTCAAGAACCTATCATGATCCTGGTGGGTCCCGTGAGAGTGGAAGGAGACTTTGGCTATCTCACCTCATCAGCTCTTCCCTGGCTGGTTGGAAAAGACCAACTCAAAAGAGGGGTGATCCAAAGAGTGAGAGACACCACAAAATGGGACCCTCCCCACAGAATATAGGGCTTTAACCTACTTCTCTTTCTCCATAGAAAACTACATTTCCTATACTAGTTAGAGCACAAGCAGTATAGGGAATGAGGAATACATTATACAGGAGTGATAGTGATAGATCCTTTTTTCTCCTGATGAAATGCTTTCATGTACTTTTGGTCAGCCTATCATGCTTCTATCATTTGTTTTCCTCTGTGAAGTTCCAGGGATATGGAAGTGGGTAGGTACACCTCTTGCCACCAACTCTTGCCACCATTCTTTGTTCTGTGGCACCTTGTCATCATATTTCACCTTGAAGTCCTTGTCCCACATTATAGATCTTCACTTTGGTACACACACACCAAAGTTAGTGTGAGGAAGTAGTCAGTGAAGTTATTATAGGACGACATCGTTCGTCTGTGGTGGAAGACAGGATTGGTATGGGAATGTTGATGAAAGCTAGGTGTTTGTGAGGGTTTATAACCCTTATGGGGCACTACCACTTCCCAAAAAATTGTCTCCATTATTAAGAACATTTTGTTTTTATTTGTGTGTGTGTGTGTGTGTTTGAGACACAGTCACTCTGTTGCCCAGGCTGGAGTGCCGTGTGATCTTGGCTCACTGCAACCTCCACCTCCTGGGTTCAAGTGATTCTCCTGCCTCAGCATCCTGAGTAACTGGGACTACAGTCACGTGCTACCACACCCAGCTAAGTTTTGTATTTTTAGTAGAGACGGGGGTTTCACCATGTTGCCCAGGCTGGTCTCAAACTCTTGACCTCAAGTGATCCACCTGCCTTGGCCTCCCAAAGTGCTGAGATTATAGGCGTGAGCCACTGTGCTTGGCCTGTTTTTATTTTTGAAGCTTACTGTTAAATGTTGCTTTTTGGGTTTGCTACTTTGTTGTCTTTTGGCATGCTTTTCATGTCAAATTTTCATGCTTAAAATCATTTATTGAATACATAAAGCAAATCTAGAGAATATCTACTAAAACATAGGCTCATTAAAAATCTATGAGTATAGCGCTTTTGCTTTATTGAAATTAAGGTTTTGCAAATATATTAGAACATTTGAAAGAGATACAGACATTCATTTTTCATTAAGCAGCACATTAAAAATGGACTGAATTGGATTACACTGATGCCAGTCTAGGTATACACACACCAAAACTGGTGCGAGGAAGTATTCTGGTCATTATAGAAGACATCGGTCATCTGTGGTAGAAGACAGGAATTGACTATGTCATATAGTACGACTTCACCCTTCTCCCAATATACCATCTTCTTTAAAAATAGCTTTGTGTAGTAACAAGAAAAGATTTTCCATGGTATGTATATCTGAACCTCAGTTTCTTTTAAAGAATAATTCAAAGATTATTGGCAACAAAACAGTCTACTATGTAAGCAGTAGTTGCGTATAAAACTAGTGTGCCTAATAACTGCATACTGAGGTTTGTGTTTATCAGACATTGTAGTGTGGAGCATATATACACTCACTACAGCGCCTACACACTACATACATTCATGCATTTAGAGAGACCTGCATCTCCCTGGATACATAGTCCTCTTTTAAATGTACATTCTAGCATATAAAGAGTTTGCTTCCCAATAAATTGTTCAGTCCCTAAACAATAAGTAAGCTGTGCTTGTTGCAAATGATCTGTGAGTAAAATTTTCAGGGAAGCTGGAAGCAAACCTGGTTTACGATCACTTTGACTATCATCCAAGACTAGTAAAAATGTATTTCACTGATTGCATTTGGGGTTTTAATATAAGTGTCTTTTTCTTCAGAATTTACTGGTTGTCAAGTATATTACTCTTCTATACTTGAAATATGGTGTGTGCTGATTCTCAAGTGTTGACTGTATGCCTGGATTTTGATGACCAGTGAATATGCCAACCTCTCATTTTCCTTGAGAAAGCAAATCATCTCTCTTGAGATAGCTTAAATTATAATTTACATTTTCAGTTTTTAATTTCCTTCCCAGTCTTGATGGTTAAATTCTTCATATTCTACGGTCAGTAATTCAGAATTTCTTTAACTGATTACCTGAAAAAGAAATAGTTTTAAGAACTTAAGAAATGCCACCCAAGGTCAAACCAATGGTTCATTCCAATATTACTGCCACTGGTAGATAAGAGGATGTGCTTGCCATTTATGACATCTTCTTTGAAATGTTGAAGATGGCCTCAAAATATGCTTAACTTTATAACTGACTAGAAATGTACTCCATGCCCTCTTAAGCGTGAATTCTCAGGCTGACCCATCTCATGGAGCAGGAGTGGCAGATAGTCTGTGAATGAGTCACCATATTCCTATCCAACCATAGTAGACACCGTTAATGTATTACAGCATGCTTCCTCAGGGAACTCATGTCTCCTCTGAATGTCCGTCAACACAGAAATCCACGTAGCCAGGAATAATCAGCACTGACACTTGTTCAGGCCTTAAAGTAAGATGTAGTTCTTCAAGTTTACTTCCTACTGTGAAAATTATCACTTCCTTTTATTTATTTGAAATGTGATCCATAATTCTATCTGGTACTTCAGGATTTAGTTGGACGTTTTGTCAATATCAGATCCTGTGTCCTATTGGCATTTTATGGCCCTAGTCTAAACTTTTTCTGTTTTTCCAATTTTCTTTGTTTCAGGAAACTAAAGTGGCACACATTCCCAGTGTGCACTTGGATACACAAAATTATTATTAGCATTTGGTGTGATTACCCCAGTATCCTTGATCATGTATTGACTGTGATAACTTTTGTAGGTGCAAACTTTGAGGCATTTGTTTTTATCCAGCACTGTAGACTTTAGTAGACATTGGCTGATTATCACCGGTTGTTTCTATCAAAGACTATAATTTTTGAAAATGGGTAGTTTTAGGCTAAAGATTGTCCAAGGCTTTTTTCCCGAAAGTTATTTTTAAAAACCATGTCAACTATATATAAATTGCTTATAGACAAGTTATTTTCCTTTGTAAAATAAAATTATTTTAGTAAAATAAGTCGATTAAGTGAATATTTTAAAAGAGACGTCTAGGACACTGAAAAATATCTGAAGATGAACTTTTACGAATTTTTTGAAGTTACTCGTTCACAAATCTTGTTTCTTCATATTTTCTACATATTTTTCCTTTAGCTGATTATTATTTGAAATTGAAAGTATATAAAATTATTCAATGCCAGGAATATAAGTTATTATTGTAAAGATTTCAACCTTAAAATATACTTGATAAATTACATGTATATTTTTATAAGGAAAGGTTGGGAATATTATAAGATACTTGGATTGGTTTTGTTATTCTGTTGTTTTACCTACACATTTCGGTTAGTCCCAGCCTTCTGACTCTAGAAAATATCCCCTTGCACTAGAAATATCCTTTTGCACTAGAAAATATCCTCCCCTTAAAACAGTAAATTAGAAAGTATCTTGCTTATTTCTATTTAAAACAAGAAGGACAGAAATGTTTTTAATTTCCTTCAAAAGTCAAGTTTAGTAATTACAACCAACTTATAAAAGAAAGCATGATTTTACCTTGTTATTTTGTTGATTTTGGAACTTTTTAACACTAGTTTTGTATGCTTGATTTTCAGAGTGATCTGGCAACCTACAAAAGAAAGCAAAAACATAGTATCTTGTTTCTTGGGCTTATCAACATTAATAGTAACTACATCTTTCTACTATTTTAGTTTTAATATCATGACAAGTGAAAATAGATAACATATTTTTGCAGGTGTCTTCCATTTGAGTTGGAAGAAGTGTGCTTTCAGCATTTGCCCCGAGTTTTGTCTTTTAGTTGGCTTACTATTTCTTAGGCAGTGGTCTCAGAAGGACTGAAGGATTACAAAACATAGATTTATTTCTCAATTCAAGTTCTGAGTTGTAGTTGCTGAAAAACAACTCTATAATAGCATATTGCTAATAGAATTTAAACCACAATAAAATGTCACCTTATTTCAGTTAGAATGGCTATTATCAAAAATCCAAAAGATAACAAGTGTTATCGAGGATGTAGAGAAAAGGGAACCCTTATACCCTGTTGGTGGGAATATAAATTAGTACAGTCATTATGGAAAACCGTCTGTAGGTTCCTAAAAAAATTAAAAATAGGACTACCATATGATCGAGCAATCCCACTACTGGATATCTAGCCAAAGAAGATGAAATCAGTATATCAAAGAGATACCTGCAGTCCCATGTATATTGCAGCAGTATTCATAATACGCAAGATTTGGAGTCAACCTGTGTTCATCAATAAAGTGTGATATATATGTATTACATATATAATTATAAAATTACATATAAATTATATAGTATATATATAATATATATGATTTATATGTAATTATATATAATATATACTATATATAATAGAATACTATTAAGTCATTAAAAGGATGAAATCCTGTTATTTGCCACAACATGGATGAACCCAGAAGACATTATATTAAGTGAAATAAGCCAGACACAAACAAATACTGCAAGCTCTCACTCATGTGGAATTTAAAAAGCTGATCTCATAGAAACACAAAATAGAACAGTAGTTACCAGAGACTGGGGAGGGGAGGGAGGAGGGTATCATGGAGAGAGATTGGTCAATGGGTACAAAGTTACAATTAGGTAGGTGGAATAAATTCTGGTGTCCTACTGCACAGTAGGATGACTGTAGTTGATGTATATTTCAAAATAGCTATAAGAGAGGATTTTAAATGTTCTTACTACAAAGGATAAATGTTTGAGGTGATGGGAATGCTAATTACCCTGATTTGATCATTACACAATGTATACATGTATTGAAATACCACATTGTACCCCATCTGTATGTACAATTGTGTGTCAGTTAAATTTTTTAAAGAAAAATAAACATTTTTAGACTTTTCTATATACATAATTTCTATTGATAGTGTATATGCATTTTACATTTTGTGTTTTTCTTCTTTGCATTATAAAATGGGCATAATATTTAGGAGCTATCTTCCTATATATATTCCCTTATTAAACTTTTTTCTTTCTCTCAACATCTGTTTATTACAATTTCAGGGAATGGGAGAAGGACGGAAAATTCCAGTCCTAGTGCTCGACGAGAAGAAGGCAGAGGAGAGAGGAGGAAAAATACAGTTTAAGGAGGTTGAGACCAGGTGCAGTGACTCATACCTATAATCCCAGCACTTTGGTAGACTGAGGTGGGAGGATTGAGCCAAGGAGTTCGAGACCAGCCTGGGCAACATAGTGAGACCCTATCTGTACTTTTTTTTTTTTTTTTTTTGAGACAGAGTCTTGCTCTGTCAGTCACCCAGTGGAGTGCAGTGGCATCTCAACTCACTGCAACCTCCGTCTCTCAGGTACAAGCGATTCTCCTGCCTCAGCCTCCCCAGTAGCTGGGATTACAGGCACACACAACCACACCCAGCTAATTTTTGTATTTTTAGTAGAGACAGGGTTTCACCATGTTGGCCAGGATGGTCTCGAACTCCTGACCTCAGGTGATCCACCCACCTTGGCCTCCGAAAGAGCTGGGATTACAGGCGTGAGCCACCGTGCCAGGCCTGTATTTGTTTTTTTAAAGGAAGTTGATTAACAATTTCCTTGTTCCCCGTCCCACCACCTAAGGCAGCATTTTTGGTTCCAATTTGTCCTGGTTGGGAGACTTGGAGGCTTTGAGAATGCCAGGGAGGGGGCAGATGCCTGGGATCAGAACTAAGAGATCACAGGTCAGGGGAATATGGAACTAGAAAACTTCCAGAAGAACTGTCAAGACCAGGAGAGCCATACCTCACTATATGTTCCAAGCAAACTGAGTTGTCTAAAGTGATTGCTCAAATAATTAATCAGATGAAGTTTGGACTACTTTAAATTGGACTATATAAAATCTCAACCTTTTCCTCCCACAAACCCACTCACTAACCAAACCTGCCCACTATTCAGTGGAGAAAGAGCTCAAAAGGGAGTTGGTAACAACTATTGAGAGGGAAAAAAACTAGACCTCCTTTTCTCCATTTGAGGTGTAGCATGTGAGTGAACCTGTGACTTTGCTGTGATTACAACAAGCACTTCCATATGATTAAAACATCCTCATGAATGTCACTTTGTACCATCATTTACTGAAACTGTCCTCTATATTTAGAAACAATTTTCATTAGTACAAGTAATGTCACAGAGAGCATATTAGGCCTATTAAATTAAAGGACAAAAGTGAGAATGTTAAGACCTGAAAAGGAAAAGTCAGAATCTACTCTGTTAGATTTAGATCTGCACTTTGTTTTTGTATATGCATACTGATAATTGTGATTAATAAGAGCCTAACTCATTATACCAAAAAAAGGAAGTTTCAAGTAAGTTCCTATTATGACAGAATGTATGTATATGACATCCAAAATTGAGGGAAGGGTAAAAATGTACGGAGTATAGTTATAAATATTGGATGGAGGAAAAGAATAGAAGGAAAAATAAAGGTGAAAATGTAATGAGAAACAATGACAAGTAACTGAAGTAATGGAAACTGCTCTTTGTGTGTCAATGGTAGTCTTCTCCGGAGGGCACTTGCCCTCAGTATCATTTCCCCATCTCATCACTTTCAGGTAGAATAACAAAAACAGCAGCTAAATTTACAGTTCTTTAGAGAACGCTGTTTTCAAAGTTGCAGCACTTGGTGTTCTCATGGATTTGCTTCTGAGTTTAAGTGCCAGGTAGGGAATCTTAGTTTTTCCTTACAGGGCTACCCTTTGTTGACAGAAACAGCTCCAATAATGCTAGTAGTGAGTAACTTACACTGAAAGGCATCTAATTTATTCCTTACCAAAACCCATGAATTTATTCCTGTTATTCCCATTAGATAGATGAGAAATTTGGAGCTTAAAGGCAGGGGGTGGGGAAGTGGCTTAAAGTCACACCTCGTTGGAGGCAGAGCTCTTAACTGAAATTTGGGTCAAACTTTAAAGCCTCTAATTGTAACCAGTGTCTTATCTATGGTTGATTGGGTTTTAATTTGTCAGCTAATCCTTATATAAATAAATTTAATCACATAAATGATGGCATCTTGGGACGAACAGAAAGAACTGACGGGAGGAGGAGCAGGTCACGGAGATGCACAAGGGATACTCAGAGCACTGCTGTGGTCCTGTTTCTTCATGAGAATCTGTTTGAAGTAGCTCGTAGGGGCAACAGGGGTTTGTCCTCATGCTGAGGATATCAGGGGTTAATACTTAACATTTAAAAAGGAATATTCAGGAAGTGGAAAAGGGCAAAATTGGGGTGATATGGGAATTTCTCCCTTCTTCCTGAAGAAATTAAGCATTTTTCCCTCCCTCCCTCCCTCCCTCCCTTTCTTCCTTCCCCGCTTCCTCTCATCTATTGCCCAACATCTAGCAGGGTGCCTGGCACATGGTGATCAAAAGTGTTCATTTCATTCCATTAGTCTAAGGAGCATCAATTTTCTGATGTAGTTGAATCCCATGTTATGCCCCAGAGACAGGCACAGGTGGAGGAAGTAGAGCACCACCAACCTTTTCGAGAGGTGTCTATTTCCAGATCACCTTATGCCTTGCTTTACTGATCTCACTTATGACAACCTAGAAGTAAAGCAATCTTTCTCATTAAAGAAAGAGAAATGTTTAAAATTATGAATTTTACAGCCATCTGAAATACCAAATAGGGCCGATTAAAATAAAAACTGAATACATTCCTGTTCACAAAAGCAGTATACAACCCTCTTCTTATTCACTTTAATCCAGCCTTGTTCATTGACCCTTTCTTTCCACCCCTCAACCTTTCTTTTTTTAGATGGAGTCTTGCTCTGTCGCCCAGGCTGGATTGCATGGTGCGATGTTGGCTCACTGCAACCTCCACCTCCTAGGTTCAAGCGATTCTCCTGCCTCGGCCTCCTGAATAGGTTGGATTACAGGCATGTGCCATCATGCCCGGCTAATTTTTGTGTGTCTGTAGAGACGGGGTTTCACCATGTTGGCCAGGCTGGTCTCCAACTCCTGACCTTAGGCAATCTGCCCACCTCAGCCTCCGAAAGTGCTGGGATTACAGCTCCCAGCCCAACCCTTCTTTCAAATTACACATGTGGGCTGGTTCCGAACATAGTGAGTTCTCTCAGCTGATTGTTTACGGTCAATTGCAAATGGAAATGCTTGTTCTATTTCTTTCCCTCTTCTTACTACTGCACTTGACTAGCCTAAAACAAAATTTACACAAGTGATACATGAACAGATTCTCATTATTAAAAACCCCGGACCTCAATTTCACTCCATTTCATTGTTAACTGGAATGATAGTTGTGTACCTATTCCACATTTTTGCTATGAATTCACTTACACGTTAGATTGAACCATGCAAAACTGCCAATATTTGATGATTTGTGACTGACAAAATGGCAGTGCCATATGGTTGAACCTAATATACTTAAAGTACAGTATTATTATTAATTTATTACATGTACAGGATCTTTTATGCTGCAATTTGCTTTCTCATTTAATGATATGTTATTTTTCCCTCTATGGCAGCTCCAGTAGCGTTATATGTATTGCTGCCTTTAGCTGCTGTTTCACAGTAATGTACTGCACTCTAGGTTAACCATTTCCCTATTGATGGGCTATACAATTGTTTCATGACTCAAAGCATTAATGCTGTGAACATTCTTGTAAGCATAACTCGGTGCACAGGTGCAACTATTTCTGTAGAAATAGTTGTCTAAAAGTAGAGTACCTGAGTCAAATTTAAAATTTTATAGATAATGACAAATTTATTTTGAAAAAAGGCTTTTCCAATTTGTATATCCACCAGCAACGCTTGATGGAACTTGCTTTCCTCCATATTCCCACACTGAGTATCATCAATCTTCTTGTGCCAAATTCAAATGGTATCTCCTTATTGTTTTTGCATTTCCCTGATTATAGTGAGATCCAGAATCTTCTGTATTTTACTGGTCATGTGGGTTTCTTCTATGAATCACACCTCTGTATTTTTTGCTTATTTTATTATTAGGATGTTTGTCTTTATTAATACATGTTCATCCTTTGTCTGTAATATAGGTTGCATTATATGGAAACTTTCCTGCTCCCTTTTTGCTCATAAGGCCACCTTCATAACACCTAAAGTCTGGTTCCTGAATAGAAAGCCATTTGTATCTTGCCTCCTTTTCCTCCTTCTAAAAAGCTTCTCTTAACCTTTCTGTCTGGAAATGAAGGAATGATTAAACACATCGTAACACATCTAGAAAACGGACCATTATGTAATCAGTAAAATGATGCTACAAAATATTTCATGATATGGGGAAACATTCTAAGTTTAAAAAAGAGGACTATAAAACAAGAAAGTCTGAATCTATTGTGCTTTAGAAAATTCCATATAAATCAATTTTATGTGAACATGAACACCAAAAGATAATGTGTTGAATTAACGGGATTTTTATTTTTTTGTCATAATTTTCTATATTTCCAGCTTTCTTATGATGAAAGCTATTATGTTTGCTTTCAAACATCAAATTTTATGCACAAATACATCCCCAATTAAGGTAGTAGACCAAGTATTCAGTCTTTTAAAGCTGATACAGGTTCTTTCTACCTTCCCTATTGGTCTTTAGGAACTCTTGCCGGGATGCCTGGAGCAGGGTTCTCAAAGTGGGGTCCTAGGAGCGGCAGCATCAGCTGTACCTGAGCCCCATCCAGACCTACTGAATCAGAAACAGGGCATAGTAAGGCGCAGCCATGTTGTTTTAACAGGCCCTTTTCTGGGTGATTCCTATGCTCACTAAAGTTTAAAAACCATGGGTTGAAAGGACTGTATGAATTTACTCTAATGATGGGTTTCTCAGAAGGATGAGTAATGAGTTCTTGGGTCTATGAAGTTAGCATGCTTGACCCACCTGCATGGAGCTCCCTTTCCCTGGAGGACCTCGCATTCCTTTGTGCCAGGGCCACAGAGGCCCGGTTCCAGACCGTCCAGGCCCCCCTGGCTCTCATATCCTGGTTTGCAGCGACACTCCGCTTCCTCAGTCCATTCGTTCTTTACACACTGGGCAAATTCGCCGCAGGCCAGGAACTTGCAGGGATCTGCTTGATCAGCTGTAAGAAATGGGGCAGATGTTAGCGATTGTATGACTCTCTCAGCAATGGAACTGGCAGCAGTCAAAGGCAAGAGACCAAATATATTTGCTATTACCTCATTTTGGAGTGGGTTGCACAGTTGTGGTATCAGACTGGAGGGAAAAGAGAACCACACTCTGTATCTTTGAAAAATGAATTTACAGATACAAGTGATATTATATTTAGCTCCAAATATAATTATTTACAACCTTCAGTGTGCATCTGAATCATCTGGAGGCCTTGTTAAAACATATTCCTGAGCCCCACACTCAGAGTTCCTGTGCAGGCAGCGTGGAATGGGGACTGAATTCTGGCTCTAAAACAGTTCCAGGTAATGCTGATGCATCTGGTCTGGGGAGCACATTTTGAAAACCGCTGCATTAGAGAATTAGGAATGTTTTGTTACTTAGTTTTTTTGTTTTAAGTAAGCATTTATAAAGCAGTAAAGTCATCATTTATGTTCACGGCCTTGAGAACTCAGGATGATTTCCTGATTTCAAATATAAATTTATCTTGGTCTCTTGCTAAGGCCCTAATGTTAGAGAGTCATTCTTTTGGATGAATTATTTCTTCCCTATTAACATTTAGACTCTCTTCTTTCTTGTCATTAATTGTTCTATTTTACTCTATTCCTAATTCTCAGAGTTGTCTCCAATTGTTTGGAAAGTGGATTAGAAATCAAGAGAATCTCAGATATTTAGCTCTGGAAGGCCAGAGGCCCCTGTCTGCCCTTCCTTATCCTTATAAAGCTTGGGGACTCCGCACATTGAGCTCTCAGTAGAGAAGCAACTGGCCGGAGTCCCCAAGGGCTGATGGCAGAACCAGAACATGCCTCTTGTCATCAGACCACTGTTGTTTCTGCCCTGGAAGGTTTCCTGTTTAATCACGTCAGCCACTTACTTTTCAGGTTATTCTTTAACCAAATACCTATTATGTGCAAAGAACTAGTGAACAGGCAACAGTAAAGCCATTCTTCCAAGAAATTTAGGGGAAGTAAGTAATGCATACAAATAATGCTATACAAGAAGCCCAATATCTTGTAGAGTACAGATCTTCATTTTATTTTATTTTTTGAGATGGAATTTCACCCTGTCACCCAGGCTAGAGGGCAGTGGCACCATCTCGGCTCACTGCAACCTTGGTCTCCTGAGTTCAAGTGATTCTCCTGGCCCAGCCTCCCAAGTAGCTGGGATTACAGGTGCCCGCCACCATGCCCGGCTAATTTTTGTATTTTTAGTAGAGATGGAATTTTGCCAGGCTGGTCTGAAACTCCTGATCTCAGGAGACCCGCCCCTCTCGGCCTCCCAAAGTGCTGGGATTACAGGCGTGAGCCACTGCACCTGGCCACCAGTACAGAGCTTTAAATAAGCTCTAGGGAAGATACGTTTGGAGAAGAGAGCATCATGGAGGGGATCGCTTTGACGTGAGAATTTAAAGTGAGTTGCATTTGTCCATACAAAGACTAGGAAAGACATTCCAACTGGAGGCAGCAGCATGAGCAGAGCCACAGAAATGGGAAAGCAACAGAAATGGGAAGAGAGAGCAGAGGGAACCCAGTTAGGAAGGAGCAGAGACTTGTGGACGGAAAAGAAGGGAACTAAGACTGGAAAGGTAAGTTAAGGCAAATATCTAAATGCAGTGCTAAGGAATTTGGACTTTATAGTCAGGTGGGAGCCATGGAGGATTTTTGAGCAAGGGAAGCATATGATCAGAACTGTGCTTTACAAGATACATAAATAGAAAGAATTTTTAGAATTAGGATGACCGGAGATCATCTGGTCCAATATTTCCCAAGTGGGAACATTTGCTGAACTTAATTCAGCTGGATTTGATAGGTTTTACACTAAAAAGAAGTTCAGTGACTAAGTTTTAAAATGCTATATGAAATAAATATAATAGATTTTTCCTCTTTTTTTTTTTT
>NW_016807303.1:1237795-1261890 GCF_001698545.2 Rhinopithecus bieti
TTTCCAAATCTGGGGGCCCTGAATTGGGTATAATTGAAGAACAAATTCAACCCAGTTTATAAATTGCTTGCTTTCTCCATGTTATTTATTCAGGACCTGTCTACAGAGAAGTAGTAGGAAACTTTAAATCGCCAAGCTTAGGTTTTGTTTGCTGTGTATGCCTTCCTGGGTACAAGGCAGCTAAGACAACCTTCATTCATTCAACAAATACCGACTTAGACTTTCAAAACCTTCAGCTCTAAGAATTTCAGACCAACTGATTGTTTTGATGTTTATTTTTATCAATATATAAAATTTTACATTTCAGGTAGAATTTTGGAGCTAGAAGGTATTTTAGAGACCTTCTCGACTAATTGTTTCACTTTACAGATGAGGAAGCTGAGAATCAGTGATGTTACCAAGGTCATGCCTGTTTGTGCTGGAGTCATCTGACTGGTCTCACCCCCATCCCTTCGTGGACTGTGTGACAAGTTCCAGGGAAGGGCAGAGCCCCAAGGGGGAGCTGTGGACCACTTTGCTAACACATTGGCCTTCTTTGCTAATATGGCAAGTGAAGGCAATTAGAATTAGAGTCAAAACGAGAGACTATTACAGTAATTTGTAGAGCAACTCACACTGCTTCCACTCTTGTTACCTTAAACATATTTTCCCTAGGTATTTTCATGATCCTCTTTACTTTCATGTCATTTTCAAGGGACACCTAAAACTTTAGGCTTTAGGCAAAGACAGAAAACTGGATGTGGGCTGATTTTGGGGAGACAGAGCCATGGAAGGGATAGAAAAGATTGGCTCTATGATAGATGAATGGAAGTTTAACTAGCAGAACTTTTGTAAGCAAACTTTTCCCTATGTTGTTATCATTGTCTTTATTTGCCATATCCCAAAGACATTTTTCCTTAGAATAATGAACTTATTCATGGGTAGGCCATACCAATATTTGTTTCTTCCTTTTGTTTTGAGATGGAGTCTCGCTCTTGTTCCCTAGGGTGGAGTGCAGTGGCATCATCTCGGCTCACTACAATCTCTGCCTCCCAGGTTCAAGCGATTCTCCTGCCTCAGCCTCCCGAGTAGCTGGGCCTACAGGTGCCCTCCACCACATCCAGCTAATTTTTGTATTTTTAGTAGAGACGGGGTTTCACCATGTTGGCCAGGCTGGTCTCAAACTTCTGACTTCAGGTGATCCGCCTGTCTTGGCCTCCCAAAGTGCTGGGATTACAGGCATGAGCCACTACGCCTGGTCTCTTGTCTCTTCCTTAATACATCCCAGAGCATGTGTACAAGACAAATTAGTTTGAACTTCCTACTCTTTGCTATTGATTTGATCAATAATAATAATAATCTATATGCTATGCTGCAACAACTGGAAATGTTTTGTTCTGAACGTGGTCGAAAGCTTGGAAAGAAGCGGGCAAAGAGACTAGAGCTCAATAGTAGATTTGGGAGAAAAAAGTAGATGCCATTGTCTAGAATATTTTCAAGTCATGATCAAATTGTGTTTGGGTCCAAGGAAGTGAAATCCTCATGATTGGTGTGTAGACAAATTGGTCTATAATTGCCTTCGCTGCCTGGATTTGTTTGAATTCCCTTCAAACTATTTATTTATTTATTTATTTATATTTTTGAGATGGAGTTTCACTCTTGTTATCCAGGCTGGAATGCAATGGCACAATCTTGGCTCACTGCAACCTCTGCCTCCCAGGTTCAAGTGATTCTCCTGCCTCAGCATCTGTAGTAGCTGGGATTACAGGCATGTGCCACCACGCCTGGCTAATTTTGTGTTTTTAGTAGAGACGGGGTTTCTCCGTGTTGGTTATGGCTGGTCTTGAGCTCCCGACCTCAGGTGATCCGCCCGCCTCAGCTTCCCAAAGTGCAGGGATTACAGGCGTGAGCCACTGCGTCTGGCCTAAACCATTTATTTTTACTGTTGGTACTATAGAGAGATTCCACCATGATCCTGTACCACGTTTAATAAATACATAGTATGGTTTGAGGCATTCTCTGGGCTTACTATAATGGTTTGTTGGCAAAATGACTTAGCTTTCTATTCTTAAGCCATGCGGATAGCTCTTCTACACAGCATATTTGACAGTCTCTCCATAGAGGCAGTCCAGGGCAGTTGACCTCAGCAAGCAGATCTGTGTCAGTGGCTGCTCCTTGGCAGTTGGTGGGAAGATCCAGATCCAGCCGGGCCAGAGGTCCGGGCCTAGTCTACTAGCATCCCAGTAGATTCTGGCTGTATTCAGAAGAGACATGTCATTGCATTTCAGGCCTTGTCCCTGGAGTGTCCCTGGGGATCATGACCCTGAACCTCCAGCTTCAGTGGAAAGGGCAGTTATTTAACTGTTATAAACAGGGAGCCCACACTCATCAAGGGCCATTATTTGTTTGGCACAGTGCTGGGCACTTTCAACATGTGTCTTCAATCATATTCACAGCAGCCTCTCAAATCCATATGGATATTGCTGACATCATTTTCATCGGTGAGAAAACGGAAGCCCATTTTGGCTAGTAAGTATTATCCAAGATTAACATTCATATCTGTTTACAATGTTTGGCTTTTTAAATCATTCTAGAGGTTTTCAAATATGGGGTTTCCAGGAGACACCTCAGGACTCCAAGGGGCTCATAAGGGATGAGGGAAAAAGAATGAGAGGCCCCCGCCCCAACACCGGCATTGCCATTCTCACTTGCCGACGTATCAGACTCCATGAATGCTTTCCTTTAACTAAAGGCTCCCCTAACTAAACAAAAGCTCAAATCCATTGTCTGCTCCACCCTTTCATGAGGCAGAGTGTTGCTTGTAGAAAGTACAGTCTGATACTACAGTGGTTCCAACTTTTTTCCTGTTGTTTAAATATGACAGCAATGAATGTGTCTTGAAATAAGTGAGCTGCCATGTAGGGCTTCGAAATATTTGTATCATTCTGAGATTTCCAGTGTAAGAGCATTGGATGTAACAGTTTCTCCCCTGGATTTACTTATATAATGTCTTCTGTGTGCATTTCAAAGGTACTGAAAAGCAATCCCAGTTGGTGACTGAGAAAGTTTGTTTCCCAGCTCTCCATCAAGTGATCAAAAAGCATTTAAATGATGTCCCCTGCCTGCAGGGAACACCTTGAGGCATTTTACAGTCAAAGTTAAAAAGATCGTGGTCCTCGTCACCAAAAAGTTTATAAATTCATGGAGATCATAGGTCCCTGGTGGTCCAAGACTGTCTCTTTTTCAAGCCTCTTGTTTCTGGTCCCAAGTGCACTTATGTTTGTCAGGCCGGAAAATAGGCTTTCCCTGTCTGCCAGACCTCAGAGAGTCTCACTCCCTTTTCTCCAACTCAAGATCGTGCCCTCCGAGACACCCCCGCTCCGGCCCCGCCCCTCAACCTTGACCTGTTCTTGCCGCCTGTCCTACTGGCTGTGTGCTGAGTGCCTTCATCTCCCTAACATTTATCATATCATCATCTCCTTCTTTTGCGCTGTCCCATTTTACTCACGTGTTGGACAGAAAGCGATACATCTCCTTTGATTGGATCCTGTCCAAGGGCAAGGTTTCAGCTCAGCTTGCCTATAAAATTCAGGCTTCACCTTGACTGGCGGGGCTGAGGTCCAGCTGGGTCTCTTTCGTGGACGTTTTTTTCAATGCGATGAAACCTAAGTCTCGCTAGATGGCGCTCCATAGCAAAAGAAGCAAGAGTAGACTTCGGGAATGACATTTTAAGCACCCCAGCTGATTTCTGACTTCTTAAAAACCACTGCGCCTTGCGTGTTGGTGGAGAGAGGCGAGGTCTGCAAGGAATTCACGCGGTAGCAGGAGCAGCTCCAGGGGACCGCTGATAGAGCCATTATTACTCCGTGATTACAGCGGCAGATCGGGCCTGCCTGGCGGGGGTAATGTGGTGGAAACTCCTGGATCCTCTTTTCCCATTTCAAAAAGGCAGAGCTAAGACTCTGGAATCCAGACGCTTCCCGCGCTGCCACGCCCTGGCGCCCAGCGTGACAAAACTTCACGCCTGAACAAAGTGACAGATATTTGGTTGCGTCGGCGCGGGGTGGGGGTGGGGGGTCAACCCCGCTGCACGCTCGCTCTTGCTGGCTGCTCCTGCTGGCCTCCTCGCCCTCCCCTTCCCCACTTATCACCAAGGCTTTGTGGTCATGGTTTTGTTGGTGGCGAGGAGGTGAAGGAGTCATTCCTTTACCTGGGGCATCAGAGAAAGGCAAACTTACGCATCACAATCAATAGCAAACTGCAGGAGGCACAGCTTGAGGGCCCGCCATGCTTTTAGGAGCCCACGAAAACATTTTCCTTAAAATCAGAAGAAAAAAATAATGCAACCCATACTGGATTATATTCATTTTTGTGCTCACGAAGTTAAGGTATAATTTTAATATTCTTTATTAATAGTCATGAAGGCAAAGGGCCTAGAGCCCAGGAAGTCTTAATGAGGCCCTGGTAGTCTGACAGTTCTCTTCTCAAGGCGTGAACATCACTTTTACATAGTGCTTGGGTCTTTGCGTTTAGTAATCTGAATAAATATGTCCCTGTACGGAGGGTTCATCTGAGATGTAACACAGGGACCTCACAGCTTCCACCAAATCCTGAGAAGGTTGTAGGATGAGTTGTACGTTCAGAGAGAATGGATCTGCTCATCTTTTCTACCAATGAAGAAGCCTCAGGAGAGGGCCCTACTGGGGAAGGCCTGGCTCCCAGAAATAGTCTGTGGTCTTGGGAACATAGGTTAGCATCTCTGGCTCTCACTTTTCTCTTCCATAAAATGGAGTGTTTAAATTAAGTGATCACTAATGTCCCTCCAACTCAAATATACGTCTGCCATTCTGCATGTTCTACGGCATACAGCCAACGGAGGTGGCTCATGATACCTCCAGAAATACTAATGCAATTCAGCGATTCAAAGAAATCTTAAAATATATATGTTTAAGTTATTATTGATCCCTTCATTACTTTATTGTTATAAAATGTTTGGCTTATGGCTTATTGCTGAAAGGTAGGTTAGAGTGAGAATATTCAATGACAAATAGAACATAGCACAGCACCATGCACATGTTTGGAGCTTAATACACATTTGTGGAATTAAGTTAACAGGAGTTCTTGATATACTTGTGAGACAATGGGCATGAATAAGGCAAATCACGTCTTAGTCAGAGATTACATGACCTATAGTATTACAAAAGTTGAATGCAGACACAGATCTGAGAATTCAACTGTCTTCCATTAAAAAAGGCATTAAGGATATTCATTAAATTATAAAACAACACCAAAACAAACAAACAAACAACAACAACAACAAAAACAAAACAAAACAAAACAGGAGTTCTTTCCGGTTGAAAGTGGCAAGTAATGTGATAGACTTTAGGTTTCATTTCAGTTCGCCACCACTCTCAAGAACTACCACCACAGCTGTTTATAGCAGAGTTTCAATAATCCTTTTTTGTGTGAGTGGATATGTGAATACCCACACACATCTTGCCCTGGATGTGAGGTTGAAGAATTGTCTCAGCTTTCAGTCATTATTATTATCTGCCAAACAGCAGTGTTCTGGATGGATTGGTGCTAGGGTGGTGGCCTAAGTGACCCAGGATCTGTGGGTGGAGGGAGAATTCTGAAAACGAGGGAGCTGGGAGGAGGCTCCGCAGCTGGGCTAAGGCCCAGACTTGTGTAGAGGGGTTTGCATTAATGGGTTGGCCAGAGAGCTCCAGGAGCCTCTTAAGGAAGCTCCATGCGGTGGTTGGAATGTGGAATGAGGGCACAGATTGAAACCCTGGAGAGAGGTGAAATGTGGCAGTCTAGCCAGTGTTGGGGCCTCTAGTGAAGGCAAGTGTCAAACAGAAAATCTGCAGTGCTGCGCATCCCAGGAGGCAAAGGGCCAGTAGCATGACCCCAGGAGAGAGGGCCAGGGACTGAGGAGATGAGGGGGCAAATGAAGAGGGGAGAGGCTGAGGAGAATCACCTGGAAGAATTCCTATGACTGCTCCAGCTGGGAAGGGACACTCTTAGCAGTGCATATAAACGGGACTCTTGGGCACTAAGGACTTTTGTTTCTGAGAATAAACACTTTTTTTTTTTTTTTTTTTTTTGCATTCTGAGACTATGACAAAATATGACAAATTTCATTTGGTGAAGTGTAGAAACTAACAGAATTCATTTAGGATTAATTAAACTGAAGTGTGTTATCACTTTTTTCTAAATAAACAGCTTCTGTAACCCAGTTAGAAGGGCTTATAAGTTTCCTTTTTGTAAAGAGGTTATAGGGTAGAGTTGAAGATGGCACACAAATCTGGCTTTGAATTCCATCTGCAGTGTTTGGTAATTGTTTGACCAGCAAAAGACAAATTACTTATTCTTCTCTGAAACACAATTTCTGCAACTGTATAATGGGGGAAAATAATATCTACTTTGCATATTTATTAAGATTAAAATTTGTGTCAATAGTAACTATTATTGTCATTAGTTAAGAGTAACTTTGTCATTATTGTGATGAGTGACATATACCACTTTTTCAGAGCTGTCGAAGGTCTTACAAATTATGCCTTTTCCAGGGAAAACAAGCTTGTTGATCCACATTTTCGTGAACACATCCTGGCTGTCAGACTGTAATTAATTTCAATGTTTACCATTTATCAGCCTTGAGGGCTGTCCATTTTTGAGGAGGCTTCTTAGGAATTCAAGGAGAGAATAAGTTATATGTGATTTTGCATTTTTGAAATCTTCAGCCTGCACAACTAACTGGCATAAAAGCCCTACATGCTTCTGAAGAATTTTCACAGCAGCCTAAATGAAAGACGACTCTAGTTGCTGGAGATGCTGGCAGAATACTGAACAAGCTGTGATTTATTCGGATTTTCAGTTGATAAATCACAGGAAGTTCTAACACTGGTTTATACTTTTTATATCACAGATTCATTTATCCAGGGGTTTTTCAAAAGGGGAATGGCACACCTAACGCAGTAAGAACAGCATGTCGCTTCTCCTACATGCCTGCACCTTTGCAGATGTTATTTGGCCTAATGGATTGCTAATCCTCATTTAGAGGATGCATCCAGGAGTTCACATGCTGATCTGAATGTGGAATGATATTAATTAAAAATCTTATGAGAGTTTTCAAATTCTCTCTTCTCCTTAGTTCAAAAGTGATTGTGGAATAATGTTATCTATCTCCCAGCATTGCGACCACAAACTGCTTTCTACCCTGACATTAAGCAAAAGAAAAGAGAAAGACTTAATTGGAATTTGTTTTGAATCTTGCAAATGATACTAAATAAATTATCTGGGCATTGCCTGTAAATACAATAAAATTGGGGCATAGACAAGAAATACTATTCTGGGCCGGATGTAGTGGCTCATACCTGTAATCCCAGCACTTTGGGAGGCCGAGGCAGGTGGATCACTTGAGGCCGTGAGTTTGAGACCAGACTGGCCAACATGGTGAAACCCCGTCTCCACTAAAAATACAAAAATTAGCCGGGCATGGTGACACACCCCTGTAATCCCAACTACTCAGGAGGCTGAGACAGGAGAATCACTGGAACCTGGGAGGTGGAGATTGCAGTGAGCTGAGATGGCGCCATTGCACTCCAGCCTGGATGACAGAGCCAGACTCCATCTCAAAACAAACAAACAAACAAAAAACAAACAAACAAAAAACTATTCTGACCAAGCAGCCTTAACATTCCCCTCAACTTCACTAAACTTTTTTCTCCCCACAAGACAGGGTCTCACCCTGTCACCTAGACTGGAGTGCAGTGATGAGAGTAACTGGGACTACAGGCATGTGCCATTGCACCCAGCTAGCTTTTGCTTTGTGTGTGTAGAGACAGAGGTTTCATCATGTTGCCCAGGCTGGTCTTGAATTCCTGGACTCAAGCAATCCACCTGCCTCAGCCTCCCACAGTGCTGGGATTACAGGCGTGAGCCACCACTCCCAGCTTTCACTAAACTTAAGACAAACTTTTTCCACAAGGCTCTCAACTTCCTTTTTCTTAGAGCAGTTAGTTAAAACTTTTAATTGCAAATTCCATGTTCCTTTGAGATGTAAATCTTTTAAAACCCCTCTTGCCACCTTTACAACTCAGGAATGTTATGCTCCAGGGCCTGGGTGCCATCCTTTAAAATGTAATCCTCAAGGAAGTTAGCAACTTTCTCCTGGTCTCTGTGGAAAGGTAGGAGCCTAACATTGGAGGGCACCTTGCTCTAAGTTGTAAGACAAGAGGTAGACAGCCTGTGTTGACATTCTCTATTTCCATTTCATTCCAGCCTCATTGAAGTCTGGCCTCTCTGCCCTTGCTATTCCACTAGATTGCTTTTGTAAAGCGTTCTGATGACCTTTGAACTGTCCACTTAAGTGCCCTCTACTCTGTTCACTCACAGCTGCTAAAATTATGGGCCTCTCTCTCTTCTGCTCTTCTGTTTTGCGGCTTTCTGCAACATTGTCTCCCACCTCGCTGACTGCTATTTCTTGACTCCCTTTACTGTAATTTTTCTATTTCCCCATTACCTGTTGGGGTACTCAGAGTTCCATTCACAGCTCTTCCTCCCATCCTACACATTGCCCCAGGCCATTTCCTCCTGTCCTACACATTGCACCAGGCCATTTAAAAAAATCTGTTCTCTGGCTTCAGCTGAAGTTCCCCAAATGTATACTTTCAGCCCTGGCTTTCCCTTGGCCTCCAGACTCCTACTTTATAGGCTAGAGTCAATCTATCTTGTCCATTTCCTTAGAACTGGTTTTCTCTCAAATATTTTGGAGTCTTTTAAAATATTTAAAGGATCTTATTAATTTTGCCTTATTTATTGCATTTAAAATTTAAAACAAATTAATATGTGCACACCTTTTGTTACCTATCTTATATTTTTTCTCAAGTTTTCCAACAGTTTATCGTTATCATTAATCGATTAAACTGTTTTATTTTTATTTTACTTGAGACCACTTTTAAGGACTGTCTAGCACTTACTTGGAAAACTTTTTGAGCTTTCCAAAATCTTTATTAAAGTTTAATTTTACCATAAGTCATAGGAAACAAAAGAAAAGAAAATAGGACACCCAAAGTCGAAGCAAATAGATTTGACAGGCATTTTTAGACAGCCTGGCTTTAAGTGAACTGGCTCAGTCTGGCTTTCCCTTCCTTCCAATCGGAGCTCCCTTCGCTCCCTTCACCCCTGTTCTGTAAACAAAGCTGTCATCACTGTGGAGTAACCGAAGAAACCTGGCACTCCCAGAAATGTCTACATTTTCCTTCTGCATTTTCTGGAATAGTCCCTCACCCCCCTTTCTCTTCCTGGGCCCACCGCCATCATACAGCAAGACCCAACTCAATATCACTGTCTGTATACGAAGCCTGCCATGATATCCCTTTGCCTCTGTAGAATTAATTGCTCTCTCCTCATTACTTCTTAAGATTTCTTTCTGCTCACATCCTGATTCTGTATTTAACAGACTCTATTATGTCTTTTTGTATATGCTTCCATTTTTCTCATTAGTTATTTAGCTCCTTGGCAGGGGGCAGAGATGGGGTCGATTCATCTTTTGGTCCTTGTGGCTATCATAGTGTCTGACTCATGGCAGATAATCCATAAATGTTCACTGCATGTATGAGTGAACAGGCACCCAAATCATGATTACATTATCATTTACTTGTCTAACTTCTCTGTAACAGCAAAGATAAAGGCCAGAGAGAGGCATAGGCTTGAGCAATTGTTGATGATTTAAGAAAAATGATTCAATATTTGGAAATAAGGAGAAAAGTTGACTGTGTGACCTCTTCAATGTCATGTTAGAATACAACAATCCCACCCAGTAAACAGAGACCACCTGTGGGCCAATCCGACAAGTTGCCTGCTTTTGTACAATATGCACGCTAAGAATGATTTTTAAAATTTTAAATGGTTAACTTTTAATTAGTTACATAAATACCTATATAATTTTTGCCTTTTGGCTTTCAAGGCCTAAAATTTTACTGTTTGGCTTTTAAGAAAAGTTTGCTGATGCATGGAAAGCAGTAACTTTGTTTGACTCACTATTTTCTGCGGATTATGGTCCAGGCATTTTACAACTCTGTAAAATTAGAAAATTTTTTTCTAATTTTGGTGCAATGATTGTAGTTTCTGTTTTATATTTACCAATCTTATTTCATCATTCTCTTTTGTCCTCTGGCTACCTAAAATTCCAATTTTCATATTCTCTTTAAACCAGCTTTGTCATCCTACCAATTCCCTTATTTCAAAATTAAATAGGACTTTGACATATGCTCAGTATCTACTTTATGACATTTTGAGGGTGATTCTTTGATAAGGGTTAGGGGAGGCAGGGATGGGTAGGGCTGGTGGTTTTGGAGGCTGGGGGGACTCTGGACGTGAGGTGGGAGGACCTGCTTACCCTTCAGTGTTGCGGACCACTAGCTCTAATCTATGTCTACCACGAAGGTGGTCAGGGAAGGGTGAAAGGGTAAGAAAAACAGTAATGCAGTTTTGCTATATTCAACTGTCCTGGCTGGAAAAACATTGAAATGATAGGATCCCCTCTCTATTTTCCAAGGATAGATTCTTGAGATTCTCTCCTAGACACAAAGCTAAGTACTTACTTTTGACATACAGAATTTCCAGCAGCTGCCTTTTTTTCTTGTTAAAGATTTCTCCCTTTTAATTCTCTTTCAAGAAGAATTTTCTCAGCAGATTGGACCATCATCGTTGACTTCAAGTAAATACTTGAAAGATCAAAACCTCAATCAGGGCCATTCCTGAATTTGCTTAAGTGACCTCCTCTTATCATCAGGGATTGTGGGCATCAGTGTCTCTTGGGTCTCTCTTACTACATGCTGGAGGATGGGCACTGCTGTGTATCAGCCCAAGCCTTCCGTAACTGAAAAGTCCACACCAGCAATAGAGCCAAGAGCTGGGTAAATTGGAATTTGAGTTCTTGTTTTCTAGGAATCTGAAGTAATTATCTTCACTCCGGATCCAGGGTCTTGAGAAACAGCACAATCTGCTGGTTGCGCTGGTTGGTTGTATTAGGGACATTTTAATCAGCTCACCTGTCAGTCACCGTGATAGCTTACACTCAAATATACCACCAAAAGGAGAAAACCTGGATCAGCCAGTCACACTGAAAAACTAGGAGCAAAATAGCTGTCATATTGCTAGATTTAAAACAGAAGAAGAAAATGATTGAAAATCATCTGCACATTTTCCCTTAAAATTCCCCTTTAAAATTTAGATATGCATTTCTCTTATAATAATTTTGTATGTATTTCCCCAGACTAAAATTGTATAGGAGTACTGATGCTAGAAACACTTTTCTGTAACTGTACAGGCTTTTTTAAAGAACAGTATTTTATTCACAAAGTTTTATAAGTTATGCAGATTCAGAGAATTAAGAAGTTAATTAACTCTATTCAAAAGCAATGGTGGTGAGAAATTTTGGGTTTTAGTACTGTCTCCTCCCTGGATTGGAACAAGGCTTTGAATGGAAAAAGGAGATGTGAATGAGGGTGGTGTTTGTGAATCTGTTTGTGCACCTGACTACCCACACACTTTGGGGTCGCTATCTCCTCCTCCTCAGCAGCCTCACCCTCCAATGGGAGCTCGTACTGCTGTGTGCCCTGCATGGTTAGTGGTCCCCTCTGAATCTCGTATTAAAAATCTGCTCTCCAGTGCTGGAAGTGTGGGCCTAATGGGAGGCGTTTGGGTCACAGGGGCAGATCCCTCATGACGTGAGTAGATTAATGTCCTCCCTGGGAAGGAGGGGTGAGTGAGTTCTCACTTGGTGAGCTCCCACCAGCAAAAAGAGCCTGGCATCACCCTCTCCTCTGCTTCCTCTCTTACTGTGTGATCTCTGCACATGCTGGCTCCCCTTTGTCTTTTGCCATGAGTGGAAACAGCCTCAGGCCCTCACCAGAAACAGATGCTGGTGCCTGCGGAAAGATGAGCCAACTCTTTTCTTTACAAATTATCCAGCCTCAGGTATTCCTTCATAGCAATACAAACAGAGTAAGACAGCTGGTATTCTGTCTCCCCAGCCCTGGACCTTAGTGACTGCAGCTGGCTGCTTAGTCCTTGCTATTCCTGGCCATCGAAGACCGTCTCATTGACCAGCCTGGAGGGACTAGAGTTATTTTCATTTATTTCTACTCCTACTTTCTCTCTTCTGTTCAGGCTTAACAAAATGAGACTTAAAGAAAACTCAGTGCTCTCTTCATTATGGGACCATCCCTTAGTGATGTCCAGGCCCACAGGAATTTACAGGAAGTCTGGCACAAAAGAAACTTGTCCTTAAAAAGTCTGTTGGAATGAAAAAGATGTAGTTTTGATCCCAGCGTAGTTCTAAGATGTCCCTTTTCTACTGCAGTGCAAATTCCTTTGGGCAGGGATGGATTTTCGTGCATTAACATGTTGTATGGTGGTGGATGAATGCTGTTCTGGATTAAGCGTGTAGAAGATGGTCAATGTCCTGATCATCAGTCCAGCGCCCACTTCCTGATTACATGGGTGAACCCAGCCTTCGCCTTTGGTGAAGTATCTAAACCAGAATTCCCAGCTGTGCATGAAGGAGTCCACAGAGTCAGTGCCTATTCCCTGTGCCCCTCTCTGTTCCTTGCCTGCTCCTCCCTGCCTGCTGGTACCTTCCTGCTTCCCCTCACTGCTGACTGGAAGGAAAACCTTTGAGGGCAGTTTACCACGGTGGCTTCTAGCTATGCATAGTGTAGTATAATTAGGAACCATTTTGGATATTGGATTTACCCATTTGGATTTATGCAGATGAACCCACACAGTTCATTGATGATTTTTAACTTTATAAAATCCATGTTTGACTTTCTAATTCTGCTGTCCCCAAGCGCTTTGATTGAACCATCACCATTTGGCTGATGCTTAATGATATTCTAAGCATCAATTAAGACAAGCATCACTATATCCTAACTGGTGCAACACAGTCAATTTTTGGCAGATCTTTTGCATAGATTTATTATTTTATATATTTTCAATATACATAAAATTCAGATTTTGTCACTCTCCAGGTATCTGGTAAGGAATAGAGTATGAACTACAAGTTCACTGAGGTGCTTAGTGTAACATTCAGTGGCTTCTGCAAAGTATCTTCCTTGTATTTACCATGAGTGGTCATTCAATCATTCAACAGCTTTTATTCGGATTCACTGCTTCTCCTGGCTTTACATGTTAATTTCTTCAAAAGTATTTGAGTTGGTGCTGGCTCAGGGTTGAGCTACCTCTGGAAAGCAAGCAAGTAACTTCCCAGGTTGTCCAGCAGGCACTGGCTTTCCCCTACTTTTCCACCACTAAAAATAAGAATTGGGCATGTATGCCATAGTTCACTGGGTAGGCTGGAGGCATTCTTAGGTAGCTCAGCATAAATATGACCCTGCAGGGAGTGAAACTGATGTTAGCACCATCTCATGCTTACCACCTTTGGCTTCTTGGAAGAAAAGCTGCATAGCAGAACTATTCACAAGAAATTAGTGAAAATAATTTCAGTTCCACCCCCTCCACAAATACCTTGTCATGCTACTTTTTATTGTTTTCGCTGGTACCTTATGCAGGTCACAAATTGATAGTCAAGTTAATTATGACAATGTTGCAATAGTAACTACTAATGGTTATTAAGTAACTACAATTTGTCAAATGCTATGCTAAGTATTGTAAATTTCTTTCAGTTAGTCCTCATAATGTTACTATCTCCATTTTCTTTTCTTTCCTTTTTTTTTTTTTTTTTTGTTTCTTTTGTTTTTTGAGAGGAGTCTCGCTCTGTCGCCCAGGCTGGAGTGCAGTGGGGCAATCTCAGCTCACTGCAACCTCCGCCTTCTGGGTTCAAGGGATTCTCCTGCATCAGCCTCCCGAGTAGCTGGGACTACAGGCGCCCACCATCATGCCAGGCTAATTTTTGTATTTTTAGTAGAGACAGGGTTTTGCCATTTTGGCCAGGCTGATCTCGAACTCCTGACTTCAAGTGATCCATCTGCTTTGGCCTCCCAAAGTGCTGGGATTATGGGCGTGAGCCACCACACCTGCCCAAAATTTCTCCATTTTCCATTTGCAGAAATTGAGTGCTGCAGTTAGCACACAAGATTCACATTTAGGGCTGTGGATCCCCAAGACCATTACTATGCTGTGCTTGCTTCCAATATCAACAGTGTCCCTTATACACCCTGGCAGTTCACTAACAGCTTCCCACCCTCTTTCTAAGGCACTACTTAAGCGGCATCTACATTGAGAAGCTGCTCCCCACAGCCGCACACCTGGGTTCTCCCTTGCCTCAATTTGGCTCCTGACGTTGACCTTCTTGTGCTGGTGGATGGGTCCCTAAGTAAGCTGTCAGCTCCCTGAGGGAGGAAGGAAGGCAGGGGATTGTGCTATGACTTCTTCAGTGCTTTCCAAGTTCTCCCCATATACTTCCTGCTAGCTTAATCAATTGGTTGAAGAAATTAGCCTCCTGATCCTAACTGGCAAAGACCCCTGGTTCCTTCTCAGTTCTGAAGTAGTTTTCCGGGGAAGAGGCAGTGTCTTACTTGCATTTAGGAGGTGTTTGATTTCTTAGGGGATCCACAGGGCTTACTTAGCTGCTCCTGTTTGGAGGTAAGTGCTCCCAGGCTCGGTGCCTACAGGCGGTCTGACTTTTTAAGGATCCTGTTTACTAAGGTACTGAGGCAATTTGCTTAAAGTTGCTCAAAGCCCTGCTCTATCAAATATAAATATCTCCCACTGAGCCTTTTTGGTTTGCATTTTGCCCAAGGCCTCTTCCTTCTGCTTTCATTGTTAGTCCACAGAGAGCCAGAGAGGGTGTTAAAGATTCACTCCACTAATTCATAGCCAATTAGGAAGCTTTGTTTTGAATTTGACTGGGAGGTAGCTTTGGCAGAAATCGGGAGCCCTCCCTGCCTTGCACTCCAGGGAATAAAGGACTTCTTTCAATTGGTTAGAAAACAGAATTTTGAAACTAATGGTAAAAACAGTTCCCAGTTTGGTCACAGCTGGTTACAATGGTGCACACACTTTGCTTTATTATCAGAGCAAATGTTTGCTTTCTCTTATGTGACTTTGGGCTAAGCTCCCATGTCTTTAAAAGTTTTCTCCTTGTCTAACTCTTTGCTTTAATCTTCACATGGAAGCTGATCTGTAGTATACAACCAAAAAGCAAATTTATTTTCTTCTTTTTTTTTGGTGATGGCAAAGTGACTTTCTCCAAGTTTGAATTTCTATCTAATGATTATTTTTCTTTCCTTAGAATGCTGTCTCTGATCCTGAATTACGTGTTGAAGTAGCTATTCTGATAATGAACTGTGATTGAAAGACTGCTTAGGTAGGAAGCCCCGAGGTTGTTGCAAAGCACTGAGAAAGTGCTTTTGACTTCTAGCAGAATGTAAATTAGCTTGGCTGTGGGCTACATTAAAAAAAATATCTTAAACACAGCAAAAGTTTTGCTCTGTTTAAACTTAAAATTAAAGCCCTCAGATTGTGCAACAAGAGGTGTGCTTGTTCATTGCTTTTTGATACAGGAAAATGTTAACTTGCATGTCTTTGGACTCTACCTTTCTAATGATGTGCTCCACAGTGTCCAAAAGGTTGTTTTATATAGTGTCATTTCAGTTTGATTTTTGTGGCCTAAAGGTTGAAATATATGCTTAAAAACAGAACAAAATAAAACAACATGAACAAAACATCTCCTTCACTTTCTGGGTTGGATTCTCTTACCTGGTTCAATGTTGAGGGAGTAGCTGTCTATTTCCAGATGGAGTTGCTGGGCTGCAGCAGAACGAAAATCCTCCAAGACTCCATGCACGGCCTTGGTGAGGTTATACGGCACCGACTTAGCAAACTTCATTTTGCTATTCACAATCACACTCCCGTTTCTGAAGTTAAGTATTTCAAGTTGCTTAAATCCTGTAAGATTGGATCGTAGATATGGAACCAGCTGCAAAATAAAAGATGGTTTACTCTTAACTGTGTTACAAGTGCTCAGCTGCTGCTAATTCCACTTACACTCACTTTTCATTAACTGAGGCATATATTTTAGTTCCTTTTTATTGTTTTGATTTTTGTTTTTGGATTTAATGTGAGAGCAGAACACCACTACTTACTGGTTGATTTGCAGTGATTATGTTCCATATTTCCACCTTTCTGTCTATGTATTGAGATGGATGGCTGTGATTTTTTTCATGGTGAATTGTGAGAACAGATGATTTTTAAAAACCCGAGCCAATGCTATTAGCAAAGCAGGAATGCCAAGTTCAGTTATTAAAAGAAAGAAAAAAAACCAAGTAAATAAAGACATGTTCCAAACTGAGCCCAGGAGCAGACTGACCGATGTCTATGTAAATGGGACATCTATCTGGATGCATCCAATTTGAAATGGCCTATTAAAATAAGCATCAGCTTAAACATCAGCATGTCTCTCCACGCAGTAAACGGTTCCTGGCCAACATAAATGTGGGGCAGTGGAAACAGCAGGAAACTGGCAGTTACGAGACTTGGGTGCCAGTCCTGGAACTGTTCCTAACTAGCTGTGGACCTTCATCAAGCCCTGTAACCACTGTGTTGTACCTCAGTGCCCTTATCTGAGTTGTGAGGAAGAACAAAAAGTGATCCCCTAGCGAGCCCTTTCCAAACTATCATAATCTCAACAGTATGCCCCATGGCATTGTGTTTCAGAGTCCCACATCTGCCTCCTGGGAGCCACAGCCATCCTAGAGATCATTTTTCAGAAATGTTTGAAACTCAGTGATGTCTACCTTGTCCTTGGCTCTGAAAGTGAGCCCCCTCTTTCATGAATTGTACTATGAACCCAGACAGCACAGAGATGCAAGTGTCAACCTCCTAGGCGTGACCCAGACCTGATTTCTGTTTGCCCTTATCCCCACCCCACCAAAATTTTGACTCTGACCCAGCCCCACATTCTAGTATTTTCCTCACAAGGTTTTTGTGTGAGTAAAATGAAATTTTAAACAAACTGTGGAGCTTCCCTTTTCAAGCTACTATCTCCTGATGTCACCTACTTACTTTGACTAGCCTCATTCTTGGTGTCTTAGCATTGCTTTGGCCTGGGGAAGAGATTCTCTGTCTTCACCTAGTGTGCAGATAGCTGGGTACTGCTTCTCCCAAATCCATTTTCCTCTTTTCCATAGAAAGAGGCTGCTGATCCAGAGAGCACATTTTCCAGCCTCCCTTGCGGCAAGGATGGCCATGTGACTAGTTCCCAGTAATATGATGTGGGCAACTTTGGTGTCTTTTGCTTAGGAGAAAATTGCTTTCCCTCAGCTTCCTCTCTGCTTCTCACAAGTGGAAACAGGGATGTACCAATGACCCAGCTTTGGCCATGTGAATGAGGAAATGCCTGTGGGGTTGGCAGAACTATAAGATGGAGGAAGTGTGGGTGCCTGAATGACATCGCAGAGCAAAGCTGTCCTACCCATCAAGTGAAAGAGAAATAAACTTGTATTGAATGAAAGTCACTATATCTTTACTTCTTCATTATGGCAGCTTAGCATGAACCCTAATTAACATACCACGGTTAGTTTGTCAGAGGCTTGTGAACCAGAACAACTCCATCTTGAATAGGGGCTGGGTAAAATGAGGCTGAAACCCACTGGGCTGCATTCCCAGACAGTTAAGGCATTCTAAGTCACAGCATGAGAGAGGAGGTCAGCACAAGACACAGGTCATAAAGACCTTGCTGATAAAAACAGGTTGCAGTAAAGAAGCTGGCTAAATCCTACCAAAACCAAGATGGCCACGAGAGTGACCTCTGGTCACTACTGCACTCTCATCAGCACCATGACAGTTTACAAATGCCATGGCAATGTCAGGAAGTTACACTATATGGTCTAAAAAGGGGAAGCATAAATAATCCACCCTTTGTTTAGCATAGCATCAAGAAATGACCATAAAAACGGGCAACCAGCAGCCCTTGGGGCTGCTCTGTCTGTGGAGTAGCCATTTTTTTTTATTCCTTTACTTTCTTAACAAACTTGCTTTCATTTTGTACTGTGGACTTGCCCTGAATTCTTTCTTGCACGAGATCCAAGAACCTTTTCTTGGGGTCTGGATTAGGACCCTTTTCTGTAACAGGTTCACTGGGACTCTGTTCCCTGAGACTCTCCCAATATCTACTTACCTCATTATAAATGGTGTGGGGTGGGGAGATGGCACAGATAAAATCTTACTTTAAAGCAAATGTTCATTTGAGAAATTGGGTTTCATGTGGATTTTAATCTGTGTAATGATTTAACTTATATGAAGCATACAAATTTTTTACTATTGTCAGACATTCTGCAATATGTGTGATATGCATTGTATAATTTATTTTAATTAGCCATGAATGTGTAGAGATATTACATAGTTCAACATTTCTTATGGTATATGTACTTCTCATTGTACATGTAGAAACAAAATAATCATGTGAGTTTGGGAGTATCTTATTTTCAAAGATATATGTCATAATAATTATCTTTTCACTTTCTTTATTAGGGACTAGGAATGATAAGCCATTTAGTCATTTTTTAGGTTAACAAGAACTTGAGGGGAACTAAGAAAGGAACCCTTACTCCTGAACTCTCAGCCTCATCTGTGCTGGACAATTCTAGCTTTGTACCCTTCCATGAGATTGATACAATTTAGAAAATGTTCACTCTCACTATTTTTAGATTCCACATTCAGTGCTTGAGTATTATGTATTATTCCTGGATTAACTAAGTTAGGAAGAATTATAATGAAGAGATTTTAAGAATAAATTTATTCCCACAAGGTTGGGTGGTGGTGTCTTCTCGTTTGTCTATCACAGAACTCACTTCCCCAACTGGATCCAAATTGATCTCAAAATTCTAGTTGAATGTCTTCAGCAACAGCTGTTTTAGCGATTTGTTTCTGCTAACCCTCATTGCTCAAGACAGCTAACGATTATATTATAAAATAACAACAACAAGGAAAGAAGAGACACAGAATTGAGAATCGTGAGCAGTGCCCACTCACCAGCTGTGTGAATTGTTGCTCCAGAGCTCGGTACTCCAGAGAGTTCTTGTTGAACAGGTCGTTGGAGAAGGCCATGTTAGCAACACGCAGACTGAAGAACACTACCAGCTCTCGGCCCTTGGGGGCAATGGTCATAGAACTAGTGGTGATATACTGTAAAGCTGAGACAGGAGTGGTATCCTCCAAGAAATGATCCGGGACAGAAACATATTCGCTGAGTTCTGCTACCTCAGATGGGGCAGGAGTCTCAGACAGATCCATTTCATCTAGGTCTCTGACCATATCTTCGCCACCTGCACTTGACCTGCTGTCATCTGAAGATGCAGGTGGATGTGAAATTCCCAGAGTCAGTTGGCTGATTGCAGAATAATCACTGGTGGGGATGGTGAGCCCTGGTACTAGCACTGTCTGGTCAATGGCCATTATATCTGTGGTGCCTTGATCAGTCAGAGAGATGATACTTGATGCCGTAAAGAAAGGTGGAGTTTCTGACAGGGAGGTAGAGGCCATAGCGGGTGGAGACCAAGAAATGTCTGTGGAGGAAGTACAATTTTGTTATTGAAATCAATTTCATTATGTCCAAGTATTCCCCAAAGAATAGAAAGTGAAAAAAAGAAAATTCAAAATTAAGCTTAACTTAAGAAAATACATAGCATTTGCATAGATCATTTCAATAGTCATTTTTTTAAAAGAAGAGAAATTGGAACAGAAAGGGCAGGCAGCCCTATGTCCCAGCCTAGGGAGACAAACAGTGGATCCTTGCACCCATTTTATTCAGGCCCAGCAGTTCTTGATATATGAGGCTAAAAGAGCGCCAGTTAACTAGAATTTCTGGAATTACTGCCTAGCCAGACATGATATATCTGGGAACCAAGTAGTAGAAACTGACTGAGTCACCAATTGGTGCCAAACTGCCGCTGGCACTGGAACAGATTTAGATCCCTCATCCCCATATAGAACTCCCAGACAACTAGGTGTGCAGTTTTGGCCCAGAAATTTTATTCACTTTCCAATAATGCAAGCCTGCATTTTATGCAGTTGGATTTTTTTGGTTACTATAATGATGTTTTGGTATTTTTACCACTTAAAATTTAAATTATGCTTTTCCAAAATTGAGTAATCTAATTGAATAGCTTGTCAATTTGCAAAATGATACTGGGAGTATAAAGGTGTTGGTGAACATATAATTTGAATGTTACATTGACCATAAAATTTGCTATTTATTAATATTTAAAACCTCTCAATTAGCTGGGTATAGTAGTACACGCCTATAATTCCAGCTACTCAGGTGACTGAGGCCTGAGAATCTCTTAAACTTGGGAGGCAGAGGTAGCAGTGAGCCAAGATCATGCCACTGCATTCCAGCCTGGGTGACAGAGTGAGACTCTGTCTTAAAATAATAATAATAATAATAATAATAATAAAACAAAGCAAAAACCTTTGCCACAGTTACATTATTATACTCTGGCAATTTCTATCACCATTTTGCATTGCTATCTTGGGTAAGTACACATTGAACTACCAAAGTCTATCTCTTTTTTTGGTACAAAATGAAAATAAATATTTCTAAACTAAGAAAGTGGTGGAAACTTTCAGATAAACAGATTGTTGAATTATTAAAATATTCCATTAAACCTAAATCCAGAGCCATTGATGATATTTAAGACATTAAGTGAAAAAAAACAGGGAGCTTTTTGTGATTTCTTCAGTGGCCTGTTGGCAAATATGCAGGAAAACTCTATTGAAATCCAAATTCTAAGCATGATAAATGGACTGTCTAGATGCAGATATAATCTTTGGGCTCTCAGTCAGCTAATTTACTACAGTGAAATTACCAAAACTGAAACTCCAAGTGATAAACAGCTCTGAAAGTTGGAATCATATTAGTTTTATTACTTTCTTAAAATAAAACTTGTCTGTTGGTGAGTTATGTCCGATTTTAGAGAAGTACCCTCTTTTCTCTCACTTGGGGAGGGTACCTGCGTGCATCTACTTATAATTCACTCAATTGTGAGAAATAATATTACCTAATATCTAAGATCTCTCTGGAAATACACTTAAAGTTTTATTAAAATCTCCATTGCTATGAGCTGAATGTTTCTGTCCATGCAAAACTTGTATGTTCAGGCTCCAGTCCCCAGTGTGATGATATCTGGACTTGATCTTTGGGAGGTAATTAGGTCATGAGAGTGGAGTCCTTATGAATGGAATTAGTGGTCTTGTAAGAAGAGACTTAAGAGAGATGATCTCTCTTTCTGCCATGTGAGAATATAGCAAGAAAGTAACAAACTCTAAACTAGGAGGAGAGCCCTTGTCAGGAATAAAATCTGCAAACACGCTGATCTGCCATTTCCTGGTCATCAGAACCGTGAGAAATAAATTTCTATTGTTTAAGACACCCGGTCTATGATATTTCATTATGGAAGTCTGAGTTGACTAAGATACCCACAAACAGATCTGGGATGATAAATTGAAAGGATTTGATTTGACTTTTTTTGTGCCATGGGAAATGCATTTGAATCTGTGTTCCTATGATGTGATCTCTGCTCCTGCAGGTGATAAGAGTTGGCAAGAAGCACAATGATAGATGTCTGCATTTTGCTCTTTTGCCAGCATTTCATTACTCACATCTTTCTTACTACATAGACTTTAACCTACTTAAAATAGGTTTCTGCATTATGTCATCAACCAACAAAAATAAATTTCTGGCCATTTCCCTTTGTGACATCTTTTTTTTTTTTTTTTTTTTTTTTTTTTATACTTTAAGTTTGAGGATACATGTGCAGAACATGTAGGTGTGTTACATAGGTATACACATGCCATGGTGGTTTGCTGCACCCATCAACACGTCATCTACATTAGGTATTTCTCCTAATGGTACCCCTCTCCTAACCCCCTACCCCGTGACAGGCCCTGGTGTGTGATGTTCCCGTCTCTGTGTCCATGTGTTCTCATTGTTCATCTCCCACTTATGAGTGAGAACATGTGGTGTTTGGTTTTCTGTTCTTGTGTTAGTTTGCTGAGAATGATGATTTCCAGCTTCATCCATGTCCCTACAAAGGACATGAACTCATCCTTTGTTATGGCTGCATAGTATTCCATGGTACATATGTGCCACATTTTCTTTACCCAGTCTATCACTGATGGGCATTTCGGGTGGTTCCAAATCTTTGCTATTGTGAACATTGCCACAATAAACATACGTGTGCATATGTCTTTATAGTAGAATAATTTATAATCCTTTAGGTATATACCCAGTAATGGGATTGCTGGGTCAAATGGCATTTCTGATTCTAGATCCTTGAGGAACTGCCAAACTGTCTTCCACAATGTTTAACTAATTTACACTCCCACCAATAGTGTAAAAGCATTTCTATTTCTCCACATCCTCTCCAGCATCTGTTGTTTCCTGACTTTTTAATGATCATCGTTCTAACTAGCATGAGATGCTATCTCACTGTGGTTTTGATTTGCATTTTTNGTTCTCATCGTTCGTCTCCCTCTTATGAGGGAGAACATGTGGTGTTTGGTTTTCTGTTCTTGTGTTAGTTTGCTGAGAATGATGATTTCCAGCTTCATCCATGTCCCTACAAAGGACATGAACTCATCCTTTGTTATGGCTGCATAGTATTCCATGGTACATATGTGCCACATTTTCTTTACCCAGTCTATCACTGATGGGCATTTCGGGTGGTTCCAAATCTTTGCTATTGTGAACATTGCCACAATAAACATACGTGTGCATATGTCTTTATAGTAGAATAATTTATAATCCTTTAGGTATATACCCAGTAATGGGATTGCTGGGTCAAATGGCATTTCTGATTCTAGATCCTTGAGGAACTGCCAAACTGTCTTCCACAATGTTTAACTAATTTACACTCCCACCAATAGTGTAAAAGCATTTCTATTTCTCCACATCCTCTCCAGCATCTGTTGTTTCCTGACTTTTTAATGATCATCGTTCTAACTAGCATGAGATGCTATCTCACTGTGGTTTTGATTTGCATTTTTCTAATGACCAGTGATGATGAACTTTTTTTCATATGTTTGTTGGCCGCATAAATGTCTCCTTTTGAGAAGTGTCTGTTCACATCCTTTGCCCACTTTTTGATGGGGCTGTTTGTTTCTTCCTTGTAAATTTGTTTAAGTTTCTTGTAGATTCTTGATATTAGTCTTTTTCAGGTGGATGGATTGCCAAAATTTTTCCTGTTCTATAGGTTGCCTGTTCACTCTGCTGATAGTTTCTTTTGCTTGCAGAAGCTCCTTAGTTTAATTAGATCCCATTTGTCAATTTTGGCTTTTGTTGCAATTGCTTTTGGTAGTTTAGTCATGAAGTCTTTGCCCATGCCTATGTCCTGAATGGCATTGCCTAGGTTTTCTTCTAGGGTTTTTATGGTTTTAGTTCTTACACTTAAGTCTGTAATCCATCGTGTGTTAATTTTTGTATAAGGTATAAGAAAGGAGTCCAGTTCAGTTTTCTACATATGGCTAGCCAGTTTTCCCAACAGCATTTATTAAACAAGAAATCATTTCCCCATTGCTTGCTTTTGTCAAGTTTGTCAAAGATCAGAGGGTTGTAGATGTGTGGCATTATTTCTGAGGCCTCTGTTCTGTTCCATTGGTCCATATATCTGTTTTGGTACCAGTACCATGCTGTTTTTGTTACTGTAGGCTTGTAGTATAGTTTGAAGTCAGGTAGCATGATGCTTCCAGCTTCATTCTTTTTGCTTAGGATTGTCTTGGCCATACAGGCTCTTTTTCGGTTCCATATGAAATTTGAAGTAGTTTTTTCTAATTCTGTGAAGAAAGTCAGTGGTAGCTTGATGGGGATAGCATTTAATCTACAAATTACTTTGGGCAGTATGGCCATTTTCATGATATTGATTCTTCCTATCCATGAGAATGGAATGTTTTTCCATTTTTTGTGTCCTCTCTTATTTCCTTGACCAGTGGTTTATAGTTCACCTTGAAGAGGTCCTCTACATCCTTTGTAAATCGTATGCCTAGGTATTTTATTCTCTTTGTAGCAGTTGTGAATGCGAGTTCACTCATGATTTGGCTCTCTGTCGTCTATTATTGGTGTATACGAATGCTTGTGATTTTTGCACATTGGT
>NW_016807304.1:0-2243 GCF_001698545.2 Rhinopithecus bieti
TCTCAGCCTCCCAAAGTGCTGGGATTACAGGCGTGAGCCACTGCGCCCAGCCAAAAAAAAATATTAATACATAGCTGGCATGGTGGCCCACGCAGGTAGTCCTAGCTACTCAGGAGCCTAAGGCGGGAAGTCTCTTGAGCTCAGGAGTTTGAGGCTGTAGTGAGCTATATTGCACCATTGCAGCCTGGGCAACAAATCGAGGCCCTGTCTCAAAAAACAAAAAAATAAACAAAAAATCAGTGAGAGCAAGGTACTGCTTTTAGTCACGAAGCTATCTATTTTTGAGCATATTTGAGCAACACAGATACTATCACCCCTTATATTTCTTTTGGAGCTCAAAAGATGCATTCTTATGCCTTAAATTATTTCATTCTCAAGTACTTGTGTGTGTGTGTGTGTGTGTGTTTGAGACAGAGTTTCACTCTCGTTGCCCAGGCTGGAATGCAGTGGCACAATCTCGGCTCTCTGCAACCTCCACCTCCTGGGTTCAAGTGATTCTCCTGCCTCAGCCTCCCAGGTAGCTGGGATTACAGGCATGAGCCACCACGCCTGGCTAATTTTGTTTTATATTTTTAGTAGAGATGGAGTTTCACCGTGTTGGTCAGGCTGGTCTCAAACCCCTGACCTCAAGTGATCCACCTGCTTCAGCCTCCCAAAGTGCTGGGATTATGAGTGTGAGCCACCAAGCACGGCCTCATTCTCAAATACTTGTGATTAAAGATATTCCCATTTTTAAAAGAGGAAAACTTACATAGCACTACAAGTTTGCCAAAATTGAAATTAAAATGAAGTTATTACATTCTTTGCAACCTTGAGTACCTTTTTTTTTTTTTGAGACGGAGTCTTGCTCTGTTGCCCTGGCTGGAGTGCAGTGGCCGGATCTCAGCTCACTGCAAGCTCTGCCTCCCGGGTTTACGCCATTCTCCTGCCTCAGCCTCCCGAGTAGCTGGGACTACAGGCGCCCGCCACCTCGCCCGGCTAGTTTTTTGTATTTTAGTAGAGACGGGGTTTCACCATGTTAGCCAGGATGGTCTCGATCTCCTGACCTCGTGATCCGCCTGTCTCGGCCTCCCAAAGTGCTGGGATTACAGGCTTGAGCCACCGCGCCCGGCCAGCCTTGAGTACCTTTGATGTGTCAAGTACTCCAGAGGCCGAGGTTAGCAAATTGAATTAGATGAAGTTTTCACACCTTTGTATATTTGAGCCTCCCTGCCCCGTGGTTGCCAGATCTCTCTTCTTGAGCTTAACTGAGCTGGGCGATCTATGTGATATGCAGGAATATCAACACCAACAATGTCTAGGAAAGGACAGCCACAGGGAACTCTGGCTTTTTGTGTCCAGAGACTTAAACTGAGTTGGGCTTCAGCCCCACCCTGGTGGAAACCCCATTGCTGTACCCTCCCTGAGACTATTAGCCTCTCCCAAGCAGCATCTCTGCCTACATGGCCATCCCTGCTTGACCAGAGGTCCAGTGTGTGACAACATAGGATTCCTCATTCTTGATCCCAATCTATCTGCCTTTGTGTGTGCTAAAAGGCTGGATTTGAAATTAGGCCTTGGCAATATTAGAAAATTAGATAACTGTGCTACTGTCTACTAAAAATAGAAGAGGTGCCTTCAGAGGACTTTCAGTAGTGAAGAAAGGGTTAATCCTGCTTCTCTACAAACCCTGGAAGCAGTTTGTCTGGAGTTGTCCAAACCATTACCAGAGAACTAATCGTCAGCACTGGTATTACATATGAAAAAGGAAGGCTAGGGATGTGTGGTATGTCTGGTAGAATTGGTAGCTGGATGCTTTCCCCCATAATTCAGCAGTTGGTATTTTAGTTAGAAAGGCTGTCTTTCAGACTGAAGTTGTTTCCAGTAACTGCCTTTTCCAACTAAGTTAAGGTGAGTTGAGAGCATGCTAAGCATTTTCCACCACTTGTTGCTATCGCATCTGTATATTTATGAGGAAAGAGAAATCTGAGATATACTGGAGTTTTTTGTTTTTTCATTACTACTGTTAGCCTAGCTCCATTGTTTAATTACTAATTTGTGGACCTTTGTGAAACTGTCTAGTATGAATATGTTCTTTTCTTTCACATTTCAGTTTAAAGGGCAGGGGAAAAGGGAAGCAAACTGTAGCAAAAGAGAGATGAAAGTAGATTTCAGGCCGGGTGCGGTGGCTCAAGCCTGTAATCCCAGCACTTTGGGAGGCCGAGACGGGCGGATCACGAGGTCAGGAGATCGAGACCATCCTG
>NW_016807304.1:5532-8436 GCF_001698545.2 Rhinopithecus bieti
TAAGTAACTGGGCAGAAAAAAATTATTTTGTCTTTCAAGTGAGCTTTATATTCAAGGAGATCATTTTCCAAAGCTATCATAAGAAAGATGGATTTCTGAAGTTTTCATTCTGAAATGAAAACTCTTTAAAGCCTTCATGACTGGTTGTTTTATTTGGCCAAAGTCTAAGCCACATCAATTTGTAACTTCGAAAGTATATTCTAGGCCGGCGCGGTGGCTCAAGCCTGTAATCCCAGCACTTTGGGAGGCCGAGACAGGCGAATCACGAGGTCAGGAGATCAAGACTATCCTGGCTAACACGGTGAAACCCCGTCTCTACTAAAAAAATACAAAAAACTAGCCGGGCGAGGTGGCGGGCGCCTGTAGTCCCAGCTACTCAGGAGGCTGAGGCAGGTGAATGGCGTAAACCCGGGAGGCGGAGCTTGCAGTGAGCTGAGATCCGGCCACTGCACTCCAGCCTGGGCGACAGAGTGAGACTCTGTCTCAAAAAAAATTTTTTAAAAGAGAGTATATTCTAGTGGGCATGATGCCTTTGACTGAATTTTGTGGGTGGTGAATTTGAAAGGTAGGCTTCAGCCAACTGATTGTTTCAGAGATGCCAGAGAGAAGTACTGTAAATTGGGTCAATGCTGTAGGCATCCTTTAAAATAAAATATTTATTTCTAAGAATATAAGAGTGGAGAAATAAGAGGTACAGGTAAGGTGAAAAGTTAAAGGTTTTAAGGGAAATCTCAGAGCATTGACAAGTCACTGAGGACAAAAAAAAAAAAAAAAAAAAACAACAGGAAAACAATAGAAAAACATGAAATGTATAGGGAAAAATTTTTTCTCCAATATAATTTTTGAAGTTCCTGGAGGTGGCTAGTTATTATCAGTCCAGAAACGTGGGATCTGAGAGATGGAGAAGCATAAAATGTTAGAAAACAGTTCAAAATACAATCCAAATGGACTGTTCCTGGAAGGGAAGTGCTGGGTACAACCAGAATAAATTTTTTGGACATGAATAGGTAAATATGAATATTTTTAAAGCTTTTAATATGGTTTCAATAATTTAAAATGTTTAATAATTTAATAATTTGTAAAGTTTTAATAGTTTTTTTGTAGGGTTTTCTTTGCATTATCTAAGGAGAATGCCTTTTTCTTGGGTATTTAAGATGGTATCCACAGGACACCCATTTCATTTATAACATACAATTGTAGAGTGAATGATTGTGAGGCAGATATGAAGTGAAACTGAAAGAAGGAAGACACAAGTAGTCCAGTATTGGGCTGGGATTGTGCTGGGACTAGAATGTAGGTCTCCAATCCAAAGGTCTAAAATTGTCTTTAAACCAAGACCTATATTTTGGTTGCTTTTATGTCAAGACTGTGACTATATGTACATACTTATATACAAACATAACTGAAGAGATACTTACCCTTACACTGAGGGACTCTGATGCTTTTTGTTCTATTGTATTGTATTTCCTTTTTTTTTTTTTGAGATAGAGTCTCATTCTGTTGCCCAGGCTGGAGTGCAGTGCACAATCTATGCTCACTGCAACCTCCCAGGTTCAAGCAATTCTCCTGCCTCAGCCTCCCAAGTAGCTGGGACTACAGGCATGCGCCACCACACCCGGCTATATTTGTATTTTTAGTAGAGATAGGGTTTCACCATGTCGGTCAGGCTGGTCTCGAACTCCTGACCCCAAGTAATCCATCACCTCAGCCTCCCAAAGTGCTGGGATTACAGGTGTGAGCCACCATTGCCCAGCCTATTGTATTGTATTCTATTCTATTTTAAACTTCTCCCCAGATCCCAAGAAAATCCCCAAACCAAAAGGCTGACCACAACCCACTAAATCCATTTTACAATAGCTTGTAGTTTTGAAAAAACACCAAGACCTATCCCACTGTTCCTACCACCTCCCCATTCCCCAGTCTGATCTACCACAACTCATGAGAGGCTGTAGACGACGAGGTGTTACAATAAATGATGGAAGTGCATGTGTGGATAAGGATGTGAGTCATCATGCCATCATTACAGCAGCTTGTGCTGGCAGTTGGAACTTTTAGGAGATGATGGACTTATAGACTGAGACTTATGTGTTAGACAAAGCATTCATGGACAAAGGTGACTGCAGGCACGGAATAGGCCAGAAACTCTGTATTCATAGCCTGTTTAAGATTAAAGATAGAATTTCTGCCAAAAGTAATCAAGTTTTTAAAATTTTAAAATTATTTTCAAAGTTGGTGTTGTATATAGTTGTATCTTTTTTGAATTGGACATGTTCCCATTGAATTACCCCCCAAAATAATCACTTTCCTTTAATTTTAAGGAACTGTAACCAGTGATTTCAGTGAAACTGAAACTGGCTTTAAAATAGTGCAGCAGTTGCAAGCAAAAAATAACTTGTTAGCTCTGTATGTGGTTTATTTCTGTGAGTGTACCAACAAGATTTGTTAATAAAGCACATTAGATTGGATAAATAATTTTATTTTTCTAAAACTTGTATGACATTAAATATCAGGAACATTTTCAATAGCTTCTAAACTGGTAATTTAACTAATGTGATTCCAGGTTATTCTAATATACTTCTGTTCCTATGGTTTCAACTAGGCTAAAATCAGAAAACATATTGACCCATCAGGCTTTACTTTGAATAGTCATTTGGTTACTTTCATTATTGAAAGCAAGACCTAAATAAAAGATACTTAAAGTGCCTAATATGAATATCCTGTACTTTCCCAGGGAGTCAGTTTGTATTAAATATCATAATTTGATTTTTGCCTTATAGTTGAAAATTCTGTCATTGCAGAGCTTCTTAAATTTGGATTTTGGCTTCAGAGACTCTGAATTACCAGAAATTTGAATTTCTTTGTATGAACGTATGAGCATTTTGTTTTCTTGGTAACATAATATAT
>NW_016807305.1:0-1087 GCF_001698545.2 Rhinopithecus bieti
AAAATTAAAAAGTATTGTTAACATAGTTATCCATGAAACTAATCTACCCTTTGGTATGACTATAAAGTTATGTAATATAATTTCAGTGTCTCCCAACAATCAATCTTTTCTTGACTAAAAGTCATAATATTTTAATTTTTATAGAATATGAAATTGCTTGCTATCAATAAACTAAAAGTCATCTAAAATAAATGAATTATCACCTCTACTTCTAAAGTTAATATGAGCAAAATTAATACACAGAGAGGAGAAAGTATGAAAATTAAGATAAAATGTTGAGAGCATTGGACTTCCTATCATGCCAGGAAGACTAGGACACTGTTCAATCCAAAGGATATATGCGTCCAGGTAGGATTTGAATTTCAAGCAAGATATTATCCTTGAAGAATATTCGGGATTCTAGGTTTGAAGGTTTTATAGGGGATGAGATTTAGTTTGGTTTTGTGGATTGAAATGAATAACTTCCATTCAAGAAATTTCAATGCTTTTTCCATACTATAAAGCTATTTATGTATACTTGTAGGATGAAATGATTTGGAGACCACAAACATGTTTTTTTGTGTGTGCAAGTTTCAGATAGTACATTGGTTTATAATACAAATTTTATATCATGTGTGCAGCAAACCCTTACATTTCCTTGGTAAATTTGCTAGATTATATAAATCAAATACATTTGCATATAACATGCAATTTACATTTGATTTATTCACTTTCATGTTGTAGATATAAATCTAACAATTAATAAACTTATGGTCCTCATTTTTAATCAGCAAAGAATAAATCATCTGGATAAGAATTTTATAAGAATATAAAAAGGTTTTAGGAAGAAACTACTGAATAATATTTATTTTAATGTTTTATTTAAAAAGAATCACATAAAACAGATTCTGTAAATAATTTCACATATAACTATAAGCATTTGGTGCTTAAAAGAATTTTAACTCATTATTACTTTCAAAGATTAAAAATGAAAAGTCAGCCAGTCACATTACATAAATGGACCACTAATGAGAAATAATGACACAGTTAATTTTCTTTAGTGAATAATGACAACAACTTTTGAAAAGTAAACATTTAATTTCATGTT
>NW_016807306.1:0-795 GCF_001698545.2 Rhinopithecus bieti
ATGAGCATTTTTTCATGTATCTGTTGGCTGCATAAATGTCTTGTTTTGAGAAAATCTCTGTTCATATCCTTTGCCCACTTTTTGATGAGGTTGTTTGATTTTTTATTGTAAATTTGTTTAAGTTCTTTGTAGATTCTGGATATTAGCCATTTTTCCGATGGGTAGATTGTAAAAATTCTCTACAATTCTCTAGGTTGCCTGTTCACTCTGATGGTAGTTTCTTTTGCTCTGCAGAAGCTCTTTAGTTTTATGAGATCCCATTTGTCAATTCTGGCTTTTGTTACTATTGCTTTTGGTGTTTTAGTCACGAAGTCCTTGCCCATGCCTATGACCTGAATGATATTGCCTAGGTTTTCTTCTAGAGTTTCTATGGTTTTTGGTCTAACATTTAAGTCTTTGATCCATCTTGAATTAATTTTTGTAGAGGGTGTAAGGAAGGGATCCAGTTTCAGCTTTCTACATATGGTCAACCAGTTTTCCCAGCACCATTTATTAAATAGGGAATCCTTTTTCCATGACTTGTTTTTGTCAGGTTGTCAAAGATCAGATGGTTGTAGACGTGTGGTATTATTTCTGAGGACTCTATTCTGTTCCATTCTGTTCCATGATCTATATGTCTGTTTTGGTACCAGTACCATGCTGTTTTGGTTACTGTAACCTTGTGGTGTAGTTTGAAGTCAGGTAGCATGATGCCTGCAGCTTCATTCTTTGGCCTTAGAATTGTCTTGGCAACACTGGCTCTTTTTTTGGTTCCATATGAACTTTAAAGTAGTTTTTTCCAATTCTGTAAAGAAA
>NW_016807307.1:0-793 GCF_001698545.2 Rhinopithecus bieti
TGGGGAGGAAGTGTATAATCCTTTCAAATTTTCCTTTTTGGAGTTATGCATGCCATTTAATTTCTCGAAATGATGAGGTACATAAATGATTATAATTTTTCTTTTTATAAACATGAATCATCAGGAAATCATGGTTAGAATTTTACTCTTTAATTTTAGTTTCTTGGTAGAAAAGTACAACCTGACTCCAGTAGTATCTGTTACGTTCATTTAGGAAAGATCAAAGAGTACAATTACATCTCAGAACTGTGAGAAACTATCCACATTTCAGTGTTTAAGTGAGTTATTCCCAGGGGTGGTTTTGTGATGCCCCATCCTGTCATTTCCAATGACTATTTCTGATGTTATTTCATATTCCTCAAAGGATTATCACAGTCTATGAAACATCTTTTGCCTCACCCACTCTTTAATCTTTCATATGTAATCTGTTGAAAGTTCTCTTTGATGCTTCTTTCCAAACCTATGTAGTTATTTTGAATATTTTTTTGGAACATTTAAACTGCATTTTTAAATTTAATTCTTTTTAATGGCAAAATCAATTTCTAATCAATGTGAAAAGTTAGAAAACACAGGTGAATCAAAAAAGAAAATATGTCTCATAATCCCACAGCCCAGAGAGGATGACTTTAAATCCCATGGTATATTTATGCCTTTTCTCATGCATAAATTTTCACTATACATCACACAAACACACATATTTTCACCAAATAGGATATTACATATACATTTTGTCTTTTCACTTAGCAATATACAGTGAACATTTTTCCAAGTCAACAAAAATGTATCTACAGTA
>NW_016807308.1:0-65664 GCF_001698545.2 Rhinopithecus bieti
ATTGTCGGCACTCCCCAGTGAGATGACCCCAGTACCTCAGTTGCAAATGCAGAAATCCAAAAGCTACCTAAATTTTTAGCCAATATCTTCAACCTAGATAGTCGTACCTCAAAGATTTAAAAATAGCCCACACTTATTCAGATGAATCCTAGCAAGAAATCTAACTGAGCAATCTCTTGGGGGAGGGATAGCTTCTACAGTATGTAGATCACCTCCTTATCTGCTCCTCCTTCACAGGACTTGCACAGCAACATGTAATATAAACCATAACTTCCTAACAGAAGAAAAATGACTTTTGTCTAATTCAAGGGTTATAAAGGTAAAGAGGTATTTTTTGTAAGGAGGGTTATATAAAAGAGATTTTCTATGAGAAAGGATCTTGCATGGGAAATTCTTGTCCTAAAGTAAAATGACTGGTTGTTTAAAAAGAGGTATGTTTAGGACAAGTCGGAAAGTCCAAGCATTCATTGTTGGTCTGTGTAAGTTATGACAAAATTTGTGAAAGGAAATTTATAAAAGGAATATTGTATGTAATTACATACAACATTCTCTAAAATTGGTGCCTTATGCTGTGTCTAATTAAATTCAAACACTTTTTCACTGAGTTTAGCTTCCAGGGTATCTAAATTGGCTTCCAATAAGGAAAACAGACAATTGCAAGAGGTTTTCCTTTGCCTTTTTGGTAACTGATTTAAGAAAGAAAATTTTATCTTCTAAAATTCAGCAGTTTCTCTCAAGTGATGCTGTGAATGAGACCAGTCTCTCCCTGATGATGCCTGCTACCTTTACAAATCTCCCCTGGATTTAGCTGGACACCAGCTTTGCCTTGACATGCTCCTCCTCTTTGATGAGTCCCCTCCTCCAGCAAGATCTAATATCCTAAGTCCCACAATCCAGGACAATGACCCACAGGGTCTCTTTACAGACTAAAAACCATAGGTAGAGTCAGCGCTACACCCACAGTCAGCAGGAAGTAGTTGGAAGATGAAACTTCCACCCCAATGCCAAAGATTTGTCATTGTTTCTCTAGTGGGACTTGGGGGTGGGGGGATGTGGAGTCTTAATAAGTAATCAACAACAAGGAAGGGGTCCCAGGTAGGGGAGAATAATTATACCAAAAGACAGCTAATCACAAACAAACCACTGGCACAGTGACCTTACTCTCCACACAGCCCCAGCAGCATGTTCTTGTTCTGTGAATAGCCTATAAAACTTCCCTCCAGCCCCTGCCTCTTCGCAGAAAGCCCCTTCTCTGCTGTGCTGCCCATTGCTTGCTTGCAATATACTTTCCCTCTAATAAATCTGCTTTTTTGTTTTACCTACAACTATCTTGGTAAATTATTTTACTGCCTGCACTGCTGACTCCAGCCAGTGATACCCGTGACAGTCAACTTTTCTGTCTCCTCAATAAACAGAGATCTGGCTGCGCCAACAACATGTAACATGACTTGAGACAAACCATTTAACCATCACAGGGTCAGATTGGTGGCTCACACCTGTAATCTCAGCACTCTGAGAGGCCAAAGTGAGAGCATTGCTTAAGGCCAGGAGTTCAAGACCGTTTAATCATCAGAGAACTTGTGTTTCCTCTCTGTAGGACAAGAGCTGACTAGACAATACCCACAGTTACTCTGTTTTACAATCATACAACTCTTTTACACTATATTGAGGCCCAAAAGCCAACATCCCAAAATACAGTGCTTTGACATGCTTAACTGAAGAAGAAGCCTCAAGGTCTCCCTGACTTCTCCTCCATTACACTACCAAAGCCAAGCTGAAATTCCTTTATCTGCCTCAAGTCCTGACCCACCAAAAAGACAATCTTTCTTTTTCTTCCTCTCCATGTAAGACCAAGAAGGTAACCACACCTGAACAGACCCTTTCCCAAGATAATGTCTGCCTACCAGCCTCATTCCAATTCCAAAGAGAATTATTTACAAGTTAATTTTTGTTCCCAGATCCACTCATTCTCCTTAGTAATCCTTTATTGTCCCTCAACAGAATTCCTCTTCTCCCTCTCATAACCTGTTTGGCCAGGATTCCAGTTCCCTGTCTTTCTGTAACCTTAGAATGGTATTAATATATAAGATTCTGATGCCCATTGGGGGGTGAGTAACCACTCTGTTCTCCCTGTATTTACATTTGTAAATTTGTTTGCCTTTTATCAATTAAGTTGCCTTTTGTAAGTTTATTTTTCAGTGAAACTTCAGAGCATGAAAGGGAAAAGTTTTCCCATGGCCCCTACAACAACCTATATATTATCTTACTACAAAATAGAATATGCCTCTTTTTTCCTCTTTAATCTAGTGTGAGGAATCATAACACTCAAACAATATCTTTTTCTTTTAATAAAACTGCTCTACTGCACAGTGGTTCACACCTGTAATCTCAGAATTTGGGAGGCCAAGGAGTGAGGTTTGCTTGAGGCCAAGGAGTTCCAGACCAGCCTGGAAACATAGTGAGACCCCATCTCTACAAAAAAGTTAAAAATTAGCTGGGTGCGATGGCACACATCTGTAGTTCTAGCTACCAGGGAGGCTGAAGCAGGAGTTCTAGGCTGCAGTGAGCTATGATTGCGCCACTGCACTCCAACTCAGGAGACAGAGCAAGGCCCTGTTTCTTAAAATTTAAAAAAAACTGCTCTACTGCACTTCAACAAAAGGATGAGCCTAACTACCAAAAAACCCTATAGCTGTAGTTACACCTTAATACAAGCTCTTGCTTCTTTACTTTTAAGCTGTGAGTAATTGAGCAAGTAATTTAAAATTTCTGAATTCTCTCATGCATGATATATGGATATAAAGCCCCATCTACCTCATGCAGTTCTTGTAAGATTATTTATGTGAAAATACCCAACAAATATGAAAAACATAAAAAAACAAAAATAAGATGATACTAATAGGGCTTGTAGTCATCCATATTTCTGAAACTGCCCCCCAAAATAAAAAAAATAGATAGGAATTGACTTCCGGTATAAAGTCTCTACTCCTTCTGAGTTCATGCACATAATCTCCATAAAAGGAAATTACAACATCTAAATTGTAAACCACCTCATTGAAGCTGAGTTAAAGAGCAAGTGGAGCTATATGAGTCACATGATGACTGCTATGCCCCTGTAGATACATATAAGGAGATGAAAGCAGAAAATCTAAATTGGTAACAGAATTTTCATTGAATTCTCTTAATTAGCTCACTCCACGGGAGTGAGTCTAATCCACTCTCCCCATTTCCAGAGGCTTCCCATGTGTCAGGACGCATAATTTTTATTACATGAATTGCTTTACAAATAAGCACAGTGTGAAGCATCAATGCTTTATAAAAACTGCATTAATGCACCAACTTGTTCAGAAGCCAAGAAGAGAATAAGATCACACAGCCTAAAGAGAATTTAATGGGCCCAGCTTGAACATTTTTTCAGCCAACACCATTGAACACCTGTTAACAATCATGAAGAAGTCAGAGGGACTATCCAGCATCTAAGTACATTGCACTAAATTCCATACTCCAGCAGTGTTGATTTATTTTCTCCTAAAGTTCCCATCGTTAAACTTTCTCACCAATGAGTAATCCTGGAAAAAACATCTCTCTCCCTATAAGACTCCAAGATGGGCCCAAATGATTTAAGAAAAATTTTATTAAATAGAAATAAAAAGTATTTTGCTTGGAAAGAGACACCATAAGCAAAGTAAAAATAAAGTGATGAATTGGGAGTAAATGCAAATTTGCAACATATATCACACAAAAGGTTAATGTCCCTAATACATAAAGAGCTTCTAAAAATAGGGAACAAAATTTCCATTAGCCTTATAGAAAAATGGGCTACAGCCAAAAAAAAAAATGCAAGTGGTTCTCAACTATAAGAAGCAAATGCAAACTTTACTGATACACCATTTCACACTCTTAGATAGGCAAATCTGCAAAAATTTGAGCAAGTAATCTTTTAGAAAGGCCTAGGGAAATAGAAACATCATATTGATCAATAAATATTCACTGGGAGATAAGCAATGTTATAAACTACAGTCCAATGATTGTCAAACTTTTGGTGCTTATTTTAAAAAAAAAGATAAACCATAACAATTGTTGAAATGGTTATGTATGGGGGAGGGAGGAAATAAGGTAGACTTCTTGAGATATACCTTGTTTTATAGATTTGACTTCAGAAGAATGTATTTTACTTAACTATAAAACAAAATAAAATTTAAATAAAATCTCTTAAAATAATATAAAATAAATATACCTAAGTGTGTGCCCAGTTGATGGCAAGATAATTCCAAATAATGTTAAAACACACCTGACTCTATAGCCCCAGTGGAATATGTCTCATCAAAAATACGTGCAAAAAGTAAAATAAATTAAAATGTCAAACTCTTTTTAGTTATCATAATGTTAACAGTAATGTAGGCATTGTTACTCAGAGACTATTATGTACAATAGAGCAAGTAATTATTGGATATCTTTAATATTTTTAATTCTATCATTCTCACTGTAATTGATAAGATCCTTGGCACAAGCAAAAGGAAATACAGATAAAAGAAGAGTTACATACAAACATTGTACTCTTGCATTTGAAGTATCAGTTTAAACTCATAATTTATTTTATCTTTTTTTAAAAAGCAGCATAAAAGAAACCATTTCTTAGCCCTGTGCCCTTAAAAGGCCACTCGGATTGTGTTCTCTAAATACCATTCCCCACTGAAAGGAAACAAGGCTCTTTAAAAATGGCTGATCCCAGGTCTGAAGCAGGAAATGCACAAGATCATGAGGAAACTTCCAAAGACAACTGCAGTCATGTGAAAAGGACTCAGAAGCTAACTGAAAGAGACTCCCACTAGCCAAAGAAGAGATACTTTGGGACTCAATGAGAATAACAACTGCAATGTATTGAAACACATCAAATATGTTTAGATTCATGAGTTCATAATAATATTCAAAAGAAAAAGAAGGAAAAAAGTGCTGAATTGATTTGACGTGCCAGTGAAACCAACTCATTATTTTTAAAATTACTAAATAAAGAATTCAACCACTTATCCTGTTTTTCTTATATAAACTGTACTACTGGATTACAAAGTAGAAGATGAAGGAAGTTCTCTCTTTATAGAAATATTCTATAATACATTTGAATTCGAACATCACCATTTTGCAATTCCTAATGAAGTAACAGACTGGGTAATGCTTATTGAAAGCTGACAATATCACAAAACAAGAGATAACCGAATATCACGTGCCTCTTAGCTAAAGGACAGAGTAGTTTGGCAATAAATAAATAAACAAATAAAATTTCTAAAAATTGAACTTGAGTCTGATTAAGACTCTGGATCCAACAATGATTTTATAGGAAAAACAAAGAACAGAATAACACGTTTAACAACATGGTAACATTTGCTGATTATATTTCACAGGAATATAGTCAGCAAAATCAACACTAGGGAAAAAACACAAAACAAACTGATTTCATCAATAAATGGCAAGTGAAAAAAATAAAGAAGAGATGAAACCTATAAGTTAAAAGAGAGTCAACAAACATACCAACCAATTACCCTGAGAAGGCCTTATATGTAGCCTAATTCAAACAGGGAAAGAAAGTTGGAAATTTGATTACTCATAAATAATTTGTTTCTTGGGTTTTTGATGGGGTTTGTCTGTTTATTGAGACAGGGCCTTGCTCTGTCGCCCAGGCTGGAGTACAACGGCATGATCACTACTCACTGCTGCCTCAACCTCCCAGCTCAAGTGATCAATCCTTCCACTTTAGCCTCCCAAAATGCTGGGATTAGAGGTGTTAGCCACCACACCCAGCCATGATTGGTAATTGGATAGTAAATCATTATTGTTAATTTGGGGGGGTGGTTACATACTAAAATATTTATAAATAAAATAATATCATTTCTGGGATTTGCCTCAAAATATTGTGAAAGGGAAAACTGAGAAACATAGTGGTATACTGGTAAATGCTTAACCAGATTGAGTGGAATGAGGGCCTGATTGGTATTATTTGTATCATCTGCTGATTGCCATGGTACAAATACATCCACCATGGCAAATTTCAAGCTATCGGTGTTGGGCAATGATGATTATAGACTACCCTCACAGGTGTTTTACTACAAATTACAAAGAAAATATACAAAGTTTTCCAGAAATAACTTTGGATCCTCTCCCAACTAAAATAATGCAGAAAAAGATTTCTAAGAGTAGATCTTCCTATTATATTTGAGATAAATTCTTCCTCGTTTCATAAATTCCATGAAAGCATTTCAAAAATCTCTATGGTGTTTTATATTAAATTTAGCAGCATGAAATCTAGAACTTAGAACTGGGAAGAGACACCCACAATCTATTCTTTCCAACTGGTGCAGGCCACCTCCAGCATACCACTGGAGAAACTGTACAGATTAAATAAGGTTGGCCATGAATTGACAAGCTTTTCACCTCAGGTGGTAACGTGGTTTTGATCTGCGTCCCCGCCCAAATCTCATGTTGAATTGCAATCCACATTGAATTGCAATCTCATGTTGAATTGGATCATGGGGGCAGATTTCCCCCCTTGGTGCTGTTCCCATGAAACTGAGTGAGTTATCATGAGATCTGGTCATTTAAAAGTGTACCACCTCCACCTTCTCTCTTGGCCCTGCTCCTGCCATGTAAGAAGACTGCTCCTGCTTTGCCTTCCACCATGAGTAAAAGCTCCCTGAGGCCACCTCAGAAGCAGATGCCACTATGCTTCCCATACAGATTGAAGAACTGGGAAGCCAATTTAACCTCTTTTTTTGTATAAATTACCCAGTCTCAGGTATTTCTTTAGAGCAGTGCAACAACAGACTAATACAGAAAATTGATACTAAGGAGGGGGGCATTCCTATATAAAAATACCTAAATATGTGGAAGCAGCTTTGGAATTGGGTAACTGGCAGAAGTTGGAATAATGTGGAGGTCTCAAAAGAAGACAGGAAGATGAGGGAAAATTTGGAACTTCCCAGAGACTTGTTAAATTGTTGTAACCAAAATGCTGATAGTGATATGGACAATAAAGTCTGGGCTGATGAGGTCTCCGAAGGAGATGAAGAACTTATGGAGAACTGCAGCAAAGGTCACTTTTGTTATGCATTAGCATAGAACCTGAGAGCACTGTGGCCCTACGGTAGGGTTCTGGGGAATTTTGAACTTGAAGGTGATGATTTAGAGTATCTGGTGGAAGAAATTTCTAATCAGCAGTGTTCAAGATGTGGCCTGGCTGCTTTTAACAGTCTATGCTCATATGCATGAGGAAAGAAATGATATAACACTGAAACTTATATTTAAAGGAGAAGCAGAGCATAAAAGTTTAAAAAATTTGCAGCCTGGCCATGTGGTAGAAAAAAAAAAACCATTTTCAGGGCAGGAATTCAAGCAGGGTACAGAAATTTGCATAAGTAAAAAGGAGCCAAATGCTAATAGCAAAGACAATGGGGAAAAGGCCTCAAAGGCACTTCATAGCAGCCCCTTCCATTACAAGCCCAGAGCCCTAGGAGGGAAGAATGATTTTGTGGGCCACACCCAGGGCCCTGCTGCCCTGTGCAACCTTGGGACACTGCTCCCTGCATCCCAGCTGCTCCAGCTCCAGCTTTGGCTCTAAGGGGTGCAGGTACAGCTAGGGTCACTGCTTCAGAGGGTGCAAGTCATAAGCCTTGGCAGCTTCCATGCAGTGTTACACCTGTGGGTGTGCAGAGTGCAAGAGTTGAGGCTTGGGAGCCTCTGCCTAGATTTCAGAGGATGTAAGGAAAAGCCCAGATGTCCAAGCAGAAGTCTGCTGCAGGGGCAGAGCCCTCATGGAGAATCTCTACTAGCGCTTGCAGAGGGGAAATGAGGAATTGGGGCAGATCTCCCCCTTGGTGCTGTTCCCATGAAAGTGAGATCCCTCATGAGATCTAGTCATTTAAAAGTGTGTAGTGGCCGGACACGGTGGCTCAAGTCTGTAATTCCAGCACTTTGGGAGGCCGAGACGGGCGGACCACGAGGTCAGGAGATCGAGACCATCCTGGCTAACATGGTGAAACCCCGTCTCTACTAAAAAATACAAAAAACTAGCCGGGCGAGGTGGCAGGCGCCTGTAGTTCCAGCTACTCAGGAGCCTGAGGCAGGAGAATGGCATAAACCTGGGAGGCAGAGCTTGCAGTGAGCTGAGATCCGGCCACTGCACTCCAGCCTGGGCAACAGAGCGAGACTCCGTCTCAAAAAAATAAAAAAAATAAAAAAAATAAAAGTGTGTAGCACCTCCCTCCTCTCTCTCTTGGTCTTGCTCCTGCCATGTAAGAAGCCTGCTCCCACTTTGCCTTTGCCATGAGTAAAAGGTCCTTGAGGTCTCCCCAGAAGCAGATGTCAGTATGGTTCTGGTACAGCCTGCAGAACTGTGAGCCAATTGAACCTTCTTTCTTTATAAATTACCCAGTCTCAGGTATTTCTTTATAGCAGTGCAAGAACAGACTAATACAGTTGGGGTGGATACAATATCAATTATTCTATAGTGTCAAATCCTCCATAATAAAACATTTTTAATGCAATTATTAGCTTTTCTTTCCTAAGAAAACATGCAGAATGGTTGAAACACATTAGACACCGAAGGAAATAAGAAGTTAGAGTTTTCTCAGTTAAGTGCTGTTTTGTACTCAAGTATGTTCTCAATCATCATCTAAGTAAAGGATTCTTTCTTGCTCTTGCATTTTTCTAAGTCACAAGGAGGAATAACTGAAATAATATTTTTTAAAAGTTATTTGTATATGTATACATGTATATTCGTATACATATATGCATGTATAAACATACACACATATACATATATGTATATGTATATATATCCAATCCTTCATGTGATGTGAAGTCTTGACTACAGAATGCACTTGACTTGGACAATGATGACTATAGACTACCTTCATAGGTGTTTCACTACAAACTACGAAGAAAATATACAGTTTTCCAGAAATAACTTTGGATCCTCTCTCAACCAAAATATGAGGAAAACCTCTAAGAGTAGATCTTCCTATTATATTTGGGATGAATTCTTCCTTGTTTCATAAATTCCATGAAAGCATTTCAAAAATCTCTATGATGTTTTATATGAAATTTAGCAGCATAAAATCTAGACTTCTAACATTTTACACACATTAACTAATTTAATCGTTTCATCAATACTATGAAACAAGTGTTATTGTTATCCCAATTATAGAGATTAGGAAAGAGAGAGAGGCTAAGGTTACCATACTAGAAAACAGTAGAGCCAAGATTTGAACCCAAATAGCTTGGCTGCAGAATCTAAGCTCTTATCCAGTTTTTCAACAAGGAGAGAAATTAGCCATAGCAATTATATCATCATTGACCCAGTGACCAGTCATGGCTGAGCAGGATGAGCATGGGAGCAGGAGATAATCTCTGCTTCAGAATGGCTATGTCATTCTAAGCAAGTTACTAAATCACTTTGAGTTTTAGTTTACTCCTGTGTAAAATGCAGATCTCTAAGGTCTTTTCGAGTTCAAAAACTCTAATCTAATTGACGACAATTTTGATAAATGATATTTCTCTGTTAGCACGTTTATTCCATTTCCAAGTTACATTCTCTCAACTTTGTCAATAGTGAATTATGTCTAAAGTTTATAGAAATAGATACCTCAGCAGGCTCTTTAGCAATATAGATCTGGCATTTATTGTACTTTATTTTTCTATCTTTCCCCAAAATGTTCCAGTATTCTATTTTAATTCAGTATCTCTCATATCTATTTTTTAAATTGCTATCAAAATAAATAGGAAGATAGCATAGCCTTTTGGAAAATTAAATCTACTTTTCCCAATTAACTTATACACAGCCATTGTAATCCTATTGTCTTTCAGTTAACATTTGAACTTCTAGTTCCCAGTTTTCACTATTTTACAAAGTATACAGAGATCAACTTGAACTCTTTTTGGTGAGAAGTCTAGAATGCAAAGAGACACTATCATCATTAATTTATTTCAAATTTCCTTCCTGCTATTACCCAATTGCCTCTTAGCCATCACCAGATATTCTAAATAAACTCTATGAATTTATTCAGGCACTCAGGATACTTTGAATCACATGATTTAGATTGAATTTTACAATCTGAAAAGCAGCTTTTAATTTCCTGCTGTAATTTTTTACTTCTCTGGGTTTTTATTCCCATTGTTCTTTTTTCTTATATTAAAAGACTTACCTGAAAAGACCTAATGCAACATTTCACACTGCTACTCCATCACCTGCTCTGTTAATAAAGATATTAAGCCTGGAAAGAGCAATTCCACCTCATGCCCCAATTCCAGCTTCATATATTGTTTTTACTATGACCTCTTTATCTATAGACCCTGAGCCAGTTTTCATTGAATTGTTTCATTTAGTGATTGCTCATGTTTAAGTCTAATCTGAATTATTTAAAATTGCATGAAGAATTGGCAAAGGATTTGATAATGTTCATATATAACTGCCTTCCCACAAACGAGTGATTTTATAACTCTATCAAAACTGCAATTGGTTTTGTCAGAAGCAATTTTTTTCATAGAACCCATTGCTTACTCCAAATTACAATTCCTATAGCTTTAGATATTTGCATCTTCTTTTAATGTTTCTGACATTATGTGGTGGTGCTGAAGTTAAACAGTTTTATTGCTGTCCTTCATGTTTAAATGTGATGTTATACTACTCTATGTACAAGAACAACTGAAAACACTGAAAGTGGTCTGCAGTGTCTATCTGAATGTTACACACCAAATATTTATCAAATATTCTCTAATGGGCTGGGCATGGTGGTTTCCACCTGTAATCCCAGCACGTTGGGAGGCCGAGGCAGGCAGATCACTTGAGGTCAGGAGTTCAAGACCAGTCTTGCCAACATGGTGAAACCCCATCTCTACTAAAATACAAAANCACACCAAATATTTATCAAATATTCTCTAATGGGCTGGGCATGGTGGTTTCCACCTGTAATCCCAGCACGTTGGGAGGCCGAGGCAGGCAGATCACTTGAGGTCAGGAGTTCAAGACCAGTCTGGCCAACATGGTGAAACCCCATCTCTACTAAAAATACAAAAATTAGCCAGGCGTGGTGGCGCACACCTGTAATCCCAGCTACTCAGGAGGCTGAGGCAGGAGAATGGCTTGAACCTAGGAGGCAGAGGTTGTAGTGAGACAAGTTTGCGCCATTGCACTCCAGCCTGGGACCGAGCAAGACTCAGCCTCAGAAAATAAAAACAAAAATTATATATATTCTCTAATGGCCACCAGTATTTATGTGTTTGGTTTTGCTCTGGAGACAGCACGGAATTTATGCTGAACTTGAGCCACTCACATTTCCAATTACAGTATCTCAGCATAATCTTCCTGTTACTGTCAATTCCTGGTAATAACCTACTAGGTCCCATAATCCACACTGGTATTTTTCCTGGGACATTTGCATTTGGTTCTTACAATTGTGGGGTATCTTTTGGTTATAATATTTACTGCTGTTGTTACCATTTCCTTGTCGTTATAATCATCATCATCAGGCAATGTATCCTAAACTTTTTTATATGCTAGATTTAAAGTGCACATATTACAGAGAAGGCCCATTTCCTGCTCTTGAAAGAAAATGAAATATTTTGGTAGATTTCTCTCGCCACTAATCTTGTTTCACTGATAACTATTAATACCATTTATTATTATGGGCCATATGCCATTTTACTCAGTTTACAAGCATTATTTTATTTAATCTTCAAAGCAGAAAATTTTCTCTGCACTTAACAGATGATCAGTTGAAATCCAGTAAGGGTAGGTAATTTCCAAAAGGCCACACAGCAGTGCATTGATGAAGCCACCCTTTAATTCTTACGGGTAAGGGACATGTAGGGAGAGAAGGACTTCTGACCACCAGAGAGACAAGGGGAGTTGGAGTTCATATTATGTTTATACAATGCGTAGAGTATGAGGCAAATTGGAAGCTCAAGGAGGCGAGAGAAAGGAAAATCTCCTTTGTGGACTGAAGGGGAGAGAGCAGGGAAGGACAAAGGAAAGAGTAACATTGTCATAAAGGTCATTAGTTCATTAATGTAAAAATCCCTCTTGATGTTATTTAATACTTTCACCTTGATTCAAAATTCATCTGATTTTAATGCAACAATTATACTGAACGGGCTGAGCTTAATATAATGCAATTATAAAACACATTTATTCTATGTCACCACTCCTCAGTGAACTTACTCCATCGAACAGACCATTCCTTGCCCTTAGGTGAAATCTTGGACAAGTCTCACCGTTCTTTAGATCACTTGTAGACAACATATAAATTGTATTTTTGTTTTGACATTTAGAGACCCAATCCAGAGTGACAATGAGAACTCCAAACTCCATCTTACTTAGTTTTTTCCTTCTGCAGGCTTGGGTCTGCTGTAGTCATGAAAGTCTGCAATAGGTCATAGAGACGTAGTCAACTTCTCCCTCGTTTGCTCACTTTCTTGCTTCAGGGCTAGGTCTGTAGAAAAGGAACTTGGTATTGTTTGCTGGTAGTATCGCGATCTAGATGTTCCAAGCTGACTCTTCAATGCTGTGGGTTTCTCAGAGACACCCACAGTGGAAATGTCCCACTGTTGATCCCTTGATATCAGTTGGCTGCTTTCGACCCTTCCCTCAGTCCTGGGCTCCAATGGATTACCACTGAGGTGGGGGCCATCATCCCTCCCACGCGTCCTTTAGGACTAGTGTTTTTCTCAAACAGCTGAAAATTATACAGTGTATTCCTATTAGTGGTTTCCCTTATTATTTTAACATTCATATTTTTAAGATCAGCTCTAACAATGTCTAGCATGAGTCAGAATCTGTATCCACTAAACAACCTAAGAATCAAAACAAGGTTTTACTGTCCTCTGCACTCAGCCACGTCTCCCACTCATCACCCATGTCGACTTAAATTTTCTTGGATTTTCATTACTGATTGTAATCAACCTTTTACAATTTATGCAAGTTTCCAGGGTACAAGACCAAATTTTTTTTTTTTTTTTTTTTTTTTTTTTTGAGACAGAGTGTCTCTGTCACCAGGCTGGAGTGCAGTGGCATGATCTCTGCTCACTGCAACCTCTGCCTCCTGGGTTCAAGCGATTCTCCTGACTCAGCCTCCCGAGTAGCTGGGATTACAGATGTGAGCCACCACACCCAGCTAATTTTCGTATTTTTAGTAGAGATGGGGTTTCGCCATGTCGGCCGGGATGGTCTTGATCTTCTGACCTTGTGATTTGCCCTTCTTCGCCTCCCAAAGTTTTGGGATTACAGGCATGAGCCACCACACCCAGCCCAAGACCAATTTTATAATTTTGTTTTCCTAAACAAATGACCATCTACCTCTGGATTCCACATACTTTCTTTACTTTGAAGAATTCCTAAAAGCAGATTGGGGTGGTTATCACTGGGAGGAGAAGCAGAGAGCACAGTGGGCAAGACCTCTGTGGCTAAGCTCGCTGCTCTTCACTGCGGGCTGAGAAGGAGCATTTTCTTTTTTTTTTTTTTTTTACCTTCCTTTGTTTTCTGACCTGCTGTCATCTGAACATGGTCTTGGCTACTATTCAAGCAACTACACTCTACCCCGCTTCTTATTCTTTATTTTACTCCCCAGCACTTCCTGTTATTTATTTAATGATTTTAATGTAGGATTCATGAAGGTGGGGAGTTTATTTGCGTGTTTCACCGCAGCCATAAAGCAATTCTCACCCCTAGCCCGGATCCATGAGTTACCGGCCTCAGTCACTGCCCTTAGATAAAGTAAGAAATTACTTGGTCCATTGTGCCTTAAGACTCTGGATACTTTGAGATCCTGCTTGTCCCCCTCCACATAGTCAGGCAGAGCAGTGTCCTTATGGTCTATTGCCACCCTGTCTATTGCTTTCACTTCTTGGCTGCTGGTAATTCTCCAGGCGGTTGGAGCAGACGGTGCCGTTTTGGGCTCCCCAATCTCGGGCTGTCGCACCCTCTAGTGGCCATTTATAGCCATGCAACTTCAGCACCGAGTTCCGGGCCCTTGCCTACTGGCTTCCTTTCCTCCCTCAAAGGCCTCATTGGTAACAATCCAACTGCAGGAGAAAAGATAAAATTGAAAAAGCGAACTCAGCACACTCTCTTCCCATCACTTCCAACATTGTCCCTTCCCCTGCTAGCACTCCTAAAGAAATTCTCAGGCAACTTGGAGACGCGCCGATCTTCCTGATTCAGAAGTGCTTGTATCTGGTTTTCAGGCAAGGCACAGAGGGCTGTCTTCTAGGTCTGGAAATTAGGGAGGAAACTGAAGGTGAACAGTGCCTCCCTTTAGCAATGGACAGACAGAAAACCACTCTGGCTCCGTAGAAGCATTAAGCTGCAGATTCAGAGTCCCTACCAAATGACACGACTACCAACACTATCTGAAGACTTGCCAGGTAATGTGTGTGTCAGTGACCTTTATCCGCAGGTCAGGTGCCTCACCTAATACTAAAAGGAGACTATTTAGCTGTGAGATTTTAGTTCCCAGAAGGACTCCAGTGGGACTGAGTGGGAGGAGGACGTCATGCACATTGTTAATAGCTTGGACTTGCCTTTTCTCCAAAGGGCCCTATCTGCTCCTTGCCCAGTGCTCCAGCCACAGGGAATGGTATTCCACCTTCTCCTGGCCATGTGGTTAGTTGGGGGGACTTCTAAGTAGGTAATTAGAGACTCAGATGCTGGGCAGATCTTCACCTCACATGACAAAGGATGCCATCATGGGGAGAGGAGGGCCTGCTCTTGCCACCCTGGGGCAAGTCGGGGCAAGTCAAGAGCAAGTCAAGAGCAAGTCAAAAGCTCATGACCAGCAATCTCCTAGAACAGAGAATGGCAAAGTGTGGCCTGTGGGTCAAACCTGGCCTGCCTCCCGTTTTTATATGGTCCGTGAGCTAAGATTGCTATTTACAATTTTAAGTCGTTGAAGAAAATCAAAAGAATACAATTTCATGATGCATGAAAATTATATGAAATTTAAATGTCCAAGTCCATAAATAAGGTTTTCCTGGGACACAGTCACACTCATGTGTTTATACACTGTCTACAGATGCTTCAGTATCACAGCAGCAGAACTGAATAGCTGCAGCGGAGACCATAGGACCTACAAAACCCAAAAGATTTTCTCTCTGGCCCTTGATAGAAAAAATTTGCTAACCTTTTCCCTGTAAGATGTGATGTGTGCCCTTGAATTCATCACAGATCTCGAGGGGATCTGATTGGATGAGGTAAAGAATACGTTCTGGAGCCTCATACAGAATGAGTTTATATTGTGAAGGCCCTGACTGAAGATTTTGGATTTAATCCATGAGTTCTTGGGGAGGCTTCAAAGTTGGTGCCAAGATAAAAGCAGCATATTCTAGAGACTACATGGCATCAATGGGTGGGAGGAACTGAATGCGAGGAGAATTCTGAGGTAGGAATAACAGTGGTGAGGCATAAGCATTGAGAGCTTAAAGAGTGTCCAGGAAGAGGAAGAACTGGTTAGTGGTGGAATGCTGGGACAATGGCAGAGGGGAGCAGACAGGCTGTGATCAAAGAAGCAGAGACAAGCATGCTGAAGCCATACGCAGAATGTAGTCATAAGACACAAAGAGCCTGTGTCTGTGAGACATCGGAACACTTCCAAGGGTAATGAGACTTTGCCAGCTGGCATCACTCATAACCCAGAGGATCCTGCAGGTAGATTTACTTTTGCTTTCCACCAGCATCTTTAAACATACAATTTAGCACCTGACAGATTGTGGACAGGGAGCAAAGAGTAGTAGTTTGAGATTGATGGGCATCATTATGCAAAATCATAGATAGAAATGGCTGGGGAGCTCTCTAATTCAATAAGTCTCTTCCTAATCCCCCGGAAGTAATAATACTTCTGTCCAGACACCTCTGGGCTCCTTGCCATACTTTTCCATTGGATTAACATTTACTGGCATGATCAGAGTTATTAAAGGGAGAAAGTCATCATAATTGTCCAAAGACAATAAGCCTCCATAAGTGTTCCTATAAAATTATGTCAGAAGATAATTATATTATTTCAGCTTTGAGAAGTTCTATGAGCAAATATGTTCACTGCAGGAAAGGGGAAACCCTTGAAGCTTTTGTTTTTTAAGAAAGTATATTGCAAAATGAAAATAACTTCATGATACTACTTGAAGTTGATATGGGGTAGTATTTCCACTACTCAGAGCTCATTCTCAGTTTGTAAACGTCTTAGCAATTATGAGGTCCAAATTAAACTTTGAGTTTAAGACTTCAGCGAAGTGAACCTCAATGGAAACTATAATTGATTTTTATCTTTTACATTTTTGTTTTAGCATAGAGAGATTTTCTACAAGAGTGGTCCGGCCAGGAGTGGTGGCTCACACCTGTAATCCCAGCGTTTTGGGAGGCCAAAGTGGAAGGACCACTTGAGGCCAGGAGCTCAAGATCAAGGGTGGTTTAACAGCAGCTTAGATCTTTGTAACAGACATAGAAGGGATTTTTTAATGACAATTCATTGTTATAAAATAGTTGTATAGCATAAATTTGGGATAAGTTCCTAAGATTTTGTATGTTTTTCTCTTAACACCCTCAAATTTCTCACACAACAATTAGCTCATCAACATCCTTCTATAGAACTTACTCTCCTTAAATATTTTTTAAAATAATGTTATATTAGAGTATATAAAACATGAAGACTTTCTGAGATTTTTAGCCATAAAAAAAACAATGCCCATAGCATATCCAATGCTATACTAAGAGCAATGACCAGGATGTGATTAAGACTTTCAGAATACCTAAACTCCATCAGATGTAAAAGGCTACAAATGGCTTTTAAAATCATTATTTTCAGAGGAAATTCTTAACATGAAAACTTAAACATTTTAACTGTATGAACAGAAATAACACACTGAAAAAAGTAGAGAGAGAGAAATTTAAAAATAGGAAAGATATATGAATACAAGTTTAAAATAGAGAAGACTGGGCCACTCTTCTTGTTCTTTCTGTCTTTGCCTCTCCCTGCATTAAATTATTCACATAAATTCTCCTTCCCCACAAGAAGCTGTCAATGAAGTTCTTGGTTTCTGATTCCAATTTCCAATTGCTTTTCTGGCTATTGCTTAAAATGCAGTATTGTCTTTGGGAAAAAAAGCAGTCAGATAAAGTAAATAAATGATAATTGCCAAGATAATCTATGGGAATTTGGGAGTTCTTGGAGGAGTATTTTATCCAGGCTATTATTTCAAAACAATATAACACACCTAAACAGAACAAATAAATAATAGCAGAAGTGTTAAGTGTTCAAACTTTGGGGTCAGAGGGTTTTATTCTGAATTCTGCCACTTCCTAGTTCACTTGAATGAATGAGTTAACCTCTCTAAGCCACAGACTCATAATTTATAACATAGGAATAATATTATAATGAATTAAATTGTATTCACATGTCACATGTAAGTAAACATATATATTAATATTAATGCTGCCTTACAGGATTGTTTAGAGTACTAACTGAAGTACAATAATGTTTAACATGGCATTTTGCACATAATAAGCACACAATCAATATAAATTATTATTAGATTTATGCCTCTAACAACATCATCTTCTAAAGTGTAACAATGAAGCAACTGGCTACTTTTGCATGATAACAAGGTTTTGTCTCCAATTTTAATAATAAACACTACAATTTTCAAGTATCAGTTCTGTACCTGGTGCCCTATATACTGCATCTCATTTAATTCTCAAAGAACTCCACTGTATTAGTCTGTTTTCACACTGCTATGAAGAAATACCTGAGACTGGGTAATTTATAAAGGAAACAAGTATAATTAACTCACAGTTCCACATTGCTGGGGAGGCCTCAGGAAACCTACAGTCATGATAGAAAGAAAAGGAGAAGCAAGGACCTTTTTCACAGGGTGGCAGGACAGAGTGAGTATGGGAAGCAAGGGAAATGCCAGATGCTTATAAATCCATCAGATCTCATGAGACTCATGCACTGTCACGAGAACAGCATGGGGGAAACCTCCCCCATGATCCAATTACCTCCACCTGTCCCACCCTTGATACATGGGGATTACAGGGATTATGGGGATTACAATTCAAGGTTAGATTTTGGGTGGAGACACAGCCAAACAATATCATCCACTGAATAAGTATTATCATTCTCACTGTATAAATCAGAACCCTGAACTCTAAGAAGTTAAATAACTTTCTCAGAGTTTCACAGGTTGATACTATAAAAACTGGAATTAAATTCAGATAGCTCTGATTTCATAGTCCATGTTATAGGACAAAGATAGCAAGTAGATTTTAATTCAAATTTCAAATTGGGAACACCAAAAAAATCCATCAAAAGTCATGTCTAAAGGATTTAGGATAGCATTTGAGAGGGCTCATACTGGCCAAAATGACAATCTCAGCATCAAAACAATAATGGCTACCATAGTTTAAACACATAAAATGTATTTAAAATCCAGGGTTTATTTTAATTCTCTTATTTTTTAAAAATTCACTTGACATTTTTTGGAAGCTACTATGGCACCAGCTCATTATTCTGAAAACTTGTGAATAAAGGGGAAAAATAAGCATTTATTTTGCTTTTTCAGTCTGAGTGAATGCAATATCCATTTCCCATGCAAATGTCCAGGGGAAAGCATTCCAGGCAAGTGAATATGCCTGGCATATTCAAAAAACGGCAGCGGGGCCACGTGGCTGGACCCTCAGAAGAAAAGGAGAGAGTATTGTGAGATGACATCAGAAGGCAAATCGGGGTGGGAGTTAGTGTAGATCCTTCTGGGCCATTATAAGAATTTTTGGCTTTTACTTTGAGGGTAATAGGGAGCTATTGCAGGGTTTTGAATATAGAAATGACACAATTCAACTTTTGGGTTAATAGGGTCACTCTGCTGTGCTGAGTCTAGGCTGGGGGGCGGGGAATGTGAAAGCAGAGAGCTCAGTTAGGAGGTTTAATATAGTTTGGATGTTGTCCCCACCAAAATCTCATGTCGAAATGTCATCCACAATGTTAGAGGTAGGGCCTCTTGGGAGATGACTCAATTATAAGGGTGGATTTCCCCCTTGGTGCTGTCATTGTGATAGTGAGTGACCTCTCTTGAGATCTTGTCATTTAAAAGCGTGTAGCATCTTCCCCCCTCATTTGCTGGCTCCTGCTTTTGCCATGTGAAGTGCCTGCTCCCATTTTGCCTTCCGCCCTGGGTAAAAGCTCCCTGAGGCCTCTCCGGAAGCAGATGCTTCCATGCTTCCTGTAGAGCCTGCAGAACTGTGAGTCAATTAAACCTCCATAAGGCTTTTTATGACCCCGATAAGAGCAGCTTTAGTGGCATGGTGAAGGTGAAAGGCTGATTAGAGAGGGTTCAAGAGTGAAGGAGAGGAGAGAAACTTCTGTTTGATTTGGTTTGGTTGTTTGTTTTTACGATTGGAGAAATAATATCATGCTTATATTAGAAACATGAGAAACATACAGAAGAGAGAGAAAGAAATTATCAGTGTGGGAGAGGGAGAGAGGAAAGTTGCTAGAGTGATGCCATTGGGTAGGCAATAGTGGTTGGAAAGGTTGGCTCTTGTTTCTGACACGCCTTCCTCACTAAGCTTCATCATTTCTGGTTTTTCATTTAAAGCAAGAGACATGTAAGTCTTCCTTTCACTTGAATACTTAGAGATGCCATCGTAGTGATATTAATTGGCCTAACTTCAATAGTGTGTCTCAGGTAATAGAGAAGTCTGAGAAGAAGGAGAGAGATGAGGGAACAGCGGGTCAGTGGAGCAGTCAGAACCCCCACAATATTCATCACTTAATTTCCTTTTTATATAGGCATGGTTTGCAGCATGTCAAAACAATTACAATAGTAATATCAAAGATTATTAATCACAGATTACCATAATATATATAATAATAATAATGAAAAAGTTGAAAATGTTGCAAGAATTACCACAATGTGACACAGAGACACAAAGTGAGCACATGCTGTTGGTAAATGGCACCAATAGATTTGCTCGATGCAGGGTTACCACAAACTTTCACTTGCAAAAAAAAAAAGAAAAATATTATTATAATTATTATAATTAATATATATAATAACTACAAAGTGCAATAAGATGAAATGCAATAAAATGAGGTATCCCTGTATAATTTGCAATATTTGGGTTATACTTACACTAAGAAATGATTCATTGTTTTTCTGAAACGCAAATTTGGCTATGGGTTTTATATTTTTATTTGCTGCACACTGCAATCCTAAGTAAAAGAAGTAGCAGGTCTGCTCCCACTCATCCCTTGCCTTCTTACCCTACTGAACTCCCACTACCTCACCTATATTATTCTGCAAATATAAGTAATTGTCAGAAAGGCAGGTAGGCCACAGGAGGAAGTGAAAGGGAGAGAGAGAGAGAGAGAGAAGGCAGAGAGAGAGAGAGAGGAGAGGGAGGAGAGTGGGGAAAGAAGTGAGGAAGGAAATCAGAGGGAAGGAAAAGAAAAAGAGAAAGAGACCCAAGGTGAGAAATGATACGAGAACTATGAGAAACTGAAAGAAATCTAGTATGGCTAGACTGGAGTGATCAAGGGAAGAGTGGTAGGAGATATGGCCAGAGAGAAAGCAAAGGAGAACTGACCGGCTATACCCAGAAGTCACATGGATGCCATCGTGCACATGTCTAAGGTCACAGTTGCTTCCTGTTTATGTCTGGTAAATTATTGCTAATAAAGACTACCACAGCTGCTGAGAGAAGAGCTCCCAGAGCACTCACCACCGTGGAGCCTCTTCTGGGCACTATCACATGTGAGCTACTAATGCCTAGGTCCACAAAGAGACAGCTGGAAGATCTCATCTGCCCGCATCACCCATGAATGTATCCTTATGTGCTAAGTAAACTCAATAGCTTTCTTAAATAAAAACTGTTTTGTTTTAGAAGAGTTTCAGACTTACAGAACAGTTGCAAAAATAGCACAGAGTTTCCACATGCCCCCTACAGAGCTTCCCCTTTTGTTAACATCTTACATTTGTATGATACATTTGTCACAACTAATAAACCAATATTGATACATTATTATTAATGAAAGTCCATACTTCATCCTGATTCCCTTAGTTTTTACCTAATGTCCTTTTTAATTCCAGGATATAATATTTCTTTCATTCATTCATTCATTCATTCATTCATTTAATTTAGAGACAGGGGCCTCACTATGTTGCCCAGGCTGGTCTCAAACTCCTGGCCTCAAGCGATCCTCCCACCTTAGCCTTCGTAGGCACTGGGATTACAGGAATGAGCCACTATGCCCAGCACCATCCCACATTTAGTCATCGTGTTTCCTTAGTTTCCTCTAAACAGTGACAGTTTCTCAAACTTTTGTTTCTTTTGAACAACCTTCACAGTTTGAGGAGGACCAGTGAGGTATTTTGTAGAATGTCCCTTGGGGTTTTTCTCATGACTGGACAGGGATTTATGAGTTTGGGGGAGAAAGACCATGAAAGTAAAGTACCATTCTCATTACACCATATCAAGGGTATATACTTATGAACATGATTTGTATCACTGTTGGTGTTGACCTTAACCACCTCTCTGAGGTAATGTTTGTCAAGTTCCCCATTGTGAGGTTACTCGCTTTTCCCCTTTTTCATACTGTATTTCTGTAAAGGAAGTAACTACGCACAGGCCAGACATGGCCTGTAGTCCCAGCACTTTGGGAGGCCGAGGCGGGTGGATCACCTGAGGTCATGAGTTCGAGACCACCCTGGCCAACATGGTGAAAGCCTGTCTGTACGAAAAATACAAAATTTAGCCGGCATGGTTAATCCCAGCTACTCGGGAGACTGAAGCAGGATAATCGCTTGAATCCAGAAGGTGGAGGTTAAAATGAGCCAAGATCGCGTCACTGCACTCCAGTCTGGGTGACAGAGTGAGATTCCTTCTCAGAAAAAGAGAAAAACAGAGGAAGTAACTATGCACAGCCCACACTTCAGAGATGGGAAGTTATGCTTGCCTCCTTGATGGCAGAGTATTTACATAAATTATTTGCAACGAACCTGCACCAAAAAATTTGTATATTCTCCCTCATTTTATTCAATCATTTCTTTATAATGATATGACCTCATAGATATCTATTTTATAGTTTGGGTTAGAATCCAATACTATGTTATTTCATTACACATATTGTTCAGTTTGGTCATTGGGAGCTCTTTCAGATGGCCCCAGTGTCCCTTTGATATCCCCCATTGTGTGGTTTTTATTTCAATAAGCACTTCCTTGCCTTCTGGCACTACAGGATGCTACAGGATCATCCTAAATATTCCCAGATCCAGCTCTAGAATAATCTATTTCACCAAGGACTGGTTCCTTCATGGGAGAACAGTATTAGAAGCCAAGATCTGGGTGCTGGGTTTGTTAATTGCTACTGGGGTGTAATTGCTTCTGGGCCCTCTCAGCTGACAGAGCAAGGGAAAATATGTGTGTATACTAACCCGCTTAAGCACACATATTTATAAAGAGTTCCTTATATATCAATCTATATGGATGTTAAGCTAAATATGAGTTTATACAGATTAATCCTTGACCACATGGATCATTTCAGCCTTTGTCTCCCTGCTGTCTGTAACCTTCTACTCCACCAATCAGAAATCTGGTTCCCATCCATCATTCATCTACATAATTCCAGTATACATTTATAGTGACTTCAGAATTGTTAACTCAGACCAGCATGTGAAATTACTTTACCAACTAGAGTGTGATGCTCAGGTAACAGTTCTTTTGCTGTTAGTCTTAGTCTCCACTCATTCCAAAGTGAGGTTAGTATCTCCTACCTCCCCAGTCCCTAAAATATAGTTTACTTTTTTCTCACAGCCTGCATTCTATTCTAAGATCCCAACCACACAAATTATTTTTTTATTTGCTAAACTAAGGTTCACTGTTTATGCTGTAAAGTTCTATGAGTTGGTTTTAACCTATACATAATGGCATGTATTCACTATTATAATGCCATACATAATTATCACCACATTAAAAATTCCCCTGTCTTTCACCAGTTCAGCCCTCCCCTCTCCAAAAACTTTTGGCAACCACTGATCTGTTAACCATCTCTATAGGTTTCCCCTTTCCAAAATGTCATACAGATTGAATTATACAGTGTGTTGCCTTTTTCAGACTAGCTTTTCTTTTTCTTAGCAACATGAATTTAAAATTCACTCATTTTGTGGGGTTGATAGCTCATTCCTTTTAAAGCTGAAGAGTATTTCATTTTACGGATATACAGTTTGTCTATGCACTCCCCTATTCAATGACATATTAATTACTTTCAGTTTTTGACAATTATGGATAAACCTGCTTAAACATTTGCAGGTTTTTGTGTGAACATAGTTTTCAGATCAGTTTGGTAAATACCTAGGAGCAAGATAGATGAATCACAAGGAAAGACTATGCTTAGCTTTGTAAGAAACTGCCCAATTTTCTTCCAAAGTGGCTGCATTATTTTGCATTCCTACCAGCAATGAATGAGAGTTCCTGTTGCTCTGCATCCTTGCCAGCAGTTAGTATTGTCATTTTTAAAAATTTAGCCATTCTAGTAAGTGCATAGTGGTATCCCATTTCTTTTAATTTACAATGATAAATGATGTTGAGCATCTTTCCATATACAGATGGTCCCCAACTTAGGATGGTTTGCCTTATAATTTTCAATAGTGGGAAAATGACACACATTCACTGAAAACTGTACTTGGAATTCCCATACAGCCATTCTGTTTTTCACGTTCAGTACAGTATTAAACAAATTCCATGAGATATTCAACACTTCGTTATAAAATAGATTTTGTGTTAGATAATTTTTCCCAATTGTAGGTAATGTAGATGTTGTCAGCAGATTCAAGGTAGGCTGGGCTAAGCTATGATGTTCAATAGGTTAGGTATATTAAGTGCATTTTTTTACCCACAGTATTTTCAACAACAGATTTATCAAGAGGTAACCCCATTGTAAGTTTAGGGCATATGTATTGATTTGCCATCTATATATCTCCTTTGATGAGGTGTCTGTTCAGATATTTTGCTAATTTTTCTACTGAGGTAAAATTCACATAACATAAAATTAACTGTTGTAACCATTTAAAGTGTAGAATTTAGTGGTTTTAAGTGCATTTGCAATGTACAGTCATTACCAATGTCTAACTCCAGAACATTTTTATCACCCAGAAAAGAGACAGCATACTCATTAAGCAGTTACTCCCTAGTCTGTCTTCCCACCAGCCCCTGGCAACCATTAATCTGTGCTCTGTCTCTATTTTGAATATTTACTATAAATGGAATCATACAATATATGTCTTTTGCACCTGGCTTTTTTTCACTTAGCACGTTTTCAAGGTTCAACCATGTCACAGCATGGATCAATATTCATCAGCTGATGAATGGATAAAAATTATAGCATATTCATACAATGTGATACTTTTCAGCCACAAAAAAGCAATGAATTACTGGGTTGTTTCTACTTTTCTGGCTATTACGAATAATGCTGCTATGAATATTTGTGTATGTCTTTGTATGAATATATGTTTTCAATTTTTAGGGTATATATCTAGGAGTGGAAATGCTGAGTAATATGGGAATTCTATGTTTAACTTTTTGAAGAACTGCTAAATTGTTTTCCTTAGTAACTGTACCATTGTACACTCCCACCAGGAATGTATGAGGGTTTCAATTTCTCTAGACCTTTGCCCACACTTACTTTTTTCTGTTTTTGTTTTTATATAGCCATCCTGGAGTGTATGAATTGGTATATCATTATCATTTTGATTTGCATTTTCCAATAATCAATGCCATTAAGTATCTTTTCATGTGCATACCGGCGATTCATATATCTTTGGAGAAATGTCTCTTCAGATCCTTTGCCCATTTATTAATAAAGATGTCTTTTTGTTGAGTTCTAAGATTTCTTTATATATTATATATACTAGACCCTTATCAGATATGATTTGCAAATATTTTCTTCCATTCTATGAGTTGTCTTTTTATTTTATTGATAGTGCACAAAAGTTTTAATTTTGATAAAGTTCAATTTATCTATTTTTTTGTTTGTTTGTTTTGTTGCTTGTGACTTGGTGTCATGTCTAAGAATTCATTGCCAAATCCAAGGTCATGAAGATTTACTCCTAGATTTTCTTCTGAAAGTCTTATAGCATTAACTTTTACACAGGTCTTGGATCAATTTTGAGTTCATTTTTGTACAGGGTGTGAGGATCCACTTTTTTGCATATGGATATACAGTTGTCCAAGCATCAATTGTTGGAATGACTATTCTTTCCCTCATTGAATGATCTTGGCACCCTTGTCAAAAATCAACTGACTATAGTTGTATAGGTTTATTTCTGCATTCATAATTCTAGTCCATTGGTCTCTGTTTATCCTTATGCCAGTACCTGTAGCTTTACGCTAAGTTTGAAATGCTTAGTCCTCTAGTTGTTCTTTTTCAATATTGTTTCAGCTACTCAGGGTCCCTTGCGATTCCATATGAATTTCAGGATCAGCTTGCTTTCTTTTGCAATAAAAGGCAGATTCTAGAGGTATTGTATTCAATGTGTAGATTACTTTGGAAAGTGTGGTGATTTTAACAATATGAAGTTTTTTGATCCAACACATAGAAGGCATTTAATTTATTTAATGTCTTTCAGCAATACTTTATAGTTCTCAGTGTACAAGTTGCACCTCCTTGGCTAAATTTATTCCAACGTATTTTGTTCTTTTTGATGCTATTGTAAATGAACTGTTTTCTTAATTTCAATTCAGATTTGTCACTGCTAGGGTATAGAAATAAGATTGGTTTGGGTGTGTTGATTTTGTATCATGCAGTGTTTTTGTGTATTCTCTAGAAGATCCTGGATTTTCATGTGATCATGTTATCTGCAAATACAGATAGTTTACTACTCCCTTTCTAAGTGTGGACACCATTTATTTCTTTTTCTTGCCCAGGTGCTCCATCTAGAATTACAAGTACAATGTGGTGAAAGCAGGCATCCTTGTCATAATCCTGATCTTAGAAGAAAAGCTTTCAGTCATTCACCATTAAGTATGATGTTATCTGAGGGTTTTTCATGGTTGTCCCATATAAGGTTAAGGAAGTCTCCCCTTCTATTTCTAGTTTATTGAGTGTTTTTATTATGAAAGGATGTTGGATTTTGTCAAATACGTTTACTTCATCAACTGAAATAATCATGTGGGTTTTTTCCTTGGTTCTCTTAATGTTAGGTATTACCTCAATTGATTTTTTTATGTTGAGCCACCTCTGCATTCCAGGGTGGGGGCAGGAGGGGACGAATTTCACTTGGTCATGGTGTATAACTTTTGTAATATGTTACTGGAATTGGTATGCTAACATTTTGTTGAGGATTTTTGCATCTATATTCATAAGAGATATTGATCAATAGTTTTATTTTGTTCTGATGTCATTTATGGGCTTTCATAGCAGAGTAATATTGGCCTCATAAAATGAGTTAGAGAGTATTCTCTCTCCTCTTCTATTTTTTGGAAGAATTTGAGAAAATTGGTATTAATTATTCTGTAAACATTTGGTAGAATTCACCAACAAAGCCATCTGGATGTGGGCTTTTCTTTCCAGTAAATTTTTAGATTACTAATTCAAGATCTATACTTTTACAAGTCTATTTAGATATACTACTTTTTTTCAGTAAGGTTTGGTACTTTGGGCATTTCTAGGAATTTATCCATATCACCAAGGTTATCTAATTTGTTAACTAAAATTGTTTCTAATATTCCCTTATAATGTCCCTACTTTCATTTCTAATTTTAATAACTTGAGTCCTCTCTTTTTCTTTGTAGTTAGTCCAGCTAGAACTTTAAGTATGTTGATTCTTTTTGAGACAGAGTCTTGCTGTTGTCAGCCCGGGTTGGAGTGCAACGGCACAATCTCGGCTCACTGCAACCTCCGCCTCACGGGTTCTAGCAATTCTCCTGCGTCAGCCTCCTGAGTAGCTGAGATTACAGGCATCTGCCACCACGCCTGGCTAATTTTTGTATTTTTTTAGTAGAGATGGGGTTTCACCATGTTGGCCAGGCTGGTCTCGAACTCCTGACTTCAAGTGATCCACCCACCTCAGCCTCCCAAAGTGCTGGGATTACAGGTGTGAGCCACCACGCCTGGTCAATTTGTTGACTTTTAAAGATTCAACTTTTGGTTGTGTTGATTCTATTGTTTTTCTATTCATTATTTTGTTTATCCCCACTCTAATCTCTATAATTTCTTTCCTCTGCTTGCTTTGGGTTTAGCTTGCTCTTTTATTGTAGTTCCTTAAAGTAGTATGTTAGGTTATTGATTTCTTTCCTACTTTTAAACTGTACTTATTTATGCAATAATTTTCCTTCTTAGCACTGCTTGCACTGCATCCTATAAATGTAAGCATGTTGTATTTTCATTTTAATTTGTTTCACGATATTTTCTGATTTCCCTTGTGATTTCTTCTTTGACTATTGGTTAAGTGTGTTGCTTAATTTCCACAAATTTGTGAAATATCTAGGTTTCTAGCTTTATTTCATTCTGGTGAGAGAAGAAGCTCTGTATGCTTTTTCACACTTTTAATTTATTGAAAAAAAATTTTTTTTATATAACATGTGGCCAATCCTGTAGAATGTCTTATGTGCACTTGATAAGAGTGTGCATGGTCTTGTTAGATGCAGTAGTCTGTATGTCTCTGAGGTCTAATCGTTTCACATTGTAGCTTAATTCTTTATTTCTTGATCTTCTGTCTATATGTTCTAAACATTATTGGAAGTGGGGTAAAATTTCCAACTATTATTATTGACTTATCTATTTCTCCCTTTGACTCTACCTTGTTTTGCTTCGTATATTTTGGGGTTCTGTTGTTAGATGTATATATGTTTTAAATTGTTACATCTTCTTGCTGGGTTGACTCATTTATTAATATATAATGCCCTTGGTCTATTTGGTCTGATACTAGTATACCCACAACTGTTCTCTTTTGGTTATTATTTGCATAGTGTATTTTTCTACTCTTTCACTTTCAACCTATTTGTTTTTACACCCAAAGAGTCACAGATAGCATGTAGTTGGATCATTTTTAAAATTCATCCTACCAATCTCTAACTTTTAACTGGAGATTTCAATTCCTTAACATTTAACATAATTAATGATAAGTGAGGAGTTACTCTGCCATTTCATTTTGGTATTTATTTTCTATGTGTCTTACATCTTTTTATTCCTCAATTCCTCCGTTACTGCCACTTTTGTGTTTCTTATTTCTTTTTAAAATTTTATTTTATTTTTAACTGACAATAATTATATATATTTATAGAGTACAATGTGATGTTATGATACATGTATACATTGTGGAATGATTAGATCATGCTAATTAACATATTCATCATGTCTCACACTTATTGCTTTATAGTGTGGTGAGAACATTTAAAATCTACAATCTTAGCAATTTTGAAATATGTAATACATTATTATTTACTATAGTTACCATGATGTGCAACAGATATTTCTAGTGAGAAATTATTTCTTCTATTTGAACTTTGTCCCCTTTGACTGACATCTCCTCGTTCCTTGGTAGTTTTTGTTGTTTTTTTATAACTTTTATTTTAGATTCAGTGGGTACACGTGTAGGTTTGTTATCTAGGTATATTGTGAGATGCTGAGGTTTGGGGTACAATTGATCCCATCACCTGGGTACTGAGTTGGTCTTTCAATGCTTGTTCCCTCCCTCACACCCCTCTCTAGTAGTTCCCAGTATCTATTGTTGCCATCTTCATGTCTGTGAGTACCTAATGTTTAGCTTCCACTCATAAGTGAGAACATGTGGTATTTGGTTTTCTGTTCTTCCATTAATTTGCTTAGCATAATGGCCTCTAACTGCATCCATGTTGCTGCAAAGGGTAAGATTTCATTCTTCTTTATGGCTGCATAGTATTCCATGGTGTATATTTATCACATTTTCTTTATCCAATCCACCACTGAAGGGCACCTAGGTCAATTTCATGTCTTTGCTCTCGTGAATAGTGCTGCAATGAGCATATGAGTGTGTGTATCATTTTGGTAAAGATTTATTTTCTTTTGGTTATATATTCAGTGATGGGATTACTGGGTCAAATGGTAGTTCTGTTTTAAATTCATTGAGATATTTCCAAATGACTTTCAACACTGACTGAATTAGTTTACATCCCCACCAGCAATATATAAGCATTCCCTTTTCTCCACAGTCTTGCTACCATCTGTTGTTTTTGACTTTTTTAATAATAGCCATTCTGAGTGGTTTGGGTTTTGATTTGCATTTCTCTGATGATTAGTGATGTGCCCCATTTTCCATGTGTTTGTTGTATGTCTTCTTTTGAGAAATGTCTGTTCATGACTTTTGCCCATTGTTTAATGAGGTTATTTGTTTTTTGCTTGTTCAACTGTATAAAGTCCTTATAGATTCTGAATATAGACCTTTGTCAGATACATAGTTTGTGAATATTTTCTCCCATTCTATAGGTGGTCTGTTTAATTTTTGGTAGTTTCTTTTGATGTGAAGAAGCTCTCTCTTTAGTTTAATTAGGTCCACTTGTCAATTTTGGGGATTTTTTTGCAATTGTTTTTGAGGACTTAGTCATAAATTCTTTCCCAAGTTCTATGTCCAGAATGGTGTTTCCTAGGTTTTCTTCTAGGATTCTTACAGGCTGCGGTCCTACATTTAAATCTTTAATCCATCTTGAGTTAATATTTGTGAATGGTGAAAGGTAGGGGTCCAGTTTCATTCTTCTAAGTATACCTAGCCAGCTATCCCAGCACCATTAATTTAATAGAGAAAACATTCCCGTTACTTTTTGTCAACTTTGTCAAGGATTAGATGGCTGTCAGTGTGTGGCTTTATTTCTGGGTCTACCATTCTGTTCCACTGGCCTATGTGTGTATTTTTGTACTAGTACTATACTGTTTTGATTACCATAATCTTATAGTATAGAGTACTGTGATGCCTCTGACTTTGTTCTTTTTGCTTAGGATTGCTTTGGCTATTCAGGTCCTTTTTTGGTTACATATAAAATTTCTGATTCTGTGAAAAATGACATTGGTAGTTTGATAGGAATAGCATTGAGGCCTTGTGCGGTGACTCACACCCGTAATCCTAGCACTTTGGGAAGCTGAGATAGGCGGATCACCTGAGGTCAGGAGTTCAAGACCAGACTAGCCAACATGGTGAAACCCCGTCTCTCCTAAAAATACAGAAATTAGCCAGGTGTGGTGGCATGTACCTGTGATCCCAGCTACTTGGGAGGCTGAAGCAGGAGATTCATTTGAACTTAGGCAGGTGGAGGTTGCAGTGAGCCAAGATAACGCCACTGCACTCCAGTCTGGGTGACAGAGCAAGACTCCATCTCAAAAAAAAATAATAATTAAATAAAAATAAAAGGAAAAGGAATAGCATTGACTCTGTAGATTGCTTTGGGTTTTATGGCCATTATAATGACATTAATTCTTCCAATCCATGAACATGGAAAGGTTTTCCATTTCTTTGTAGACTTTTATGATTTTTTTTTTTTTTTTTTTTTTTGAGATGGAGTCTCGCTGTCACCCAGGCTGGAGTGCAGTGGCGCGACGTCAGCTTACTGCAAGCTCTGCCTCCCAGGTTCGTGGCATTCTCCTGTCTCAGCCTCCCGTGTAGCTGGGACTACAGGCGCCTGCCACCACGTCTGGCTAATTTTTTTGTATTTTTTAGTAGAGACGGGGTTTCACCGTGTTAGTCGGGATGGTCTCACTCTCTCCTGACCTCGTGATCCACCCGCCTCAGCCTCCCAAAATGCTGGGATTACAGGCATAAGCCACAGCGCCCAGCCTGTGTCATCTATGATTTCTTTTACTGGTGTTTTGTAGTTCTTCTTGTAGAAATCTTTCACCTTCTTGGTTAAATGTGTTCTGAGGTATTTTATTTTTTGTGTGGCTATTGTAAATGGAATTGAATCATTGATTTGGTGCTCAGACTGAACATCATTGGTATATAGAAATGATACTGATTTTTGTCCATTGATTTTTGTATCCTGAAATCTTGTTAAAATTGTTTATCAGTTATAGTAGCCTTTTGCAGAGTTTTCTAAACATAGAATCATATCACCAATAAAGAGAGATAATTTGACTTCTTCTTTTCCATTTAGATGCCTTTTATTTCCTTCTCTTGACTAATTGTCTGACTAGCACTTCCAGTATTATGTTGAGTAAGAGTGGTGACAGTGAGCATCTTCCTTATTCTAGTTCTCAAGGGGAGTGCTTCCAGTTTTTGATTGCTCAGTATGATGTTGGCTGTGGGTTTTTCGTTGATAGCTCTTATTATTATGAGGTATTTTCCTTCATGTCTAGTTTCTTGAGGGTCATTCTCATGAAGGAATGTAGGATGTTACCAAAAGCTATTTCCGTGTCTACCGAGATGATCATATGCTTTTAAATTTTGTTTATGTGGTGAATCACATTTATTGATTTGCATATGTTAGAACCAACCTTGTATCCCGGGAATGAAACCTACTTAATCATGGTAAATTAACTTTTTGTCATGTTGTTAAATTCAGTTTGCTAGTATTTTGTTGCAGATTTTTGCATCTGTGTTTATCAGGGATATTTGCCTGTAGTTTTCTTTTTTTGTTGTGTCTTTGCCAGGTTTTAGTATCAGGGTGATGCTGGATTCATAGAATAAGTTAGAGAGGAGTCTGTCCTCCCCCATTTTTTGGAACAGTTACAGTAGAATTGGTACCAGCTCTTCTTTGTACATTTGGTACCATTATTTGGTACAATTTGACTGTGAATCCATCTGGTCTGGGGCTTATTTTGGTTGGTAGGTTTTTTTTATTACTGATTTAGTTTGGGAACTTGATATTGGTAGGTTCAGTGTTTCAATTTCTTCCTGATTCCATATTGGGAGATTGTATCTTTCTAGAAATTTATACATTTCCTCTAGATTTTCCAGTTTGTGTGTGTAGAAGTTTTCTGAAGATCTTTTATATTCCTGTGGGATCCGTTGTAATGTCAGCTTTGTCATTTCTGGTTGTGCTTATTTGGATCATCTCTCTTTTTTCTCTGTTAATCTAACTAATGTTCTATTAATCTTGTTTATCCTTTAAAAAAACAACTTTTTAAAACAATTCTTGGCCGGGCGCTGTGGCTCAAGCCTGTAATCCCAGCACTTTGGGAGGCCGACAGACGCGCGGCATCACGACAGGTCAGGAGATCGAGAAACATCCTAGCTAACACGGTTTGAACCCCGTCGTCTACTAAAAAATACAAAAAAAAAAAAACTAGGCCGGGCGAGGTGCAGGCCCCCGCCAGTGAGTCCAGGGCTACCTGGAGGCTGAGGCAGCCGAGAATGCATAAACCCAGGAGGCGGAGCTTGCAGCTGGAGCTGAGATCCGGGCCACTGCTACTCCAGCCTGCGGGCCACATGAGCGCAGACTCCGTCTTCAAAAAAAAAAAAAAAATTCTTTGTATGAATGCTTTGTCTCTAAGATTTCATTCGCGTTTTGCTTGATTGTAGCTTATTTATTTTCTTCTGCCCTAGCTTTGGGCGGGTTAGTTTTTCTTGCCGTTTTTTAGTTTCTCTAGCTTATGACGTTGATCATTAATTTGAGATATTTCTAACATTTTAGAGATAGGTATTTAATTCTATAAACTTTCCTCTTAACACTGCTTTTACTGCATCCCAGAGATTTTGGTACGTTGTGTCTGTTTTATGAATTTCAAAGAATTTTAAATTTCTGCCTTGGTTTTGTTTTATAAAAAGTCATTCAGGAGGAAGTTATTTAATTTCCATGTGATTGTTGTGTGTGTGTGTTTTGTTTTTGTTTTTTGTTTGTTTGTTTTGAGATTGGAGTCTTGCTCTGTCACCAAGCCAGAGTGCAGTGGCGCAATCTCAACTCACTGCAACCTCTGCCTTCTGGGTTCAAGTGATTCTCCTGCCTCATCCTCCCAAGTAGCTGGGACTACAAGCACGTGCCACCATGCCCTGCTAATTTTTGTATTTTTAGTAGAGATCAGGTTTCACCATGTTGGCCAGGATGGTCTCGACCTCTTGACCTCATGATCCACCGGCCTTGGCCTCCCAAAGTGCTGGGATTATAGGCAAATTGTGTGGTTTTGAGAGATCTTGGTATTGATTTCTATTTTTATTCCACTGTGATCCAAGAGTATGATTGTTATGATTTTGAGTCTTGTGAATTTATTGAAACTTGCTTTATGGCTGAACATGTGGTCAATCTTGGAGTATGTTTCATGTGTAGATGAGAAGAATATATATTCTGTGTTTGATGAGCAGAGTATTCTGTGGATGTCTATTAGGTCCAATTGGTCAAGTGTCGAGTTTAAGTCCAGAATTTGCTACTTTTCTGTCTTGATGATCTAACACTGTCAGTGGTGTTTTGAAGTCCCCCGTTATTATTATGTGGCTCTTTTGGTCTTTCTGTAAGTCCAGAAGTACTTGTTTTATAAATACGGGTGCTCCAATGTTGGGTGCATAGATACTTAGAATAGGTAAATCTTCTTGTTGAATTGAACTCTTTATCATTATGTAATGCCCTTCTTTGCCCCTTGTTGTTGGTTTAAAGTCTATTTTATCCAATATAAGAATAACAACCCCTGCTCTTTTTTGTTTTCTGTTTGCATGATTTATCTTTCTCCAACCCTTTACTTTGAACCTATGAGTGTTATTACATGTGAGATGAGTCTCTTGAAGACAGCAGACAGATGGGTCTTGGTTTTGTTTGACACAGAGTCCTGTTCTGTCACCCAATCTGGAGTGCAGTGATGCAATCTCAGCTCACTGCAACCTCAGCCCCCAGGCTTAGGTGATCCTCCCACCTCAGCCTCCCAAGTAGCTGGGACTACAGGTGCATGCCACCATGTCTAGCTAATTTTTGTATTTTTCATAGGGACAGGGTTTTGCCATGTTGTTAAGGCTGATCTTGAACTCCTGGGCTCAAGCAATCCACCTGGGGTCTTGTTTGTTTTTTTAATTCAACTTGCCACCCTCTGCCTTTTAAGTGGGATGTACAGGCAATTTACATTCAAGGTTAGTATTGACATGTGAAGTTTTGAACCTATTATGAAGTTGTTAGCTTGTTGCTTTGTAGTTTTATTGTGTGGTTGTTTTATATGATCTGTGGGCTATATACTTATATGTGATTTTGTGGTAGTAGGTATCATTCTTTTGCTTCCATGTGTGGAACTCCCTTAAGGATCTCTTGTAAGCCTGGTCTAGTGGTAATGAATTTCCTTAGTGCTTGTTTATCTAGAAGAGATTTTATGTAGTTTTAACTTATGTAGCTTATTTTGGCAAGATATGAAATTATTGGTTGGAATTTCTTTTCTTTAAGAATACTGAATGTAGGCCTCCAATCTCTCATGGCTCATAGGGTTTCTGCTGAGAAGTCTGCTGTCAGCCTGATAGGGTTCCATTTGTATGTGATCTGCCCTTTATCTCTAGCTGCCTTTAAGTTTTTTCTTTAGTGTTGACCTTGGACAATCTGGTGACTGTATGCCTTGGTGATGTTTATTTTGTATGGTATTTTCGGGTGTTCTGTGTTTCTTGTATCTGAATGTCTCCCTCTCTAGCAAGATTAGGGATGTTTTCTCAAATTATTCCCTTAAATATATTGTCCAGGTTGTTTACTTTTTCTCCTTCTTTCTCAAGAATGCCAATAATTTCATAGGTTTCATCACTTTACATAATCTCAAAGACTTTGTTCTCAAAGTATTTTTCTGTCTTGATGATCTAACACTGTCAGTGGTGAACAAAGACTTTGTTCATTTTTGGAGTCTTTTTTCTCTATTTTCGTCTGACTGGGTTAGTTCAAAAGACCGATCTTCAAGCTCTGATATTCTTTCTTCTGCTTGGTCCAATCTAATTGGTCCAATCCAATTTTCAAATTCCTTAAGTGAGTTTTAAAATCCAAAAGCTCTTATTGATTTTTTTTTTACGACGCTTTTCTCTTCCTTCACTTCCTGAATTGCTTTATAAGTTTCTTTGTGTTGATTTTCAGTCTTGCCTTGGATCTCATTGAGCTTCCTTGCAATCCATTCTTTGAATTCATCTATCATTTCGGAGTTTCTATTTTTACTAGGGATTATTGCTGGAGAGCTAGTGGAATCCTTTGGTGGTGTCACTACATTCAGATTTTTCATGGTGCCAAAAGTCTTGCCCTGGTTCCTTGTCATCTGGAGACACTCGCACTTCTGATTTTTGTAATTATTTTCATGTGGGTAGGATTTTCTTTTTTTTTTTCTTTCCCTATAATGTTATTTTTTTTCTCTCCCTTTTCCTTTCCCCCCCCTCCCAGTGGGGAGGGGTAACTGTAGTGAATGCCGGGTAGGGTATTTTGACTTTGTTCTATAGCCCTATGCACTTCTTCCAGAATGTTTTATATTGGGCTGTGCAGTTTAGCTTGAAAGCCCATAGATGGCACTATAGGTAAGAGCTGGCTATAGCCAACATGGCTGGGTATACACTTGATCCTTGTTTCCTGGCAGCTCTCTGTTGCCTCAGGAAAATGGTCTGACTCATGGAATGTACAGTGGTCTGAGCTCCCTGCTCAACCCTGGGGAGGTGTAGGGCTATGAAGGGCGGGCCAGGCTTGGCAAGTGCACCTTCTTTTCCCCCAGTAGCAAGCACCAGCACCAGCACTGAGGGAGAATCCAGTGGGCAGTCCACTAAGTGCCCAGAGGTGTGCCTAGGCATGACATTGGGAAACCTTGGCTCCAGGTTCACTGCAAGGGGTTTGGAGATGGCCTAAAGTTCTAATCCAAGAGAGTAGGTACTCCAGATGCCTAGAGATCTGTCTGGGTGTGTAGCAGAGAGGGCCCACATACAAGGATCTCTGCACAGGAAGGGTGGGATGACTCAGACTGCTGAACCAGGCAAGTAGGTGCTCTGAATGCTTTAAGGTCTGCCTAGGTGTGTAGCACAGAGGGCCACCCTGTACCAGGATCTCTGCACAGGAAGGGTAGGATGGCTCAGGCTACTGATCCATGTTAGACAATGCTGCAAATGCTTAGAGATCTGCCTGGGTGTGGTACAGAGAAAGTCCCATTGCACCATGATCTATGTCTGGGAAAGGTGGAGTGGCTCGGGCTGTTGAACCATTCCAAGTGGATACTCCTAAAGCCTGGAGATCTGCCTGGGCACAGGACAAAGAGGGCCCCCTATTCCAAGATCTCTGAAGAGGAGGGATGGGGTGGCTCAGGCTGTTGGACTAAGCAAGCAGGTGCTCCGCATGCCTGAAGATTTGCCTTGGTGTGGAGCACAGAGAGCCCCACTGCACCATGATCTCTTCATAGGAAGGGTGGAGTGGGTCAGGCTGGTAATACAGGTGAGTGAATGCTCTGAATGCCTGGAGATCTGCCTGGACATGGTGCAGAGAGAGCCCCACTGCACCATGACCTCTGCACAGAAAGGGTGGGTCAGTCTGCTGAATCAGGTGAATGGGTGCTCCAAATGCCTGCAGATCTACCTGGGTATGGAGCAGAAAGAGCCTGCTGCAAAATATCTATGTCCAGGAAGGATGGGAACATTCAGGCTGCTCATTCAGGCAAGCAGGTGCTCCAAATGCCTGGATTTCAGCCTAGGGGTAGAGCAGAGAGGGCCCCACTCCATCGCTATCTCAGGAGAGCAGGATGGAGGACCCAGCAATGGCACACACAGACCAGTTACAGGTCACCAAGCTGGCCCTGGCTGCAAGTCTTGCCACCCAGGAGAAACTGCAGCTACAGCAACTCTCCTCCCACCCTAGGCTTGCAATAGGGGAGAACATGATTCCAGAGCCTACTGTTGAGACACTTTCCTCATTTCTGGCTATGGAGGCTCCTACTCAGCTCCAAAGCAAGTGCTGCAATCTGTGACCTGGGACTAAAATGCCTGCACAGCCATGCTGCTGGCTCACCAAGGAACAGCTGACTTTGTATGTGTCCAGATTAAAAATGGCATCCTGCTCTCAGCCCTAGGTCTAGGAAAATGTCTGCAGCTCTTCCTGGTGTTTTTCATTCAGTGTCTCCAAGCTTCCTCCCCAAGTTAGCTGCAGGGCTTGGGAGAAACAAAGTGCTCTCCTATGGTCTGGGATGCTGAGCTCCACAGTGGCAAGGTGAGTCACAGAATGAGGCCCTCTGCCTGTCTCACGTACTGGGGCTTCACTCACTTATATCAGCTGGACACCATCATGGAAGCTTTTGCTGGCATTCTCCTTTCCAGGACTCAGACTGTCCTTCATGATTCCAGTGGATTCCTATTTCCTTCTTAAATTAAAGCTCACGGAGTTGATCTTCATGTACTATCTTGCTGTTTCCAAGTGGCTGAGGCATGCTGAAAGTCTCTAATCTGCTATCTTGGGGGAAAAAAGTTTTTTCTGCTTCATAGATATTTTCTTGTGTACCATTTTATTCCTTCCTGTTTCTTTTACTACAAATTTTTTAGTTATTTTCTAACTGGTCATCTAGCAATTACAATTAACATCTTAATTTATAACAACCTGGTTCAAATTCATACCAAGTTAGTTTCAGCGGTATGCAAAAAACTTAGCCTTTATGTTGTTATTGTCGTAAGTTACATCTTTGTACATTGGGTTATAAATTATAAACATATATTTATAATTATTGTTTTATGCATTTGCCTTTTAAATCATATAGGAAAGAGAGTTACAAATCAAAAATATATTAAAACTGACTTTATATTTACCTATTAGTTACCATTCTTTAAAATTTATATATATTTTTTGATACGGAGTCTCGCTGTGTTGCCAGGCTGGAGTGCAGTAGTGCGATCTCAGCTCACTGCAACCTCCACCTCCCAGGTTCAAGCGATTCTTCTGCCTCAGCTTCCCAAGTAGCTGGGACTACAGGTGTGCATCACCACACCTGACTAATTTTTGTATTTTTAGTAGAGACAGGGTTTCACCATGTTGGCCAAGATGGTCTTGATCTCCTGACCTTGTGATCTGCCTACACTGGCCTCCCAAAGTGCTAGGATTACAGGTGTGAGCCACCACACCCAGCCATTAGTTATCTTTACTAGTGTTTTTTATTTCTTCATGTGGATCTGAGCAGGTCTATAGCACTGTCAAAGTTTATCTGGGAATATCTTAATTTCTCCTTCATTTTTAAAGCATAGTCTTGCAAAATATAGAATTCTTGCTTGTCTTAGTCTGCTAGGACTGCAATAACCACAGATTGGGAGGCTTAAACAGCAGAAATTTGTTTTCTCACAGTTCTAGAGGCTGGAAGTATAAGATCAAGGTGCCAGCAGGGTTGGTTTCTGGTAAGGCCTATCACTTTGGCTTGCAGGTGGCCCCTTCTTACTATGCCCTCACATGGCCTTTTCTCTGTGTTTGTGCACTGAGAGAGGTCTCTGGTGTCTCTTCCTCTTTTTATAAGGACATCAGTCCTATTGGATTAGGACCTCCACCTTTATTACCTTATTTAACCTTAGTTACCTCCTTAGAATCCCTATATTTGAATACTGTCACATTAGGAGTTAGGACTTAATATATGAATTTTGGAAGGGACTACAGCTCAGTCTTTAAGAATTGTCTTTTGACAATTTGATTATAATGTGTCTTGGTGTGTACCTCATTGAGTTTATCTTACACTCTTTTGAGCTTCTTAGATGTGTATATTCATGTCTTTCATCCCTTTGAGCCATTCTTTCTTCAATTATTCTTTCTGCCTCTTTCTCTTCTCTCCTCTGGAACACATTTTTTATATGTTATGTAAATGGGTTGGAGATAGCCCTTCAATTCTGGCCTAAAATAATTCCCATGTTGTTTACTTCTTGACAGCAGCCCAGGACCATTAGCCCAAAGCCCACTGGTGCCAAACACAAATTCTCACACATCCAGTTCCTTTGGATATAGTCCAAACAATTTTTAGCCATTTACAACCTACTCACTTTACACATTCCCTGAAACTGCTCTCAATATTTTCTAACCATAGATAAGACAAACCCTGTAACTATATTTAAAAGCAAACAAACCCACTGCTACTTTTTGAAGCTCTCTGACTTCCCACATTGCTACTTAGCAACATCACCTAGACATCTAAGGCCCTTCTCCTATTTTCACTTCTTCCCTGGGAGTGCTCTTGTCCTATTTCCTTTCTAGGTGGTGGGTTATTAATGTTGCCTCAAAGATTTCTTCTTGGGAGGAACATCTTTCATGCAGCCCTATCTAAGCACTGCCCAACAAAGCTCATGTATTACTTCTTCTCATGGTCCTGTCTCTGCCTTAATTCTAGATGTTTGATGGTGACTCAGAAGTATCATTACCTGTGTTTATTTTTTCATCATTCATTTTCCTTTCTCCTACGCACACTGGATAATATCAATGGACCTATCTTCAAGTTCAGGGATCCTTTCTTTTGCACACTCAGATCTGCTGCTGAACGCCTCAGTGATTGCTTCATTTCAGTTATTGTACTTTTAAACTTCAGGATTTCTATTTGATACCTTTCTATAATTTCTTACTCTTTGGCTAGGTGCAGGAGCTCATACTTGCGATCTCAACATGTTGGGAGGCCAAAGCAGGATAATTGCTTGAGTTCAGGAGTTCAAGACCAGACTTGGTAACATAGGGAGACCTTGTTTCTACAAAAAATGAAAAATTAGCTGGGTGCAGTTGCATGCACCTGTAGTCTCAGTTCCATAAGAGGCTAAGGCTGGAAGATTGCTTGAGCCCAGGAGTTTGAGGCTGCAGTGAGCTGTGATAACACCACTTGCTCTTCAGCCTGGGCAACAGATCAAGACCCCAAGAAAGAAAAAAGAATAAATTTCTTACTCTTTGATGTTTTGATGAGGCATTTTCTTGTGGTTTCTTTTCATTCTGTATATATTTTTTCCTTAAGCACTTTGAACACACTTGAAATTACCTGAATTAAAGTCTAGTAAGTCCAATAACTAAGCTTTCTCAGAGACAATTTCTATTTTTTTTCTTCTTATATATGGGCCATATCATATTGTTTCTTTGCATGCTTTGTAATGTTGTGTTGAAACTGGACATTTCAAAATCTAAAAGGTAGCAATATTATAACATTCTCCTCTCTCAGCAGGTTTCTTATTGCTGCTTGTTGTAGCTGCGAACTCAAAAGTATCTGAGACAGATCCAAATCAATTTAGAAAGTTTGTTTTGCCAAAGTTAAGGATGTGCCCATGACACAGCCTTGGAAGGTCCTGATGACATGTGCTTGAGGTGGTTGTGATACAGCTTGCTTTTATATATTTTAGGGAGACATAATACATCAGTCAATACCTATAAGATGCATACTGGTTCAATCTGGAAAGGCAGGACAACTTGAAGCACAGGCTTTCAAGTTATACATAGATTTAAATTTTTTCTGATTGGTAATTGGTTGAAAGAGTTAAGTTACTATCTGAAGACCTGAAATCAACAGAAAAGAATGGTATGATGATAAGGAGTTTTGAGGACCAAAGTTTTATAATGTAGATGAAGCCTTCAGGTAGTAGGCTTCTGAAAGAATAGATTGTAAATGTTTCTTGTCAGACTTAAGGTCTAGGTTGATGTTAATGCTGGTTGGTTTTTCCTGAATTCCAAAAGGGAGGCGGGTTTAATAAGGCACGTCCTGCCTCCCTTCCCATAATGGCCTGAACTAGTTTTTTAGGTTAACTTTGGAATGCCCTTGGCTGAGAGAAGGGGTCTATTCAGATGGTTGGAGGGCCTTAAAATTTTATTTTTGGTTTACATAGTCATTGCTTGTTTATTCAGTTAATAGCTGTCCAAACTAATTTTCTGAAGTCTGTATCCTTTATCATATGTAGCCACTGAAATCTCTGTTTCATTAACTTAGTGGTCAGCTAGTGATTTGATAGAGATTTCTTTAAACAACTGGAACAGCAATAACAAAACTCTCCTTGACTTTGCCAACACTCCCTGTGTTGGTTAGCGCACTGAGCCAAGCAGTTTACAACTCTACCTTGGCCTTCCCTTTCTGTTTGTGTGGACTCTGAGGGTCAGATAGAGATGAAGACATAAGACCTCCTGAGGTATTTTCTAAAATGCACCCATCACTGGGCATCATATGACCTTCTAGATTGCCAACAATATGCAGGAATTTATCAAAGTCCTTATTCCCCAAAGCATCTCTTCTCTACCCTTGCCTTCCAGGCTTTTTAGCTTCTCTGTTGTTCATGCCAACTATTATTCCTTGCCCCAGGTGGCAGCAGCAAATACGTTTGCATTGTAAGTTAGGCAAAATAAAGGCAAAGTTCTGAACTGGTATTTAGGAAGCCACCAGACAGGTCAAAACTAACAGCCACAATTGAGAATAATGCCTATATTGCTCTTTCAGGTACCAGCAATATGTACTAGGAATGAGGGCTGTGCTTCTTAAAGGTCACTGCCATGCTGGGGAGTGAGAAATGATATCAATGGTTCCAAGGAAAATTGTACCAAGTTGTGTATAATTTATTAAGGGTTGCCTTTCTTGTAATCTTTACTTAGATTCCATAATCTCCACCCCCACCCTTGCAACACACACACATAAACACATACACACACACATACACACACACATACACACACAAAGTTAATTCTGAGTTTTTGCCAGCTTATTCATTGCTTTTGTGGAATGATGGGACTTTTGGAGTTCCCCTTTCTGCCATTTTCACTAATATCTCTCCAATCAGCAAATTGGTTTGTTTGTTTTCCTATTTTTGAGTTTTAAGAGTTCTTTGTGCATTTTGGATACAAATTCTTTATATTATATGTAATCTGTAAATATTATTTCCTAGTTGATGACACGTTTTTCATTTTCTTAACAGTGTGTTTTGCAAAGCAAAGGTCTTTAATTGTATTAAACTAATGTATCAAAGTTTTTCTTTTACAAATCATGCTTTTGGTATTGTATCTAAAACCTCATCACCAAATTCAAAATTATGTAGATTTTCTCATATGTTTTCTTCTTCAAGCTTCCTAAATTTTCATTTTGTAGGTCTATAATCTATTTTAAGTTAACTTAAAATAATGAGTGTAATGAGTAAGGCCTGTGCCTAGGTTCACTTTTTTTCTTTTTGCATGTGGTTGCCTGATCATTCCAGCACTATTTGTGAAAAGACTATTCTTTCTCCATTGAATTGACTTTGTGTTTTTATCAAAAATCATTTTACTATATTTGTGCCAATATATTTCCTTATTCTATTAATATATGCTATTTCATCTATATATGTGTGTATTCTTTCACTAATACATGCTGCTTGATTATTGCAGCGTTGGAGTAAGTATTAAAATAGGGCAGTGTCAGCTGGGTACAGTGGCTCACGCCTGTAATCTCAATGCTTTGGGAGCCCGAGGCAGGCGGATCAGCTGAGTCAGGAGCTCAAGACCAGCCGGACCAATGTGGTAAAACCCTGTATTTACTGAAAATACAAAAATTAGCCAGGTGTGGTGACACACACCTGTAGTCCCAGCTATTCAGGAGGCTAAGGCAGGAGAATCACTTGAACCCAGGAGGCAGAGGTTGCAGTGAGCCAAGATCATGCCACTGCACTCCAGCCTGGCAACAGAGCAAGACTCAGTCTCAAAAAATAAAATAAAATAAAATAAAATAAAATAAGTCAGTGTGAGCCTTCCCATTTCTTTTCTTTTTTTCTGGGAGGGGTCTTGTGTTGGCTATTCTGGGTTCAGATCTATATCTTTGGCATTGTCTTTTTTAAACACCTCATAAAAGAACCACCACCAAGCATGGTGACCTTTAAACTATGAAATATTAGGTAAATGTGTTTGAGAAAGAGGAATAAAGGTGTACCAATTATCCTCTGTTAGTCAAACATGAAAAACAATAAAAGGATTTGTTGAAAAGACATGTAAAAATGTATGAAACATTAGAAAATGTGTGACGCTTGCTACCCTAAAAAACTGCGGAGAATGTGGAGTTATTCACGCCACCATTTTGGATCCCTAGACTCCATATATGATTATCATACAAAAGATTTAGCTAGATCAATGTTTGAATTTGTGAATCTACTATTTTAAAAAACTATTACTATTACCAGAACCACTATGACACCTTGATCATGACAGAGATCTAACTTTACTAGATTTAACACACAAAGGCTTTGACCCAAGCCTATGCTTTAAAATTAGGATAACTAAGAGTGTTGGGATTTTTATCTAAAAGTAATGTCTGTGACAAAATGCACCCAAGAGATAGTCTGTCACATTCCATGCTAGTTTTGCCAATGAATTAAAAAAAAATTTTTTTATTATACTTTAATTTCTGGGATACACGTGCAGAATGTGCAGGTTTGTTACATAGGTATACACGTGCCATGGGGGTTTGCTGCACCCATCAACCCATTATGTACATTAGGTATTTCTCCTAATGCTATCCCTCCTCTAGCCCCCCACCCCCTTACAGTCAATGGTGTGTGATGTTCCCCTCCCTATGTCCATGTGTTCTCACTGTTCAACTCCCACTTATGAGAACATGCAGTGTTTGGTTTTCTGTTCTTGTGTTAGTTTTCTGAGAATGATGGTTTCCAGCTGCATCCGTGTCTCTGCAAGGAATAGGAATTCATCCTTTTTATGGCTGCATATTATTCCATGGTGTATATGTGCCACATTTTCTTAATCCAGTCTATCATTGATGGGCATTTGGGTTGGTTCCAAGTCTTTGCTATTGTGAAGAGTGCTGCAATAAACATACATGTGCGTGTGTCTTCATAGTACAATGATTTATAATCCTTTGGGTATATACCCAGTAATGGGATTGCTGGCTCAAATGGTATTTTGGTTCTAGATCCTTGAGGGAATGGCACACTATCTTCCACAATGGTTGAACCAATTTATATTCCCACCAACAGTGTAAAAGCATTCCTGTTTCTCCACATCCTCTCCAGCACCTGTTGTTTCCTGAGTTTCTAATGATCGCCATTCTTAGGGGTGCAAGATGGTATCTCATTGTGGTTTTTATTTGCATTTCTCTAATGACCAGTGATGATGAGCTTTTTTTTCATATTCGTTGGCCACATAAATGTCTTCTTTTGAGAAGTGTCTGTTCATATCCTTTGCCCACTTTTTGATGGGGTTGATTTTTCTTTTAAATTTGTTTAAGTTCTTTGTAGAGTCTGGATATTAACCCTTTGTCAGACAGATAGATTGCAAAAGTTTTCTCCCATTCTGTAGGTTGCCTGTTCACTCTAATGATAGTTTCTTTTGCTGTGCAGAAGCTCTTTAGTTTAATTAGATCCCATTTGTCTATTTTGGTTTTGTTGCCATTGCTTTTTGTGTGTTAGTCCTGAAGTCTTTGCCCATGCCTATGTCCTGAGTGGTATTGCCTAGGTTTTCTTCCAGGGTTTCTACGGTTATAGGTCTTACATTTAAGTGTTAATCCATCTTGAGTTAATTTTTGTATAAGCTGTAAAAAAGGGGTCCAGTTTCAGTTTTTTGCATATGGCTAGCCAGTTTTCCCAACAAGATTTATTAAATAGGGAATCCTTTCCCCATTGATTGTTTTTGTCAGGTTTGTCAAAGATCAGATGGTTGTAGATGTGTGGCATTATTTCTGAGGCCTGTGTTCTGTTCCATTGGTTTATATCTCTGTTCTGGTACTAGTCCCATGCTGTTTTGGTTACTGTAGCCTTGTAGTATAGTTTGAAGTCAGGTAGCATGATGCCTCCAGCTTTGATCTTTTTGCTTAGGATAGTCTTGGCTATACAGGCCCTTTTTTGGTTCCATATGAAATTTAAAGTAGTTTTTTCTAATTCTGTGAAGAAAGTCAATGCTAGCTTGATGGGGATAGCATTGAATCTATAAATTACTTTGGTCAGTATGGCCATTTTCATGATATTGATTCTTCCTATCCATTCAAATGGAATGTTTTTCCGTTTGTGTCCTCTCTTATTTTCTTGTGTAGTGGTTTGTAGTTCTCCTTGAAGAGGTCCTTCACGTCCTTTGCAAGTTGTATTCCTAGGAATTTTATTCTCTTTGAAGCAATTGTGAATGGGACTTCACTCATGATTTGGCTCTCTGTTTGTCTATTATCGGTGTATAGGAATGCTTGTGATTTTTGCACATTGATTTTGTATCCTGAGACTTTGCTGAAGTTGCTTATCAGCCTAAGGAGATTTTGGGCTGAGATGATGGGGTTTTCTAAATATACAATCATGTCATCTGTAAACAAGAACAATTTAACTTCCTCTCTTCCTATTTGAATATGCTTTATTTCTTTCTCTTGCCTGATTGCCCTGGTCAGAACTTCCAATACTATGTTGAATAGGAGTGGTGAGAGAGGACATCCTTGTCTTGTGCCAGTTTTCAAAGGGAATGCTTCCAGCTTTTGCTCATTGAGTATGATATTGGCTGTGGGTTTGTCATAAATATCTCTTATTATTTTGAGATACATTCCATCAATACCTAGTTTATTGAGAGTTTTTAGCATGAAAGGGAGTTGAATTTTATCGAAGGCCTTTTCTGCATCTATTGAGACAATCATGTGGTTTTTGTCATTGGTTCTCTTTATGTGATGGATTACACTTACTGATTTTCATATGTTGAACCAGCTTTGCATCCCAGAGATGAAGCTGACTTGATCGTGCTGCTGGTTTGCCAGTATTTTATTCAGGATTTTCACATCAATATTCATCAGGGATATTGGCCTGAAATTGTTGTTGTTGTTGTGTCTCTGCCAGGTTTTTGTATCAGAATGATGCTGGCCTCATAAAATGAGTTAGGGAGGAGTCCTTCTTTTTCTATTGTTTGGAATAGTTTAAGAAGAAATGGTACCAGCTCCTCTTTGTACCTCTGGTGGAGTTTGGCTGTGAATCCATCTGGTCGTGGGCTTTTTTTGGTTGGTAGGCTATTAATTACTGCCTAAATTTTAGAATTTGTTATTTGTCTATTCAGAGATTCAATTTCTTCCTGGTTTAGTCTTGGGAGGGTGTATGCATCCAGGAATTTATCCATTTCTTCCAGATTTTCTAGTTTATTTGTGTAGAGGTGTTTATAGTATTCTCTGAGGGTAGTTTGTATTCCTTTGGGATCAGTGGTGATATCCCCTTGATCATGTTTTATTGCGTCTACAGGATTCTTCTCTTTTCTTCTTTATTAGACTGGCTAGAAGTATATCTTTTTTGTTAATCTTTTCAAAAAAAAACAGCTCCTGGATTCATTGACTTTTTGAAGGATTTTTTTGTGTCTCTATCTCCTTTAGTTCTGCTCTGATCTTAGTTATTTTTTGTCTCCTGCTAGCTTTTGAATTTGTTTGCTCTTGCTTCTCTAGTTCTTTTAATTGTGATGTTAGGGTGTCGATTTTAGATCTTTCCTGCTTTCTCTTGTGGGCATTTGGTGCCATAAATTTCCCTCTACACACTGTGTTAACTGTGTCCCAGAGATTCTGGTACATTGTGTCTTTGTTCTCATCGGTTTCAAATAACTTATTTATTTCTGCCTTAATTTCGTTATTTACCCAGTAGTCATTCAGGAGCAGGTTGTTCAGTATCCATGTAGTTGTGCAGTTTTGAGTGAGTTTCTTAATCCTGAGTTCTAATTTGATTGCACTGTGGTCTGAGAGACTGTTTGTTATGATTTCCATTCTTTTGCATTTGCTGAGGAGTGTTTTACTTCCAATTATGTGGTCAATTTCCATTTGCTTGGTAAATATTCCTCCAGCCCTTTATTTTGAGCCTATGTGTGTCTTTGCGTGAGAGATGGGTCTCCTGAATACAGCACATCAATGGGACTTGACTCTTTATCTAATTTGCCAGTCTGTGTCTTTTAATTGGGGGCATTCAGCCCATTTACATTTAAGATTAATATTGTTACGTGTGAATTTCATACTGTCATTATGATGCTAGCTGTTTATTTTGCCCGTTAGTTGATGCAGTTTCTTCATAGTGTTGATGGTCTTTACAATTTGGTATGTTTTGCAGTGGCTGGTACTCTTTTTCCTTCCATGATTAGTGCTTCCTTCAGGAGATCTTGTAAGGCAGGCTTGGTGGTGACAAAAATCTCTCAGCATTTGCTTGTCTGTAAAGGGTTTTAGTTCTCCTTCACTTATGAAGCTCAGTTTGGCTGGATATGAAATTCTGGGTTGAAAATTCTTTTATTTAAGAATGTTGAATATTGGCCCCCACTCTCTTCTGGCTTGTAGGGTTTCTGTAGAGAGATCGGCTGTTAGTCTGATGGCTTCCCTTTGTGGATAACCCGACCTTTCTCTCTGGCTGCCCTTAACATTTTTTCCTTCATTTCAACCTTGGTGAGTCTGACGATTCAGTGCCTTGGAGTTGCTCTTCCTGAGGAGTATCTTCATGGTGTCCTCTGTAAGTCCTGTATTTGAATGTTGGCCTATCTTGCTAGGTTGGGGAAGTTCTCCTGGATAATAACCTGAAGAGTGTTTTCAAATTTGGTTCCATTCTCCCTGTCACTTTCAAGTACACCAATCAAACACAGGTTTGGTCTTTTCACATAGTCCCATATTTCTTGGAGGTTTTGTTCATTCCTTTTCATTCTTTTTTCTCTAAGCTTGTCTTCAGGCTTTATTTCATTGAGCTGAGCTTCAATTTCTGATACCCTTTCTTCTACTTGATTGATTTGGCTATTGATATTTGTGTATGCTCACGAAGTTCTTGTGCTGTGTTTTTCAGCTCCATCAGGTCATTTATGTTCTCTTTAAACTGGTTATTCTAGTTAGCAATTCTTCTAACCTTTTTTCAAGGTTCTTAGCTTCCTTGCATTGCATTAGAACATACTCTTTTAGCTCGGAGGAGTTTGTTATTACCCACCTTCATGAAGTCTACTTCTGTCAGTTCTGTCAAACTCATTCTCTGTCCAGTTTTGTTCCCTTGCTGTTGAGGAGCTGTGATCCTTTGGAGGAGAAGAGGCATTCTGGTTTTGGGAATTTTTGGACTTTTGCACTGGTTTTTCCTCATCTTTGTGGATTTATCTACCTTTGATCTTTGTTATTGGTGACCTTTGGATGGGGTCTCTGTGTTGATGTCCTTTTTGTTGATGTTGATGCTATTCCTTTCTGTTTATTAGTTTTCCTTCTAATAGACAGGCCCCTCTGCTGCAAGTCTGCTGGGGTTTGCTGGAGGTACCCTCCAGACCCTGTTTGCCTGGGTATCACCAGTGAAGGCTGCAAAACAGCAAAGATTGCTGCCTGTTCCTTCGTCTATAAGCTTGTCCCAGAGGGGCACCTGCCAGATGTCAGCAGGATCTCTCCTGTATGAGGTGTCTGTCAACCCCTGCTGGGAGGTGTCTCACTTGAGGAGGCAGTCTGTCCCTTAGCAGAGCTCTAGCACTGTGCTGGGAGGTTCACTGCCCTCTTCGGGGCTGGCAGGCAGAAACTTTTAAATCTGCTGAAGCTGCGTCCACAGCTTCCCCTTCCCCCAGGTTCTCTGTCCCTGGGAGATGGAAGTGTGATCTATAAGCCTCTGACTGGGGCTGCTGTTTTTCTTTCAGAGATGCCCTGCCCAGAGAGGACGAATCTAGAGAGACAGTCTGCCTATAGCAGCTTTGCTGAGCTGCAGTGGGCTCCACCCAGTTCGAACTTCCCTGTGGCTTTGTTTACAGGTGAGGGGAAATATCGCCTACTCAAGCCTCAGTAATGGTGGATGCCCATCCCCCCACCAAGTTTCAGAGTCCCAGGCCGACTCCAGACTGCTGTGCCAGCAGTGAGAATTTCAAGCCAGTGGATCTCAGCTTGCTGGGCTCTGTGGGTATGGGATCCACTGAGCTAGACCACTTGGCTCCCTGGCTTCAGTACCTTTTCCAGGGGAGTGAACGGTTCTGTGTTGCTGGCATTCCAGTCGCCACTGGGTATGAAAAGAAACTCCTGTGGCTAGCTTGGTGTCTGCCCAAACAGCCTCCCAGTTTTATGCTTGAAACCCAGAGCCCTGGTGGCATAGGAACCCGAGAGAATCTCCTGATCTGAGGGTTGAGAAGACCATGGGAAAAGAGTAGTTTCTGGGCCAGAATGCACCATTCCTCACAACACAGTCCCTCACGGCTTCCCTTGGCTAGGGGAGGGAGTTCCCCGACTCCTTATGCTATCCAGGTGAGGTGACACCCTACCCTGCTTCGGCTTGCCCTATGTGGGCTGCACCCACTATCTAACCAGTCCCAATGAGATAAGCCAGGTACCTCAATTGGAAATGCAGAAATCACCCACCTTCTGCGTTGATCTCACTGGGAGCTGCAGACCAGAACTGTTCCTATTCGGCCATCTTGCCAGCCCTCTACCAATGAATAAATTTTTAAGAAAATGTTGCTAATATGGACAAATGCCCCATATTGATTCCTGATGTCTCTGGAAGACATGAGTAAATCTGAGAAAAAGTCATGAGAGTAGGCTCTTTTAAAGGACTGTAAAAATCCTTTCAGCTTCAGGGACAATTCAAGGCTGCAAATGAATTACTGTTCCTGCCTCTAAATTAGTCAAGGTACACAGAATGATGGATTTTTTAAACAAGCAAGAAATCTCAGGAAAATTCATTTTATTATAATTTTAAAAGAAACTTAATAATTGTCACTTCTTCCCTTAAGTAATATAAATTTCAAATGTCTTCTCTTTAGTAAAAAATGTTTCAGAATTTTCAGGAAATGTTAAATGTTAGAACTAAAACAATATGATATTAAAATAATCAATGAGGATTCCACTTGAAATAACTTTATCTCTACTTAAGGGAAACTGTCTATCCAATATTTTCCTCAGGAGACAATATAGCAGGACAGCATTACATGGGCAATTATCTAACATCTCACTTCCTTGTACCTCCAGAATACAGGAATTCTTTCTTTGTGGCTCTGTAATGAAGAAACTTTTTCTGTTTGATGCTATTAAAATTTCCTTTGTGTGTTTTAATTTGGAAGAGACAGTGTCGAGGTTGGTGGTCTTTAAATTAGATTTGTACTTTATTTTAAAATGTGCTGTGGGTGGGGGAGTGAAAGTTCTTCAATTTCCTTACAAGAAATTAGGAAGAGTCCTTTCTTCAATATAGATTAATATAAAAAAAAATCATTGTGAAGAAGGAATAATGTGATTTATGGGTAATAAATATTGGCTTCCTCTATCCCCTTTCACGCTGTATGTAAGCCCATGAGTGATACTTCATCCTCTCAGCAGATGAGTAGTTGTGATTTTAGCAGAGGTTCTTTCACCTTATTTGCCTCATTCCCTCAATGATTGCACTTCAGTCTAAGAAAAAAATCTTCTTACTTATGGTAACAAGAGTAGGGAGGGCAGAAGTCAAGGTATTATATGGATATTAATATCGTACAGCCTAAATTTCATTTGGCATCACAAATTATGACACAATGTTGTTAAGGCCCACATTTATCTCCTGGTTACTCCCTGATGATGATGCAGTCTCTGATTTCTTACAAAGTGTCCTCTAAGTATTCCTGAAACATCTCATTTGTCCTAAACTTCTACCATATTTATTTCACTGGACTGCAAAAAAAAAAAAAAAAAAATCTCCTGCTGTTCCATCTAGCAAAGTAATTCTCTACTGATGACTAGTGCTACTCTATCAAGCACTTGTGGAAATTTAACGCCATCCCACACTGTTCCCCTATATTCAATGTAATCCACCTACTGAGACTTTGCCACATGCAGCAGTTCTCCAGAGGTACACTTAGACCTCAAGGTGTGCAAACTGCATTGCTGTGCATAACAGGGATTAGCAGATGTTTCCTCAGCATTATAACTCACTCTATGAGTGTAATACTAAAGACATTTGGGAACCCATGGGTTAAAAATTTTAATGAAACAGCTGTTTTGGTTTTTACTTAAATATGTAGTTTTCTCTCCCTGAAACCCAGAAATGTATCCAAAAGGCTGGACTGAAGACAGATTGATCAACAACCATCAAGCTTTATGCAGAATCTTTTTTCTTTCAGAAGAAAATATGGCCAAATCTCAAGCTGAGATTTAAGAATCTTCTGTGCTCAATTAGAGAGAAACTTCAACAAGTTGTTGTTTTTCTTATTAAATATAGTGTTCAAAGGGATAATATCTAACTTTCAACTGTTTTATTTTTGATTTGGCAATTATTTATTATTCCTTCAAGTTCTTGTTTTAATCACTGTAAAGCTATCATGAGACTTTTGGTCTCTGCTCTAGCATGTAAAGAGATTGAAAGTCACCATGCCATCCTAATTACAAGTAAAAGCCTGAACAAACTGAAAAAGGAACAACTCTTCTTAGATCTGTCAGAGGAGTAAGGTCATAGGGCAAACCATCATCCTACAAATTGGAGAGACAGAGAATCACAACTTATAGGAACTGAAACTCTCAAGAAAAAATCTCCATGGGAACCAATGCCTGGGTAGCAAAATGTGAACTGTAATTGATGAATTGCTGGAGGCTCAGTGTGTAAAAACTCCAGTGCGACCCAGTCCTAGGGCTGAAGCCACAGTTTTGTGAATTTTAAAATCCAGAAGGTTGACCTGGTTTTCACAGTGAATACTGAAGGAAAATTCCTTCATGCTTATGGTGGTGAAGGGGGAAAGAAATCTTTTGAAATCTGCCAGAACCTTTTGTTCTTCTTAAGAAGGTCTGCCCTCTCCAGAGAAAGTATTTTACCAGAGCCTAAATTATTGGGGCTTTGCTAGAGCCTAACTGACTTAAGGGAAGGAAAATAACCAACTCTAGCCTACTCTAACCATCTTGTCTCCAAATCTAAGAGGTTGGGGAGAGTGTGGGAGACTGAGAAGCACTTGGGAAATTCATAGTCCAGAGACACAGGTTCACTAAAAGACCGAGACCTAATCATAGGACTACAGAACACAACCCATTCCCACATATTACCACCACATTACTAAGGTCCCATTTATAGCAATTTGTCAACTGCAATACATCAAAAAAAGATTATAAGGCACACTAAGAGGCAAAAGACACATTTTGGAGAGAAGAACATGCATAAGATCCAGACTTCAACATGGCAGGGATATTGAAATTACCAGAAAGGGAATTTAGAACTATGACTAATATGCTTAGTGTGGCTATAACTAACCTGCAGATAATCACCAGAGGTCCTCTCCCTGGCTTAGCACAGAAAGAGTAGGCAATAAACTCAAGCTCAAAGCTTCTTCCAGAAGAGTAAAAGAGTTGGACTGCACATCTAATGCCCCAAAGTATTTAGGTGCTACCTGAGGAACTGGCTTCCATCTTCCTGTTTTAGAAAGTTGATATGGCCTGGCATACACTATCTTCTAGGAGTGACAGAGAACAAAGCAGTGGTGTGAACTAGTATCCAGGCAGTCAGCACAACTTCTCTCTATGGCTCAATTCAGAGCAAGTGGGTAAAAAAACAAAAACCCCAAAAACTTCAGCAACCAGCTTATCCCTGGAGAGGGAAAGAGTTGGACTATGCACCTAGAGTTCCAACTTCTATAGGAGCTACCTGATGACTTGGCTTCTTTTCCAGCTATTCAAGAGTGTTGACAGAACCTGGCGTACTCTAAAGGCCTGGAAACCACTTAGAACAAAGACAGAAATTTGAACTAGCATTAAGGTTTGAGAGGCCCGCAAAAGTTTGGACCAGGTTGATTGGTGAAGCTCTTCTCCTGTACAAGACAAATCCAGAAAGACTGGGAGATGGTAAAGTTTTTTTCTAATACACAGATACCAACAGGAAGAATCAAGGAAAATTAAGAAACAGAGAGAAACATTATCCAAACAAAAGAAAAAGATAAAATTCCAGAAAATGATCATAATGAAATGGGAATATACAAATTACTTCAGAGAAAAATCAAAATAAGTGTCACAAAAAATACTTCATGAGTTTGGGGAGAAACCTAAAACGAAAGGATAATTTCAACTAAGAGAGAAAATTTTAAAAGGACCAAACAAATCATGGAGCTGAAGGATACAATAGCTGAATTGGAAAATCAAAAAAATCAAAAGGGGTAAAACGTGAGTAAAGCAAACAGAAGAGAAAGAGGGAACTTGGAGAAAGATCACATGAAATTATTCATCAGAGGAGTAAAAAGAAAAAGAGCAAAGGCAGCTTAAGGGATATACAGCACACCATTAAGAAAGACCAATACAAGCATTATAGAAGCCTCGGAAGAGGAAGAGAGACAGACAGTGAGAGAAAAAAGAAGCAGAAAGCTTATTCTAAGAAATAATTGCTGAAAAAGTCCCAAATGTGAGAAAGGAAATGGACATTTAGATGCAGGATACTTATGGAACCCAACTTAAGATGAACCTTAAAAATCCACACTAAGAAACATTATAATTAACTTGTCAAAGATAAAGAAAGATTTTTGAAAAAACACCAAGAGAAGAACAACATGTCACATACAAGAGAATACTCATGAGACTATCACTGGTTTTTAGCAGAAATCTTGCAGGTCTGAATGGCATGGGATGATATTATTCCAAGTGCTATGGGAAAAAACAAACAAACAATCAAATAATAATGTACATGGCAACACTATCCTTCAAGAATGAAAAAGAGATAAAGACACTCTGAGACAGAAAGGGGCTTCCAGTTCCAAAAGTGGCATATAGGGCTGAGATTACCACCAGCAATATCCCAGAATTCAAAAATGAAGATAAAGCAGTTCCTGGGGTCATGGGGAAGTGAAAAACCTCTGAGTAGATGATAAGAAAATCAGACTTCCATGTCCATAACACCCCTTCCCTCGATTTGCCCCACACCAAACATGCAGAAAATTTCTCCCCAACTCAAAATTTATACACTGGAAAAAGTGAGATCAAGATGAACAACCAGCTTCCCCACTATGTTGAGTTCCATGACAGAAGACACGTCCCTGCCCCAACCCAGAGGAAGCATTGCGAATGCCTAATAGGAGAAATAGCCCTGGACAGCCAGAGACAAAGGGAGATGGTGGGACTACCATCCCCTACCCTGGAAACTGCTCTGTAACTCAGCCAAAGACAATACTAAACCAGAATGAATGTTCAGCAGCACCATGCTGTAGGAAATGTGTTCCATAGGTCTCCTGGACATGAACCCCTAACCAGCCTTCCCACACTGCTAGGATGTACCTTTGGGGCATTCTCCATTTGGGACAGGCAGCCCTTTGATCCTTTTCTAGACCTGAAAGAAACCTGGGCTTAAAATACTATCTAGTGATAAATGGACACAGCAATCTTGTGGGAAAAAAATAAAGAAATTCAACAGGAAAGCTGGGCGCTGTGGCTCACGCCTGTAATCCCAGCACTTTGGGAGGCCGAGGCAGGTAGATCACGAGGTCATGAAATAGAGACCATCCTGGCTAACACGCTGAAACCCCGTCTCTACTAAAAATACAAAAAAAAATTAGCCAGGCATGGTGGCAGGCGCCTGTAGTCCCAGCTACTCGGAGGCTGAGGCAGGAGAATGGTGTCAACTTGTGAGGCGGAGCTTGCAGTGAGCCAAGATCATGCCACTGCACTCCAGCCTAAACAATTTTTTTGAGACTCCGTCTCAAAAAAAAAAAAAAAAAAAGGAAAAAAAAGAAATTCAACAGGAAAATTATCCAAAAAAAGGTCTAAGAAAAATATCCAATAAAAAAAAAAAAAAAGCTAGTCAGAGAAGACTGGAAAAATAAATAATCCGTGCAAAGACAGAGATGTACATCATCAATAAACAACAGCAAACAGGGAATCAAGACCTCCACAAATGAATGAAGCAAGAAACCAGTGACGGACCCTAAAGAGATGGCAATATGTAAGCTCTCTGACCAAGAATTCAAAAGAGCAAATTGCTGGGTGTGTCGACTCACATCTGTAATCCTAGCACTTTGGGAGGCCAAGGTAGGAGGGTCAGTTGAGCCCAGGAGTTCAAGACCAGCCTGGGCAACATGGTAAGACCTCATCTCTACCAAAAAAAAAAAAAATTAAAATTAAAATTAGCCAGGCATGGTGATGTGTGCCTATAGTTGCAGCTACTCAGGCGGCTGAGGCAGGAGGATCGCTTAAGCCCAGGAGGTCAAGGCTGCAGTAAGTCAGGTTCAAGTCACTGCACTCCAGTCTGGGTGACAGAGTGAGACCCTGTCTCCAAACTTACACACACACACACACACACACACACACACACACACACACACCAAGGCACAGTTTTAAGAAAATTCAGTGATCTCCAAGATAACACAGAAAAGCAATTCAGAAACTTATCAAAAAATTTAACAGAGATTGAAATAATGAAATCAAAAAGAAATCTTGGAACTGAGAAATACATTGGCTGAACTAAAAAATTCATTAAGGGGTCCTCAATAGCGGAATAGATCATGCAGAGGAAAGAATCAGTGAGCTTCCCCTCCCCTGCTTCCAAGATGGAGAACTGGAGGCAATGTTAGCATGCTTCTCCCACTTGGAAGGACAAAATAGTGTGTAGATATTCACATTGTGAACTTTTTTCCAAGAAGTAACGCAGGAACTTAACAGGAAAAGTGAAAGAATCCACAGACTCTTTGAAAGAAGTGGCAGGCTTCAGCTTACACCGTGAAACAGGCCAAAAACTAAGTCCCCAGAGTGTTAGAGTGGGAGACACATCCCTACCAGGGAACCTAAAACTCCAGGCCACAGGGGAAGGCCTTAATCTAACACAGAACTGGAACTGATTTAGGGAGCAGTGAAATATAAAACTAGAAGCAGCAGTGGGAAGTGCCTTGCAGGCATCCCCAATCTCCAGTGCAGACCAAGGGAAGCCATTTCTTATTATATCTCACAGGAACCTCAGGTAAGTCAACCAACGAGCTCAGGTAGTAGTCACAACTCTCAACTGAATTTCACAATATAACACTGAGTGGGGACAAATTGTCTTGGCCAGAACCCCGGAAGGGTGGGGGTGGCAAGCATAAAGTATGCTATATTCATGAGCACAGGAGCCAGGCATCCATCCTTGCAGGTGGATGGGGAAGGAGGTGGCCTGAAAGCTGTGGTTGCTATCCTCATGGGGAAAGTTTATGGCCTGAGGAAGGTTTGAGTTCTGAGTGCAGGCTACCTGAAACTTAGCCCAGTGCTACTAGCAGGGCACTGTGGGAGTGAGATCTGCCTGGCCAACTGTGTGGGATCTAAGTGAGGCTTACTGTCACATGCTATTCCCCACTTCTTGTAGAAGTTCTTCTGAACAGTAGATGCAATTACACTCACCTATGGAACATTACCTCAGAGGCTTAAGAACCACCTTCCTGCCCCCAACAGGGGTCACAGCTTGCCCCACACACAGACAGTCAGAACACAGACACACCTCAGATCCCACCTGGTTGTGGCCCTCCACCCACCATGGTAGCTTAACACAAAGGACAGAACTTTGGGGAATTTTATGTCCTCACCCATCACCTGAGAACCCAAAATACCTTCCCTGAGCAACATAAGGTAAGCTCAAATCCCACAGTTACTACTGCAGCTGCTGCTCTTCTGCAAGCACCACCTGCTGGCTGGAGGGTAACTGACAGTCCATTACAGAATCTGCAGGCACACTAACATAGCACCCAGGAAGAAGAAAACCAGTGTGTGACCTCAGCTATCATCATTGTCAATCAGGAGGTCCTGAGTCTGTCCACATGACTAGTTTACTACTATTGTAACAAGCATTTGAGAAAGCCAGCATACTAAGGCTATCTATAACCAAGGAATCTCACAGAGTTTACATTACTCCCCTGCCACCCTCATTGGAGCTGGTGCTGGTATTCACTGCTGGGAGACTTGAGGACAGGTCACATCACCAGATCGCTTGCAGACATTTCCCAGCACCAACCTAGAGTATGGCAGCCCCATGGGTGGCTAGACCCAGAAGAGCAATAGCAATCACTGCAGTCTGGCTCTCAGAAACTCCTACTCCTAGGGGAAGGGGAGAACATTACATGAAAGGAACACCTCATAGGACAAAAGAATCTGTACAGCAGGCCTTGAGTTCCAGATCTTCACTCTGGTGGGAAGTTTCTTTCTGCAGAGATGCTATTGCAGTGCTGGGTTCAGCAGGGAAAGTCTGCAGTACTATCCCAACAGTCAGGCAGCCTTGGTGCTCATGAAGGGTCTTCTTTCTCTCCTTGTCCACCGCTGGAGACACAGCTGAGGCTTCTTCCGTGGTAGCTCAGCATGGATGCACCTACAGACATCCTTCCTGGAGCATTTCAGGGTGACTGCATCCCCACAGGAGGAGCGCCTTCCAGGTTCAGGCTTCCATGAGAGGCAGAGTCACAATTCTTCTTTATGTGGAACGTCAACATTCATGCAAAAGAAAAGGGATGCCTGTCTAATCTGAATAGCTGAAACATTGGGACAGGAGTGAGTCTGGGAGGTGGACAGCTTTCCTGCTGGCCTGGCAGGTGAGCTGGGGTGGCTCCTACCCTTTCCCCTGTTAAGAGCTCAGTGCATCTAACTGAGAGCCCTCCCAGCTACCATTATCAAGGCCGGGATCTCTGCCCACCACTGGCTATTGCACTTACTCACCTGCTTTAGCTACAACCACTTTCTACCTAGGAAAATTTACCCTACTCACCTGAGACCTGAATCATCAACTCAGTAAAGAGAATACTGGGGAATAAATAAATAAATAAATAAATAAGTGCACACCACAGGGAAATGGGATAAGCTTCAAGAGACCTCTGCCATTCCAACCCCATAGGAGACAGTGAACTTACCCACACACCAAGTACACAGCTTCTACAACCAGTAACTGAGGAAGCCATCATACAAACACTCTCCATAACTAAGGAACTCATACAGAGTCGTCACCCTAAAAGCACCAAGAACCAAATTATGCTATAATAAACTGCACATATTAAAGTCACATCCTTAAGGATAGAAAGAAAGAAAAAAAAAATCTTAAATTCAATAATAATTAACAGAAATAATCTACCCAAATGAGAAGGAATCAGAAAAGTAATTTTGGTGATACGAAAAAAAAACAAAAAACAGGGTTCTATAACAGAAGATCACACTAGCTCCCCAACAACGGATCCAAACCAAGATGAAATCTTTGAAATACCAAATAAAGATTCAGAAGGTTATTTATTAAGCTACTTGAAGAGATACCACAGAAAGGTGAAAACCAACATAAAGAAATTTTAAAAACAATTCAGGATATATGCCAGGCATATAATAGGTCACAAAACAGGTCTCAATAAATTTAAGAAAATCATAATCATCTCAAGCATCTTTCAGACCAAGGTATAAGTGGTTTACACCTGTAATCATAGCACTCTGAGAGGCCAAGGTAGTAGATTTCTTGAGCTCAGGAGTTCAACACTAGCCTGGGCAACATGATGAAACTCCATCTCTACAAAAAATAGAAAAATTAGTTGGGTATGGTGGCACATGCCTGTAGTCCCAGCTACTCAGGAGGCTGCGAGGTTGAAGGATCAATTGAGCCTCAGTAGTCAAGGCTGCAGCGAGCTGTGATCATACTCACTGCACTCCAGCCTGAGTAACAGAGCAAGACTCTGTCTCAAAAAAAACAGGAGGATATGAATGAAAAGTGTGTTAGAGAGATCGATAACATAAAGAAAAACCAGGCCAGGCGCGGTGGCTCACACCTGTAATCTCAGCACTTTGGGAGGCTGAGATGGGCAGATCATGAGGGCAGGAGATCGAGACCATCCTGGCTAACATGGTGAAACTCCGTCTTTACTAAAAATACAAAAAAAAAAAAAATGAGCCGGGCGTGGTGGCGGGCGCCAGTAGTCCCAGCTACCCGGGAGGCTGAGGCAGGAGAATGGCGTGAACCCGGAAGGTGGAGCTTGTAGTGAGCCGAGATCGTGCCACTGCACTCCAGCCTAGGTGATGAGCGAGACTCCATCTCAAAAAAAAAAAGAAAAGAAAAGAAAGAAAACCAGTCAGAACTTCTGGAAATGAAAGACACACTTAGAGAAATATAAAATGCAGTGGGAAGTTTAAATGATAGATTAGAACAAGTAGAGAAAGAATTTCAGAGCTCAAAGACAAGGCTTTTGAATTAACTCAGTCAGAAAAGATAAAGGAAAAGAATAAAAGAAATGAACACAGTCTCTAAGAAATACGGGATTATGTAAAATGGCCAAACCTAAGAATAATTGGTGTTTCTGCAGGAGAAGAGAGGACCAAAAGTTTGAAAAACTTATTTGAGGAAATAATTGAGGAAAACATCCCTGGCCTTGCTAAAGATTTAAATTTCCAAATACAAGAACCTCAAAGAAAAGAAAATACTGAGAAATTCACTGTAAAAAGATTACACCAAGGAACATGACCATCAGGCCACCTAAAGTCAACAACAAGGAAAGAATGCCAAGAGCTATGAGACAAAAGCAGCAAGTAACTTATAAAGGAAAAACTTTTCAGGCTAATAGGAGAGTTCTTAGCAAAAATACAAACCAGAAGAGATTAGAATCCTACATTTAGCCTCTAGAAATAAAATCATTTCCAGACAAGTAAATGCTGAGGGAATTTGCCACTACCAAACCAGCACTACAAGAAATGTTAAAAGGAGTTCTAAATCTTGAAACAAAAGCTTAATATGCATCCAAATAGAACCTCTTGAAAGCATAAAACAGGGCCTATAAAACAACAACACAACAAAAAAGTATCTAGGCAACATCTAACATGATGAATGGAACAGTACCTCATATCTCAATATTAATGTTGAATGTAAATGGCCTAAGTATTCCGATTAAAAGATACTGGATGGTAGCATGGATTAAAAAAAACTCACAAACCAAATATCTGCTGTCTTCAAGAGACTCACTTAACATTTAAGGACTCTTATAAACTCAAGGTAAAGGGGTGGAAAAGATACTCCATGCAAATGGAAACAAAAAGTGAACAGGAGGAGCTATTCTTATATCAGGCCAAACAGACTTTAAAGCAACAACAGCAAAAAGGAAAAAGGTCATTATATAATGATTAAAAGATTAATCCAACAAGATTACAATCCTTAATTTATATGCACCTAATATTTGAACTTCCAGAAGTATAAAGCAATTACTACTAGATCTAAAAAGTGAAGTAGACAGCAACACAATATTAGTGGGGGACTTAAATACTCCACTGACAGGACTAGAAAGATCACTGAGACAGAAAGTAAACACAGAAACAATGGACTGAAACTACATTCTAGAACAAATGGACTTAACAGATATTTACAGAACATTCTACCTAAGAACTGCAGAATATACATTCTTCTCATCAGCACATGGAAAATTCTCCAAGATAGACCATATAATAGGTCACAAAACAAGTCTCAATAAATTTAAGAAAATCAAAATAATCTCAAGTATCTTTCAGATCAAAGTATAATAAAACTAGAACTCAATGGCAAAAGAATCCTTAACACTATACAAATACATAAAAATTAATCTAGTTCTGAATGATTTTTAGGTTAACAATGAAATCAAGATGGAAGTTTTAAAATTATTTGAAGTGAATGATGGTAGTGACACAAGTTATCAAAACCCCAATATATAGCAAAAGCAATGCTAAGAAGAAAGTTCATAACATTAAATACCTACATCAAAAAGTCTGAAAGAGCACAAAGTGACAACTTAAGGTCACACCTCAAAAAACCAGAGAAATAGGAATAAACTAAACTTAAAGCCAGCAGAAGAAAATAAATAACAAAAATCAGAGAAGAAATAAATGAAATTGAGACCAAAAAATACAAAAAATAAATGCAATAAAAATCTGGTACTTTGAAAAGATAAAATTGATAGAACGTTAGCAAGATTAATCGAGAAAATAAGAGAGAAGATCTAAATAAGCTCAATTAGGCACATATACACTATGGAATATTATGCAGCCATAAAAAAGGATGAGTTTGCGTCCTTTGTTAGGGACATGGATGCATGCTGGAAACCATCATCGCAGCAAACTATCACAAAGAACAGAAAACCAAACACCGCATGTTCTCACTCATAGGTGGAACTGAACAATGGACATCACTTGGACTTCGGGAAGGGGAAACATCACACATCGGGGCCGTATTCATGGGAGTGGGGAGGGGGAATGGATTGCATTGGGAGTGTAACCTGATGTAAATGACGAGTTGATGGGTGCTGACGAGTTGATGGGTGCAGCACACCAACATGGCACAAGTATACATATGTAACAAACCCTGACGTTATGCACATGTACCCTAGAACTGAAAGTATAAAAAAAAAGAAAAAAAAAAAAGAAATGAAACCAGAGACATTACAACTGATACTACAGAAATACAGAAGATAATTCAAGACAACTATGAACACATTTATGTGGACAAATTAGAAAATCTAGAGGAAATGTATAAACTCCTGGAAGCATACAACTCACCTAGATTAAATCAGGAAGAAATAAAAACCCTAAACAGACCAAAAAAAAAAAAAAAAAAAAAAAAAAAAAAAAAAAAAAAAAAAAAAAAAAAAAAAAGCAGAAAGATGGAATCAATAATAAAAAAAAAAAATTGCCAACAACAACAAAAAAAGCCAAGGAGCAGATGGATTCACAGCTGAATTCTACCAGGCATTCAAAGAAAGAATTGGTACCAATTTTACTTAAACTTAAACTATTCAAAAAGATTGAGAAAAGGGGTACTATCTTGAGACACGTGCCACATAAATAAATAAAAGAGAAAGAGGGAATCCTCTATAAATCATTCTATGAAGCCCATATCACCTGATTCCAAAACCAGGAAAGGTATTTAAAAAAGAAAACTACAGACCAACATTCCTGATGAACATAGATGGAAAAATCCTCAACAAAATCCAGCTAACCAAATCCAAAAGCACGTTAAAAAGAAAATATATCATGATCAAGTGGGTTTCATTCCATTGAGGCAGAGATGATTTAATATGTGCAAGTCAGTAAATATGATAGATCACATAAACAGAATTAAAAACAAAAACAATATGATCATCTCAATAGATGCAGAAGACACATTTGATAAAATCCAGTATCCCTTATGATTAAAAATTCTTAATAAACTAGGAACAGAAAGGATTTACCTCAAAATAATAAAAGCCATGTATGACAAATCCATAGCCAACATTATACTGGATCAGGAAAAGTGGAAAACATTCCCTCTGAGAACTGGAACAAGACAAGGATGCCCACTTTTACCACTTCTATTCAGCATAGTACTGGAAGTCCTAGCCAGAGCAACCAGGCAAGAGAAAGAAATAAAGTACATCCAAATTGGAAAAGAGGAAATCAAACTAACATTGTTTGCTGATGATATGATTGTATACCTAGAAAACCCTAAAGACTCATCCAAAAGATTCCTAGACATATTGCATAAATTCAGCAAAGTCTAAGGTTACAGAATCAATGTACACAAATTAGTTGTCCTGCTATACAACAACAATGACCAAGCTGAGAATAAAATCAAGAACTCAATCCCTTTTACAATGGCTGCAAAAATAATAATAAAAGTAAAATACCTAGAAATATCCTTAACCAGAGTTGAAAGATATCTACAAAGAAAACCACAAAACCCTACTGAAAGAAATCATAAATGACACAAATGAATGGAAACACATCCCATGATGATAGATGAAAAGAATCAATAGTATGAAAATAACCATAACTGCCCAAAGCAATCTATAGATTTAATGCAATTTCCATCAAAATACCATCATCATTTTTCAAAGAACTATAAAAAGCAATCCAAAACTTCATATGGAACCAAAAAAGAGCCCAAATAACCCCACTAAGCAAAAAGAACAAAACTGGAGGCATCACATTACTGGATTTCAAATTATACAGAACTAGAATAAACAATTATAAAATTCATATGGAACCAAAAAAGAGCCCACATAGCCAAAGAAACCCCAAGGAACAAGAACAAATCTGGATTTGTTCATATTACCCAACCTCAAACTATACTAGAAGGCTACAGTTACCAAAACAGCATGGTATTGATATAAAAATAGGCATGTAGACCAATGGAACAGAATAGAGAACCCAGAAATAAAGCCAAATACTTACAACCAAATGATCTTTGACAAGGCATACAAAAGCATAAATTGGGGAAAGGACATCCCATTCAACAAATGGTGCTAGGAAATCTGGCAAGCCACATGTAGAAGAATGAAACTGGATTCCCATCTCTCACCTTATACAAAAGTCAACTCAAGACTGATCAAATACTTAAGTCTTAAACCTGAAACAATAAAAATTCTAAAAGATAATACTGGACAAACACTTCTGGGCATTGGCCTAGGAAAAGAATTCATGACTAAGACCCCAAAAGCAAATACAACAATAACAAAAATAAATGAATAAGACCTAATTAAACAAAAAAGCTTCTACCCAGCAAAAGAGGTAGTCATCAGAGTAAACAGACAATCCACAGAATAGGAGAAAATATTTGCAAACTATGCATCTGAGAAAGGGCTAGTATGCAGAATCTATAAGGAACTTAAATGAATTAGAAAAAAAAAAACAAATAATCCATTAAAAAGTAGGCAAAAGACATGAATAGAAATTTCTCAAAAGAAGATATACAAATAGCCAAAAAATGTATGAAAAAATTCTCAACATCACTAATCATCAGGAAAATACAAATTAAAACCACAATGAGATACCACCTTACTCCTGCAAGAATGGCCATGATAAAACAGTCAAAAAACAATAGATGTTGGTGTGGATGTGGTGAAAAGGGAACACTTTTACACTGCTGGTAGGAATATAAATTAGTACAACCTCTGTGGGAAACAGCATAGAGATCCCTTAAAGAACTAAAAGTAGATCTATCATTCGATCTAACAATCCCACTACTGGGTATCTACCCAAAAGTAAAGAAGATTATATGAAAAAGACACATGCACAAGTATGTTAATAGCAGCACAATTCACAATTGCAAAGATATGGAACCAACCTAAGTACCCATTGACCAATGAGTAGATAAAGAGAATGTGGTATATATATACACCATATATACACATGGTATGTATGTAGAGACACCATATTATATGGGTATGTACCTGGTAGTAGGGCGACCCCCAAAACCATTTATATACACATATGGTATAGGTGTTATAGACGCTATACACATGGGTATGTGTGTACCAGACACATATATAATACATGTGTCATATATAACTACAATACCATGCGAATACTACTCAGCCATAAAAAGTAATGAAACAAGGCCAGGCATGGTAATCACGCCTGTAATCACAGCACTTTGGGAGGCTGAGGCAGGTGCATCACGAGGTCAGGAGATCGAGACCATCCTGGCTAACACAGTGAAACCCCATCTCTACTAAAAATACAAAAAATTAGCCACACACGGTGGCGGGTGCCTGTAGTCCCAGCTACTCGGGAGGCTGAGGCAGGAGAATGGTGTGAACCCGGGAAGCGGAGCTTGTAGTGAGCAGAGATCACGCCACTGCACTCTAGCCTGGGCAACAGAGTGAAACTCTGTCTCGAAAACAAACAAACAAACAAACAAACAAACAAACAAAAGAAAGAAATAATGAAATAATGTCTTCTGCAGTAACTTTTGCAGCAACTGGGATGAAGCTAGAGGCCACTATGCTAAGTGAAGTAACTCAGAAATGGAAAACCAAATACCGTATGTTCTCACTTATACATGGGAGCTAAGCTAGGAGGATGCAAAGACATACACAGTGATGTAATGACATTGGGGACTCGGTGGAGAGGGGGGAGGGATAAAAGACTAACTATTGGGTACAGCATACATGCTCAGGTGATGAGTGCACTAAAACCTCAGAACTCACTACTATAGAATTCATCCATGTAATCAAAAATGACTTGTACCTCAAAAGCTATTGAAATAAAAAATAAACAGAATTTTAAAAGAATCAGTGAACTTGAAGACAGAATATTTGAAAATACATAGTCTAAGTAGAAATAATGAAAAAGAATACAAAGGAACAAAGATTGCCTTCAAGATACAGAAAATTACCTCAAAAGACCAAATGTAAGAATCACTGGTGTTCAAGAGGGGGTTGAGCAAGAACAGGGTTAGAAAACTTATTGAAAGATATAATAACAGAAAACTCTCCACACTTTGAGAAAGATATAAATATCAAGGTACCAGAAGGTCAGAGAACACCAAACAGATTTGATCCAAACAAGACTACCCCAAGGCATCTAATAATCAAACTCTCAAAGGTCAAGGACAAAGAGAGGAGCCAAAGGTGGCAAAATAAAAGAATCAAATAACATATAAAGGAGCTCCAATTTGTTTGGCAATGGCCTTCTCTATGGAGATCATATAGGCCGGGGAAAAGCAGAATGGTAAGTTGAAAGTGCCAAAATTCTAAAAACTGCTATCAAAGTATACTGTATCCAGAAAAGCTATCCTTCAAATATGGAGACATAAAGTCCTTCCCAGAAAAACAAAAGGTGAGAAAATTGAACACCACTAGACCCATCTTACTAGAACTATTATAGGGAATTATTCAGTCTGAAAGGAAAAGAAAAACACTAACATGCAAAAAAACTATTTGAAGGTATAAAATCCAAGGTAAAAATTAAGCATGTAGACAAACCCAGAATAATACTATAATCGTGGTGTGCAATCAATCTACTCACAACTCTAGTACAAAGCCTAAAATGCAAATCTAATTTTTTAAAAAAGACACAGCAACCTGTTAAGAGATAGGTAATATAAAAATATGTACTCGAGGCCGGGCGCGGTGGCTCAAGCCTGTAATCCCAACACTTTGGGTGGCCAAGACGGGTGGATCACGAGGTCAGGAGATCGAGACCATCCTGGCTAACATGGTGAAACCCCGTCTCTACTAAAAAAAAAAAAAATACAAAAAAC
>NW_016807308.1:66729-75272 GCF_001698545.2 Rhinopithecus bieti
AAATAATAATAATAATAATAATAATAATGGGGTCAATACAGTAAGAGGAACTAACAGTTATAAATATGTATGCACCCGGCTGGGTGCAGTGGCTCACGCCTGTAATCCTAGCATCTTTGGAGGCCTAGGCAGGAGGATCACCTGAGGTCAGGAGTTTGAGATCAGCTTGACCAACATGGTGAAACCCCATATACAAAATTAGCCGGGTGTGGTGGCGCATGTCTGTAATCCCAGCTACTCGGAAGGCTGAGGCAGGAGACTAGCTTGAACACAGGAGGCAGAGGATGCAGTGAGCCAGGATCCGGCCATTGTACTCTAGCCTGGACAACAAGAGCGAAACTCCATCAAAAAAAAAACAAAAAACAAAACAAAACAAAAAATAAATAAATATGCAACCAACAATGGAGCCCCCAAGAGTATAAAGCAAACACTAATAGATATAAAGGGAGAGATAGACTGCAATATTATTGAAGGGGATTTTAACACTCCATTGTCAGTAATGGTCAAATCATTCAAACAGGGAATCAACAAAAAAAACCACTGAAATTAAACTGCGCATGAGATCAAAGTACCTAAGTGACATGTACAGAACATTTTACCCAGCTGCTGCAGAATATACATTCTTTTCATCAGTACCTGGAACAATCTGCAGAATAGACCATATCTCAAGTCATAAAACAAGTCTCAACAATTTTAAAAAAGCAGACATCATATGACAAGTCTTTTCTGTCCACAATGAAATAAAACTAGAAATCAGGCCAGGCACAGTGGCTCACGTCTATAGTCCCAGAACTTTGGGAGGCCAAGACAGGCAGATCACTTGCGGTCTGGAGTTCGAGACCAGCCTGACCAACAGGGTGAAACCCCATCTCTACTAAAAATACAAAAATTAGTTGGGTGTAATGGTGCATGTCTGTAGTCCCAGCTACTTGGGAGACTAAAGTGGGAGAATCACTTGAACCTGGGAGGTAGAGGTTGCAATGAGCTGAGATTGCACCCCCGCACTCCAGCCTGGGTGACAAAGTGAGACTCCATCTCAAAACAAAAATTAAAAAGAAAGTTAAATTAAACTAAATTTTTTTCATTTTTTATTTTTTGTGGAGACAGGGTCCCACTATGTTGCCCAGGATGGTCTTGAACTCCTGGCCTCAAGCAATTCTCCTGCCTAAGCCTTCCAAAGTGCTGGGATTATAGGCGTGAGCCACTGTGCTTGGTCTCCCATATGTTTTAATAAAGAAAATTATGACTGTGAATATACATTTGTCTAATAAGTTCCAATGTGCCTTTTCAGTTATCAGTGTTTAAGAGAGTTTTTTTTTTTATTTCCTAAAAGAGCTTCCAGAAAATAGTCATAATTTTAAAGGGTAAAAAAACTCATTTAACATTAAAATTTTAATTAAGAAAGGTACCACTAATTATGCATTAATGCTTTGAGTAGGACCACCATCTTTTCTGTAGCCTATTTCTTTTAATTAGTTGTAAGACCTTGGGCAAGTCATATCATCAATATGGACATCAGTTTTCTAATTTTAATGAATTACAGGTGGAGAAAAAAGACACATAAACAGTTACATGATTTTGTGCCAAAGGCAGTGGGGCAGCTTATCTAAAGATGACATGAAATCTAGATGTCATAAAGGAAAAGCTTGAAAGCTTTTATTTCTTAGAAACAAAACGAAAAGCTTGCTTTTAGGAAAACAAACAAAACTCCATCATAAACAATGTCAAATGTCAAATAACAACCTGGGAAACTATTTGCAATATTTATGCTATGTACTAATATTCCCTGTATATGAAGAGCTTAAAAGAATCTACAATAGAATAAGAAAAAGACTAATATTCCAACATGGAAAAATAGTTAAAATAACAGACAATTCAGAAAAGAAGAAATCCTAGTCCACAATTTAAAAAAATGCAATAGGCTGGGCACAGTGGTTCATGCCTGTAATCCCAGCATTTGGGGAGGCTGAGGCGGGCAGATCACCTGAGGTCAGGAGTTTGAAACCAGCCTGTTCAACATGGTGAAATCCCATCTCTACTAGAAACACAAAAAAATTAGCCAAGCATGGTGGTGGACACCTGTAATCCCAGCTACTTGGGAGGCTGAGACCAGAGAATTGCTTGAGCCCAGAAGGCAGAGGTTGCAGTAAGCTGAGATCACTCCACTGCACTCCAGCTTGGGTGACTGAGTGAGACTCTGTCCCAAAACAACAACAAATGCAACAAATCTGAGTTTGTATAAGTGTGATATCTTTTGTTACCTGTCAGATTGGCAATGACAAAGCAACATGCTATTCTAATGTGGTGGTCTGTTCACACACTGCTATAAAGAAACACCCGAAACTGGGTAATTTGTAAACGAAAGAGGTTTAACTGACTCACAGTTCCGCATGGCTGGGGAGACCTCAGAAAACTTACAATGATGGCAGAAGGGGAAGAGACACATCTTACATAGCAGTCGGTGAGAGAGAGCCAGCAACAGTCGGGAAAACTGCCTTATAAAACCATTACATTGGCCGGGCGCGGTGGCTCTCGCCTGTAATCCCAGTACTTTGGGAGGCCGAAGCAGGCGGATCACGAGGTCAGGAGATTAAGACCATCCTGGCTAACACGGTGAAACCCCGTCTCTACTAAAAACACAAAAAAGTAGCCGGGCGTGGTGGTGGGCGCCTGTAGTCCCAGCTACTGGGGAGGCTGAGGCAGGAGAATGGCGTGAACCCAGGAGGCGGAGCTTGCAGTGAGCCCCCATCGCACCACTGCACTCCAGCCTGGGCACAGAGTGAGACTCCGTCCAAAAAAAAAAAAAACACCATCAGATCTCATGAGAACTCACTCTTACAAGAACAGCATGGGAGAAACAGCCCTATGATCCAATCACCTCCTTCAGTCAACACATGGGGATTACAAATCCCTCCCTTGATATGTGGGGATTACAATTTGAGATGAGATTTGGGTAGGACCACAGAGCCAAACCATATCAGGTGGGATGAAACAAAAGGGGAACCATTTTGTTTAAGGGAAAAGAGGTGCCTTTATTTGTGAAAAGTTCTTTAAAACTTACTTGGGATTGGCAAGAAAAAAGAGTTAGATAAACTCCTCTACTTAAATGATCAAGGATTTAGGGATGGAGCCGGGAGAATAAAATGTAAAGAGAATGGAGTAAAGCACCTTGTGGAAGGCTGGGGCCATGTTGGGAGAAATGGACAACACTATTCTTTTCAAAATGAAAGTCAAATATTCAATATTAAATTATTTTCTGTATGGTTCGTCATTGATGTAATCTCTGACATCATCTCCTGAATTACTGCTATTAGTCAACTAACAACAATGCCATATGTGAGTGTTTTATCTGACAAGGCTACTAGTTGCTCTTAATAAAAGTGGACCATGGCTGAATTAAGCAAAAAAGGACTTATTAAAAGGAAATTGTTTGCTCATGGTGATCAAAAAGAAAAATAAAAGTAAAAAAAACTTGGCAGTGCCAGAAATTACTAAGAGAGCTAGAGAACTAGGCTTGAGACTAAATAGCTGAAAAAAAACACCCTAAATCATGCCTTAAGCCTGATTCTGCTATGCAAACAGTATCGCTGTAGAAAGAAAGACCTTACTTTAGGTGTCATTCACTCCCAAATTAAATATTAATTCATGTGTGTCTGAATGACCATATGCCTCTTCCCTAGCACCAAGGAAGATAGCAAAAGTAAATTTTTTTTAATTCTTTTTTTCTTTTGAGCTAGGTTCTCGCTCTGTTGCCCAGGCTGGAGTGCCATGCAGTGGTGCGATCACAGCTCAATGCAAGCTCCAACTCCTGGGCTCAAGTAATCCTCCCTCCTCAGCCTCCTGTGTAGCTGGGACTACAGGCACAAGTCACCACACCTGACTTTCCTTTTTCTTTTTTTTGAGACGGGATTTCAACATGTTACCCAGGCTGGTCTTGAACTCCTGGGCTCAAGCGATCTGCCCATCTTGGCCTCCCAATTACAGGCACGAGCCACTATGCCTAGCTTTTAATTCTTATAGTAAGAAATAATATTAAACCCGTGCAGTAATAATAATTTGTTTTAATTCTTACAGTAAGAAATGGACTTTGTTCCCTAGCAAGACTCATAAAGAGTTCCATTTCCAGGCACCAGAATGAGTGAAAAATGACCAAAACAGTCTTATCTGGGGAAATATCAGGAAGTGGACATGCCCCATATTTGGCCTAATATCTGGACATTGACAAAGAATCAATTGCAAAGTACAGAAGAGAACTAGCAAACGGAATCCAGAAACACATAAAAAGAATTATACACCATGACTAAGTGGGATTTATCCCTGAAATGCAAGCTAGCTAAAATCAGAAAATCAATTAATTTAATATACCATTATCATTAGAATAAGGAACAAAAATGACATAATTATATCAATACATGCAGAAAGAGCATTTGACAAAATCCCTTCAGGATGAAAACATTAAACAAACTAAGAATACAAAGGAACTTCTTCAACCTGATAAAAGATATGTGTTTTATCAGGCATCGGACTTCTCCCTCCTCAACCACCTAAAGTATTAAGATTACAGGCGTGGGCATGGTGGCTCACTCCTGTAATCTCCACACTTTAAGAGGCCAAGGTGGTAGGACTGCTTGAGCCCATGAGTTCAGGACAAGCCTAGGCAACACAGTGAGACCTCTTCTCTATTAAAAAAAAAAAAAAAAAGCCAGGCATGCTGGCACACACCTGTGGTCCCAGATACTCCAGAGGCTAAGGTAGGAGGATTGCTTGAGCCTGGGAAGTTGAGGCTGCAGTGAACCAAGAATGGACTACTGCTCTCCAGCCTAAGTGACAGAGTGAGACCCTGCCACAAAAAAGAAAAAAAAAAGACATCTATGAAAAGCCACAACTAACATTATACTTAATGATGAAAGACTGAAAGCTTTCCTCCTAAGATCAAGAACAAGAAAAGAATGTCTGCTCTCACCACTTTTATTCAACATTGCATTGGAGGTTGTAGAAAGGGCAATTAGGCAAGAAAAAGAAGTAAAAGGCATTCAGATTGGAAAGAAAGAAGTACAACTGTATTTGTAGATGACACAATCTTGTATACAGAAAATCCTAAGGAATCTACTAAAACCTCATTACAACTAATAAACAAGTTCAGCAAGGTTTCAGGCTACAAGATTGATATATGAAAATTAGTTATATTTGTATATGCTGCAATGAACAATCTGAAAATAAAAGTAAGAAAACTGATGCAATAGCATCAAAAAGTATAAAATAGTTGGGAATAAATTAAACCAAAAAACTGTAAAACTTATACCCTAAAAACTACAAAACATTGTTAAAATAAATTTAAAAGAATTAAATAAATGAAAAGGCATTCCAGGTGCTGGATTGAAAGACTTAATACTGTTAAAATGGCAATACTTCTCAGTTGATCTACAGATTCAACCTATCATTGTCAAAATCCCAGTTAAATTTTTTACAGAAATTGACAAGCTGATCCTGAAATTTATATGGAAATTCTCTTGAATTTCCTTTAGAATAAGTTTGAATTTGCTTTAGAATAAGCAAAACAACCTCGAAAAAAAAGGAGCAAAGTTGAAAGACTCACACTTCCCAATTCCAAAATTTACTACAAAACTACAGTAGCCAAAATGGTAAGGTACTGGCATTAAAGATGGACATAAAGAGCAATGGAAGAGAATTAAGGGTCTAGAAATAAACTCTCAAATTCATGGTCAATTGGTTTTTGACAAGGCTGTCATGACAATTCAATGGGGAAAGGATAATCTTTCCAGCAAATGATGCTGATACAACTGCATATCCAGAAGCAAAAGAATAAAGCTGCATGTACACAAAATTTATGCATATACATAAGCAAAAACCAATGGATCAAAGGCCTAACTGTATGAGCTAAAACTGTTAAATTCTTGGAAGAAAACATAGGCCTAACTATAACTCTTTGTGACATTAGATGAGACAATAGTTTCTTAGATATGACACCAAAGCACACTCAAGGAAAGAAAAGAAATGATAAATTGGGCATCATGAAAATTAAAAACATTTGTGTTTTGCAAAGGACACCATCAAGAAAGTGAAGACAATCCATATAGAATGGGAGAAAATACTTGCAAACACATATCTAATAAGAGACTTGTATCTAGAATACGTTAAGAATTATTACAACTCAATAATAAAAAACCAAATAGCTCAATTAAAAGTGCACAAATGATCTAAGTGACATTCAAAGAAGATACACAAATGACCAATAAGCACATGAAAAGATGTTCAGCATCATTAGCTATCAGGGAAAGGCAAATTAAAACCACAATGAGATACCAATCCACACTCAATGGAATGGCAATAACCAACAACACAGACTATTACAAGCATTGTTGAGGGCATGAAGAAATTGGAACTCTCACGCACTGCTGGCGGGAATGTCAAATGGTGCAGCTGCTTTGGAAAAGCAGTTTGGTAGTTCCTCAAAAGGTTAGACATAGAGTTACCATATGACATTTCACTCCTAGATATATACCCAATATATATACCTAGATATATAGAAAAACTTGTACATGAATGTTTATAACAGCATCATTCATAACAGCCAAAAAGTAGATACAACCCAAATGTTCATTAACTGATGAATGGATAAATAAAATGTGATATGTATATATAACAGACTATTATTCAACAATAGAAAAGAAGTACTACTACATACTATAAGATGAATGAATCCTGAAAACATTATGCTAAGTAAAAGAAGCCATGGCAAAAGCCCCCATACTTGACTATTCTATTTTTATATAATATCCAGAAAGGGTAAATCCACCCAAAAAGTAGATTAGTGGTTGCCTAGGACTGGGGGGTTATGAGAAAATAGGGAGTGACTGCTGAGGTATATGGGGTTTTAGAGGGTGATGAAAAAAACATTGTGCAGGGCCCAGTGGCCCACTCCTGTAATCCCAACAATTTGGGAGGTTGAGGTCAGTGGTTTGCCTGAGCCCAGGAGTTGGAGACCAACCTGGGCAATATGGTGAAACCCCATCTCTACCAAAAATACAAAAATTAGCTGGGCATGGTGGTGTGAACCTGTAGTCCCAGCTACTTGGGCGGTTGAGGTGGGAGGATCACTTGAGCCTGGGAGGTGGAGGTTGCAGTGAGCTGAGACTGGCCACTGCACTCCAGCCTGGGCAAATGAGTGAGACCCTGTCTCAAAAAAACAAAAAGAAAAGAAAAGAAAAGAGAAAAACATGTTTTAAATTGATTGTAGTAATAGTTGCATGTCTCTGTGAATGTACTAAAACCCACTGAAGTGTACACATTAAATATGTGAATTGTGTAGTGTATGAAGTATATCCCAATATAGCTGCTATTTTTAAAAAATGGAAAAGAGAAATCAATTAAAGTCAGAAATTAAAACCAGAAATTACTAGAAATAAAGTAAAATCCTGGAAATTTCAGAATCACATGAAGGACTCTACCCCAGGACACAGAATATAAATTTTAAGAAAATCTTAACTAGCTTTTAAGGGAAGAGTGACTTGCATATGGAATAGGACTACATTTGTCACAATCCCCACTTAAGTGTTGTAATGGAATACCTGAAGCTGGATAATTTATACAGAAAATAGATTTAGTTGGTTCATGATTCTGGTGACTGGAAAGTTCAAGATTGGGCACCCATATCTAGAGAGGGCCTCATACTGCTTCCTTACACTCATGATAGAGAGTGGAAGGTGGGGCAGGTGTATGCAAAGAGGCCACATGGTAAAAGAGGAAGCAAGAGAGAGAAACTGAGGAACCCATGCACTATTTAGCAAGCTGCTGTCTCTGATGTAAAATAATCCATTCCTGAGAAAGGAAGAACTCATTGCAGCCAGAAGGCATTCATGACAGTGGTGTCCCTGTAACCCAAACATCCCCAAGTAGGTCCCACCTCTGAACACTGCTGCCACATTAGGTATCAAATTTCAATGAGAGGAGAGGGAATGGAGCAAGATGGCCGAATAGGAACAGCTCCAGTCTCCAACTCCCAGCGTGAGCGACACAGAAGACCAGTAATTTCTGCATTTTCAACTGAGGTACTGGGTTCATACTAGGGAGTGCCGGACAATCGGTGCTGGTCAGCTGCTGCAGCCCGACCAGCCAGAGGTGAAGCAGGGCGAGGCATCACCTCACCTGGGAAGTGCAAGGGGAAGGGAATCTCTTTTCCTAGCCAGGGGAACTGAGACACACAACACCTGGAAAATCGGGTAACTCCCACCCCAATACTACGCTTTAAGCAAACGGGCACACCAGGAGATTATATCCCACACCTGGCCGGGAGGGTCTCACGCCTACAGAGCCTCCCTCATTGCTAGCACAGCAGTCTGTGATCTAACCACAAGGCAGCAGCGAGGCTGGGGGAGGGGCGACCACCATTGCTGAGGCTTAAGTAGGTAAACAAAGCCGCTGGGAAGCTCGAACTGGGTGGAGCTCACAGCAGCTCAAGGAAACCTGCCTGTCTCTGTAGACTCCACCTCTGGGGACAGGGCACAGCTAAACAACAACAACAA
>NW_016807308.1:78521-126775 GCF_001698545.2 Rhinopithecus bieti
ATNACAGTTGGCACTATTCACAATAGCAAAGACTTGGAATCAACCCAAATGTCCATCTGTGACAGACTGGATTAAGAAAATGTGGCACATATACACCATGGAATACTATGCAGCCATAAAAAAGGATGAGTTTGCATCCTTTGTAGGGACATGGATGCAGCTGGAAACCATCATTCTTAGCAAACTATCACAAGAACAGAAAACCAAACACCGCATGTTCTCACTCATAGGTGGGAACTGAACAATGACATCACTTGGACTCAGGAAGGGGAACATCACACATCAGGGCCTATCATGGGGAGGGGGGAGGCGGGAGGGATTGCATTGGGAGTTATACCTGATATAAATGACAAATTGATGGGTGCTGACGAGTTGATGGGTGCAGCACACCAACATGGCACAAGTATACATATGTAACAAACCTGCACGTTATGCACATATACCCTAGAACTTTAAGTATAATAATTTAAAAAAAGGAAAAAAACCAAAAACAAACAAATTTCAATGAGAGTTTTGGCAAAATAATCACATCCAAACCATGGCAACATTATTGTTGGTGAACATATGAGGAAACTGGCACTCTCATGCCCTGTTGGTATATAGGTGAATTGGTACAATGTGCCAAATTTCTGCACATGTGGACTATCTGGCCTAACAAACCCATTGCAAAATGTGAGTATACAAAGGTATTCATCAGAATATTTTTAGTATTGAAAATTGAAGATAGTCTGTGTCCATCTATAAGCAGTACTTCTCAATCCCAGCTGACTTCATGCCCTTTTGATAATAAATACTTTGTAACACTCCCTTACAGTCCTGAAATGAAAGTCATAAGTACATACAACAAAATACACCTAACTGTAATGTGAAAAGGAATTTATAACAAAATATGCATTTCATCATATAAATAGTCAAAAAAAAGATGTATGTCTAAATTCATTGACATAGTGTTTAATTTTTTAAAAAAACCAATTTGGATGGATTCAGTGGCTCATCCCTATAACCAAAGCACCTTGGGAGGCTGAGGAGGGAGGACTGCTTGACACCAGGAATTTAAGGTCAGCTTGGGCAACATAGCGATGCCCTGTCTGTACAACAAACAAACAAACAGACAAAAAACAATTAACCAGATGTGGTGGTGTGCCTATAGTCCCAGCTACTGGGGAGGCTGAGATGGGAGGGTCATTTGATCCCACGAGTTGGAGGCTGTAGTGAGTTTGATTATGCCACGGCACTCCTGCCTGGGTGGCAGAGCAAGACCCTGTCTCTATAAACAAAGTAAATAATAAATAAAAAACAAATTTTTAAAAAAGCAGCAATTACAGACGTAGTTCTATTTTTATAAATATATAGTAAAAGGTCTAAAAGAATGCTCACTAGGATATTGATGAATCGACAAATTGTCTCCAGTTATAGGATTTGGAATGATTTTTATTTTCTTACACATTTCAATGTTTGAATTTCCTTGCCTTTGTAAAAATAAAAAAGTTTACATCAAGTCCCATTTGAAGATTACAACACAGATCTCTATGGTTATGGAGCAAGGTCATGCCATCTGCAGTGCAGACTTAAATCCCTTTGGTAAAATAGTTCCTGGCCTTTTCCAAGTGGCTGTTGAAGATGTTGAAGGGGCAGGTTCTGGTAATCGGATGGCCTAGGCCTTTCCTGAGTTGCCTGGTGGTCATAATGGCCAAGCAGGTACCGCTGGGCAGGAAGCTGGAGGTCCTGCACTGCAAGGACATCAGCATTTTTGTCAACTTCTACAGGAAAAAGTTTCAGTATCTAACCTTCCACAAGACCATGAACACCAACTCTCTCTTTAGACCCTACCACTTCTGAGTCTCTTCCACTTTCGGGCACCTAACTGCATCTTTTGGCTGAACCATGAGTGGCATATTGCCCCATAAAACCAAGTGAGGCCTGGCTACCTTGGACCATCTCAAGGTATTTGATGGGATCCACACTCCCTGTGCCCTGCCCTTTGCAAAAGTGGGTGGTGATTTCTGCTCTACTCAAGGTTGTGCACCTGAAGCCCACACAGAAGTTTGCCTACCTGGGGCACCTGGTTCACAAATTTGCCTGGAAGTACCAAGCAGTGACAGCCATTCTGGAGGAGAAGAGGAAGGAGAAAGTCAGGATCCATTAGGAGAAAGAATGGGGAGGGGCAAAGGGGGAAGGAGCAGTTTATGAGGCTGCAGAAACAGGCTGAGAGGAATGTGAAAAAGAGTATCGACAGATACACAGAGGTACTCAAGACCCATGGACTCCTGGTCCGAAACCAATAAAGACTGTTTATTCCTCACTCTTGGCCTAGCCTGCCCTTTTTCCATTGCTGCCCTAGTTTTTTGGGGGAACCCAAAGGTGACAGTTCTGATGTCCAAGTGCCACAGGCAATCACTTAGGAGTGGCCTAAAAGACAGCAGTGAGGGGAATACCTGTAAGTGGGCAGAGCTTTGGTTTATGGCTCAAAGTAAAGTTATACATTAATTTATGGGCACTAGCAAAAGGCTTCCTGTTTGGTCACGGGCTAGAAGGACAAATATTGGGGATAAAGAGGTCTGGGAAAGAGGCATGTGGATGACCCTATAAAATGGACATGAAATGTGAAGATCTTTGCTTCACGTGTTAATACCCAACAGAGAGAATCCATCACAGAAGAAGCACTAGATAACCATAAGGAACGATGTCCTGGCCAGATGACATCAGCCAGTCTCTGCCATTGGCTACACTAGTATTGGCCCAATAGGCACATGACAAGGGTAGCCATAGGTGCAGAGATGGAGGTTATACATGGGCCTAATAGCATGGCTCCCAATTAACAAGGCTAATCTAGCTACCACCACTGTCAAATGTCCAATTTACCAGCAACAGAGGCCAGTGCTTGGCCCCCAAGGCAGCAACATTCCTTCGGCAGACCTATGAGCTATTTGGTGACAAGTTGTCTACACAGGACCCATTCCATCCTGGAAGTAGTATCAATTTATCTTTATTGGAACTTAAACATATTCCAAGTTGGATCTCCTGCCTGAAGGGTCTCAGGTAGTACCACTGAGGGCTTAAAGTGTTTGATCCACTGACCTAGGATTTGGTACAGCAGTGAGCACAGGACCATGGGCTCCACTGGTCCTACTATATACTACACCACCTAGAAACTGGTACTGATTGAGCACTGGGATGACCTGTTAAAGGTTCAGCTGGGGTGCTAGGTTGCAAAGGATACCCTGTGAGGAGGCACTATACCCCAGGACTCAGTGTACACTCTAAACTGATATTCTCAAATGTGAGAATATAAGAATCCAGGAGCTAAAGAGTAGAAATAGGAATATCTCTGTATATTATGATTCCCAGAGATTTGCTTAGGGAAGTCGTACCTTCTTTCTCCTTAAGTTAGAGATTTTGGCTACTAGAGAGAAAATGTTTCCACTAGCGGACACAGCAAGAGTCCCATTACACTCCAGCTGCTGCCTGGTCATTTTAGACTTCTCATTCTAAGAAACAAGGAGACAAGGAGAGGAGTCACCATTCTGGCAAGGGTAATTGATCCTGATTTCAGTAGGGTAGCTGTTCCACAAAAGGGATTCGAAAGAATATGTTTGATACCCAAGTGACCCATTTGTGTTTCTCTTGGTTTTTGCTTGCCCAATTTACATGGTCCATGGAAAAGTACAGCAGCTACAACCTGAGAAGAATTTGGTGATGAAGGACTTGGGCCCCTCACTGAAGAGGGTTTGAGTTATTCCACTAGGTAAGCTACTGTCTTAGTGTGTTTGGGCTGGTATAGTAAGTATCACAAATTACATGGCCTATAACAACAGAGTTATTTCTTGTAGTTCTGTAACCTATAAAATCCAAGATCGAGGTACAAGCAAATTTAGTGTTTAATGAGGGCCTACTTCCTGGTACCTTCTTGCTGTGTCTTCACATGGTGGAAGAGGCAAGGCAGCTGTCTGGGACCTCTTTTATAAAGGCACTAATTGTATTCATGAGGGCTCTGTCTTCATGACCTAATCACTTCCAAATCACCCACCTCCTAATACTATCACATTGGTGACTAGTTTCAACATACAAATTCTGGGGATACCCAAACATTCAGTCCATAGCAGCAACCTAGACCAGCCGAGAGTGAGGGGAATCTAGAATGGGTAGTGGAGGAAGGAAATTACCGCACCAATTATGGCCCCAAGAGCAGCTTTCGAGGCTGTAATTAATCCCACCAACCTTCCTCTAGTAAGTTTCTCCAGTTTCTTGGAAGCCCCACAGAATTTTGGAAGAGCTGCTCCTAGATCTTATATTCATAGAGGTAGACAGTAGCGGATATCATGCATGGTGTACTACAGATTTCCTCCAATCCAGGAATGAAGCAGTCATTCCACCAGATGCTGAAAGTGTTCAAGGCTGACAACTCTCAACTGAATCCTTCACCAATTCTTACCCTCTGCTGAAGAGGGCCTTCTCACCTTTCTGGGTACAGCCAAAATGATTGGTCAATGAGATGGCATAAAGTCTTCAGATGGCATAAAGTTCCCTGTAGGAATGGCTGAGGCCTCTGTTGGACTTCACTGCAGGTCAACTTCTTCCTTTGCCTAAGCCTGCTTTCTTTACTCGCTCTACAGGTGGATCCTAAGAGCACCTACCAATGAAATATCTGCACTCTAATCTTTATCTCAAAGTATTTCCCACGGAATTTGACCTGTGACAGTTTCCTTTCCCCACATATCCCTTAACTGTGAAGACCCTTAATATTATAAATTTTTAAAAAATCAAAATTGCTTAAATAATGAAGGAGACTTATTGGCTTACATAACTAGACAGGTATCAGGATTTATTTGATTGGGGGCTTACTAATTTCAACAAGAACCTAGTTTTGCTCCACCTCCTTTCTGGGCCTTCCACAGAGGCAGCATTATTCCAAAGCTAGGCTAGTTCATGATAACAGAGTAGCTACAGTAATTCCAGGTTTAAATTCTCACCTCTCATCATTCAAACAGGAAGAGAGCACGCTTTTAGTAGCTTTATCTGAAGAACAAGAAGTCTTTCTCAGTCACCAGCTCTTCAAGTGTTACTGACACAAATTGACCAAAGGAATGTTTGGGTTTCCTAAACTATCCACTGTAGCAAGAACTATAAGATTACCTTGAATGGTCTGAAATAGTCAGGGCTGCTTCCTGGAATTGGTGTTGTGTTTTAATCTTTGCCCCCAACAATCACATGACTACTACACAAGGGGTTAGAATGGAAGTGATGTTGTGGAGGCAAACTCTATTGGTTTGCTAGGGCTGCCATAAGAAAAAAAAAAAAAAAAAATCACAGACTGGGAGGCTTCAACAAACAGAAATTTATTCTCTCACAGTTCTGGAGGCTTGAAGTCCAAGATCAAGGTGTTGGCAGGAGTGCTTCTTCAGAGCCCTCTCTACTTAACTTGTAGATGGCTGTCTTGTCTCTGTTTTTATGGTCTTCCTTCTGTGTGCACACATGTCTGTGTCTGTATCACCTCTTCCTATAAGAACATCAGTCATATTGGATTCAGGCCTACCCTAAAGAGCTCATTTTAAAACAGTCACCTCTTTAAAGACCTTATATCCAATATGGTTATGTTCTCAGTTACTGGGAGTTAGGACTTCAACACATTAATTTCAGGGGACACATTTCAGCCCGTAACACAAACCCAACATCAGCATCAATTACATATTAATTATGTTCATCTGCTTGACTGTTGCACTAAATTGTAATTTCTTTAAGGGCAGGGACAACATGCTTTGTGTAGAGCCCAGTACACAGTAGGTACTCAATATGAGATAACTGCTTGTTGAGGACTATAAAGAGTTCATTGTAGGCCAGGGGTGCTGGCTCACACCTATAATTTCAGCACTTTGGGAGGTCAAGGTGGGCGGATCACCTGAGGTCAGGAGTTTGAGACCAGCCTGGCTAACTAATAGCAAAACGCTGACTCTACTAAATATACAAAAATTAGCTGGGCGTGGTGGTGATGCCTGTAGTCCCAGCTACTCGGGAGGCTGAGGCAGGGAGAATTGCTCGAACCTGGGAGGCAGAGGAGGTTGCAGTGAGCCGAGATTGCGCCACTGCACTCCAGCCTGGGTGACAGAGCAAGACTCCTCAAAAAAACCAAAACCAAAACAAAACAAAAAAAGAGTTCAGTGTATTTGGCACTTATGAGGTCACAGTGACTTTTTCCAGGTCAGACTTCACAATATAAAAATTAAAACCTTATGACAAAAGCTACCATGAGCAAAGTCCAAAGATGATTATGAAAAAAATAGTACCTGCACATATGGAACACCAGGAGTTAAGAGTTGTAATACACAAGAGATCATATAGACAGATCAGAAAAGGATGAAAACTCAACACAAAATACAACAATGACTATGAACAGTCCAAAAATATATGAAAAGAATTCAACTCCACTAGCAGTCAGCAAAAAGCGAATTGAAACAACAGTGAAATAGCATTTAATGCCTATCAGACTGACAAAAATTTAAGATTCATGCGTTAGTCCTGGCAAGGGTGTGGGAAATGGGTTTGTTCTACATTTAGATTGGAATATGAACTAAAATAATTCTAGCAGCAGAGGTAATCTGGCAGTGTGTCAGTCATAACAGCATTGGTCACAAGTAACTGCAAACCCAACTCAAAAAAGTTACTTATTAAGTCACATAATTGAAAGTCTACACACAGCCCTATGTAGGTTACCTAAATGGTATCATTAGAACCTAGTCTCTTTTCATGTCTTACTTTTGTCCTCTGAGGAGAAGTCATTCTCAGTAAGGGTCTCTTTTTGTGAAGGGAGCTTACATATTCCCATCAACAAGTCCAGCACAGAACAAATGTCTTTGATCTAATTCTGCTTGGCTTGAATTGATTCATGTGCCTATCCCTGAACTACAGAACATTAAAACTACTGGGGTACTACATTCTTATTAGCCAGTCCTGAGTCAAAGTCCAGTGTAGAAGCCAACGGAGGATCCAATTCCATTTGTAATCTACAGATTGAGAGGAAGAAGACTAATTCATCTGAAAACTGTTACGAAAAAATCCAACAAAACAACAAAACATAAAACCCCACAACCCTCTACAGGCAGTATCTATTAAAACATATTTTTAAAGGCACATATCTATGGTTTTGACAATCTCACTTTTAGGATCAATTCTATACAAAATGCATAATTTTAAAAGATATACATGTAAGGATATTTATTCCAGCATCACTTGTAATGACACAAAATCTATAAATCTGTATTATCTATCAATACAGAAATAGTTTCAAAAATTATGGTACAACAGGCCAAGTGTGGTGGCTCACATCTGTAATCCTAGTGTTTTGGGAAGCTAAGGCAGGAGGATCACTTGAGGCCAGGAGCTGGACACCAGTCTGTGCAACATTGCAAGACGCCGTTTCTACCAAAAGTTTAAAAAAAAAAAAAAATTAGCCAGGCATGGTGGCTCATGCCTGTAGTCCTGCTACTGGCAAAGTTGAGTCCAGGAATTCAAGGCTGCTGCAGGCAGCTATGATCACGCCTGGGTGATGATACAGAAAGATCCCCCCCCCCAAAAAAATGGTACATTAATACTACAAAATATTATGCAGCTAGTTAAAAGAATGAGTTGAATATTTATAATTAACTTGAGTTAGAAAATTCGCAGAAAAACATACATAGTGTGATTATTTGTAAAATAAAATAAAACCTATGTGTTTCTAAAATACATTAGAAAAGTATTGAGAGAAACGTCAATCTTTTTTTTTTTTTTGAGACTGAGTCTTGCTCTGTCGCCCAGGCTGGAGTGCAGTGGCCGGATCTTGGCTCACTGCAAGCTCCGCCTCCCGGGTTTACGCCATTCTCCTGCTTCAGCCTCCCCAGTAGCTGGGACTACAGGCGCCCGCCACCTGGCCCAGCTAGTTTTTTTGTATTTTTTAGTAGAGACGGGGTTTCACCGGGTTAGCCAGGATGGTCTCGATCTCCTGACCTCGTGATCCACCCGTCTCGACCTAGAAACGCCAATCTTTTAACATTGGTATTGTCTAGGACTGGGATAGGGCGAAGAAAATGATCTTTTTCTTTCTATACTTCTGAATATATTCTATACAGTTCTGTGTGGTTAGAATTGTTAAAATTAACGCTTATTACCTTTTAAAAAGAGTAAATAGAAACTGAAATGAAGAAGCAGTCTTAGAATTTAAATTGTGTTTAAATCTGGAGGAAAGAGACATAAGATAGTCTTCAGTAAAGGAGACATTAAACCTATCGAAGACCAACTAACTCACGGAGCCACATCCTGAGGGGACAGAAGGGAGCTGTTTCAGAGCAGAGTCCCAATGTACAAGGGCTGTGATGGTTTCACTGTTCCACAGGGAAATGTAAACAAACAGAATTTAGTTATTTTTCTTTGTTGTGTTTTTTGTTTTTTGGTTCTTGAAAATGCATATGTCTCTATGGCCGGGGCGCGGTGGCTCAAGCCTGATAATCCCAGCACTTTGGGCAGGCCAGGTTTTTGCGGCGATCACGAGCTTGGGCGTCATGAGATCGGAGACCATCCTGCTACATTTATGGTTGAAACCCGCTCTGTGTACTAAAATACAAAAAACTCAGCGGGCGAGGTGCGGCGCGGTCTTCTTTTGTTCCGGTGCCTGTAGTCCCAGCTACTCAGGAGGCTGAGGCAGCGGAGAATGGCGGGAAACCCGGGAGGAGGAGCTTGCGTGAGCTGAGATCCACCACTGCCCCAACGGCATTTTGAATATATTTTTTTTTTCGGTCCAGCCGCTGGGAGACAGAGCCAGACTCCGTCTCAAAAGAAAAAAAAAAAAACATTATTATATTATAAAAAAAAAAAAAGAAAAGAAAATCTGCATTCTTTTTATAAGGATCTCTCATGGTGCAAAGAGAGTGGAAGGATATATACTGTTACTTGTCAAGACTAAAAAGATACCAGCCCTATATCTGCTTTCAAATTGTTAGAAATGTGAACGGCCTATAAAGCAAGTCTGAAAAAAACAGATCTATGGCTCAAGTAGAAAGCTAAGCCATGCTTAGCGTTCCATTATTGGAACGCTAAGCATGTGGGAGTTATATCCTACTGCTCAAGGTCATCGCCGAGGTCTGATTGCAAAAATTCAAAAAATTGCAGCCAGGCATGGTGGCTCACGCCTGTAATCCTGGTACTTTGGGAGGCCAAGGCAGGTGGATCACGAGGTCAGGAGATCGAGACCATCCTGGCTAACATGGTAAAACTCCGTCGCTACTAAAAATACAAAAAATTAGTCGGGCATCGTGACGGGAGCCTGTAGTCCCAGCTACTTGGGAGGCTGAGGCAGGAGAATGGCGCGAACCCGGGAGGCGGAGGTTGCAGTGAGCCCTGATCGTGCCACTGCACTCCAGCCTGAGTGACAGAGCCAGACTCGGTCTCCAAAAAAAATTGCAACCTCAGGCATAAATGGGTTAAACAAGAGAATAGATAGTTCTTCCTCTGTGATAGAGGAAGACAACTAGGCATGGATGTACACAGTTGTAGATAGATTGTTGGTAGAGGGAAAGAAGTTGAGGAGTTTCTCTCTTACAATGACTGTGGTTTGCTGGGTTCAGGGTTAAGGGGCTCAGCAGCAGTGGCTGTGAGGCTGACACTTGAGGGGAGTGATAAACATGTAGAAGAGGTGCTGTCGGGGATGGAAGACCAACCTGAGAGTGTACTAGAGTCTTCAAATTTGGATATACCTGTCTGTATTTGGTTTGGGTTACCAGCTCTTCAATGAAATTGTCTTTGGTTCCTGTACTAGGGTTCTCCAAAGAGAGTTCTCCCTGTCTCAAAAAAAAAATTATGGTACATTAATTCTACATAATATTATGCAGCTAGTTAAAAGAATGAGCTATTTATAATTAACTGTTGAGTTAGAAAGAGTTGAAGAAAAATATTTGTAAATATACAAAGGAAAACTTCCATGTGTTTTAAAACGTTAGAAAAAGTATTGAGAGAAACTTCAATCTGTTAACATTGGTTTTGTCTAGGACTGGGATATGGAGAAGAAAACAATCTTTTTCTTTATATACTTCTGAGTATATTTTACATATTTCTGTGTTGTCTGAATTGTTAAAATGAATGCCCATTACCTTTAAAAAAGAGTAAATATAAACTGAAAAGAAGTACTCTTAGAATTTAAACTATTTTTAGATCTGAGGCAAACAGAACTAATAGGATATATAGATACATGAGAGGGGATTTATTACGGGAATTGGCTCATGTGATTATGGAGGCTAACAAGTCCCACAACAGGCTATTTGCAAGCTGGAGATGCTGGTATGCTGGGAGTGTGGCTCAGTCCAAGTCTGAAGACCTGATGGTGGGGGTGCTTGTGTTAAGCACTGGAGCCCAAAGGCCAGAGAGCCTGGTATTTTGATGTCCAAGGCCAGGAGAAGAGTGTATCCCAGTTCCAGAAGAGAGACCGTTTTTGTTCTACCCAGGCTCCCAGCTGATTGGATAGTGCCTGCCCACATTGAGGGCGGATCCTCCCCTTTAAGTCCACTCAGACTCACATGCCAATCTCCTCTGTAAACATCCTCACTGACATACCCAAAAATAATGCTTTACCAATTCTCTAGGTATTCCTAATCCAGTCAAGTTGACATCTAAAATTAACCATCACAGTTTCCTTTCTATTTCCTCCTTCTTTTATTCCATCTCCCTCCCCAGGCTTTGTTTTTATTATTTTATATTCTTTTTATATTTATATTATTCCTTAGTTTGTTTTTTGCTTTCTATTTTCTTTCAAAGAATGCAATTTTGTTTTTGTACATATTTGAAACCACTATACTGTCTGTGAGACACTGTATTCATTTACATACATGCTCAAAGCACCTCCCAACTAGATGTCCAATTAATTGTTGCTGAAATAAATTTAATTCCACATAGAAAATAATTGGACAGTATCATCCTGATTAAAACACTTCATAGTTGTGACATGAAATAACTATTCTTCTTCTTATTATTGGAGACAGGGTCTTACTCTGTTGCCCAGCCTGGAGTGAGGTGGCATGATCATGGTCACTGCAGCCTCAACCTCCTGGGCTCAAACGATTCTCCCACCTCAGCCTCCCAAGTAGCTGGACTACAGGTGTGTGCCACCATGCCTGGTCACCATTAGTTTTTAAAAAAATTCCTGCAAACTATTTTTTCCTCACATGGATATTGTATATTTGGTCATGTTTTCCTTATATGAATTTTAAAATTTATATCACCTCTTTCTTTTTTTGAGACAGGGTCTCGCTCTGTCATCCAGGCTGGAGTGCAGTGGCGTGATCACAGCTCACTGCATCCCTGACCTCCCAGGCTCAAGCAATCCTTCCAGTGCGCACCACCACAGCTGGTGTTTTTTTATTTTTGGTAGAAACTAGGTCTCACTATGTTGCCCAGGCAGTATATCCTTTGAATTCACACATTTTTATTGCCATAAAATGCCAGAGATCATTAAAATAAAATGTCCTTTCTTATAGAAACTAAGGACCAAAAGTTAGGTGATTTGTTCAAAACTGAAAAGGTGTTAAGTGACAGTATTAGAACCATACTTTTTCTTTTTTGTTTTTTTGAGATGGAGTCTCACTCTGTTGCCCAGGCTGGAGTGCAGTGGCGCCATCTCGGCTCACTGCAACCTCCACCTCCCAGGTTCAAGTGATTCTCCTGCCTCAGCCTCCTGAATAGCTGGTAGCTGGGATTACAGGCATATGCCACCACGCCCGGCTAATTTTTGTATTTTCAGTAGAGATGGGGTTTCACCATGTTGGCCAGTCTGGTCTCGAACTCCTGACCTCAAGTGATCCACCCACCTCAGCCTCCCAAAGTGCTGGAATTTCAGGTGTGAGCCACCACGCCTGGCCAGAACCATGTTTTTCAATCCAGTATATTTATACCATGATTTCCTCCCTTAATTTGATTTTTATATTGTATTTTATTCATAACAGTTAAATTAAAATAGCAGTTATTTCTGAAAAAGCTCCATCAAAATCAATACGTTGATTACCCATTTTTAAAGGTGCCATTGTAGGTTTCTGTTGCTATGTGACAGGATTGATATTTTAAGTGCCTGGTAAAGTGCAACACACCAAGGGGACATTCAGTTGAAGGCTGTTTTATGATGAGTATCATTTGTGCTTTTTATGGTTAAAATCAAATCTAAAATGTTGACAACAATGGTTGGTATATCAACTTTACTCTTCCATTTTATAGCTCATCTTTTATATTTAGAACTCTGTACCTCTTCATTAAATTGTACATTTTAAAAATATGAAAACGTCAGAGAGAATAATAAATCTTTACATCCAAACCTAATGATGCTGCTGCTGCATATGGAGAAATACACATGATCTTTTCTCTGGGAAGAATGGCCTATTGCAAACCACCACTCTCTTCTATTTGCACATGAAGGTGGAAACCACAGTGGCCTTAAGAGCATTTTTCCTTAAGACATGCTCACATGATATCTAGGAGGCCAATAGCAAGAACGTGAAAACTTAGTCTCTGCTAGGACATAAATACATCAAAAGATTTGGTATTTTTTAGTTTTGATGAAACCATACTGTTATCATCAATTTAAAATAGTTTTCTATTTGGCAGATTTTATCATTTAGGCTTTAATTAAATTTTGAGAAAAAACACTTTCCTAAAACAAAATTGAGATTTTTTAAAAAATATAAAACATACGCAGAAGCATGTTGCACCAGGACTCCATATCAGGAGTTACACTCCTAGAGGCAGGACTCTCTAGAGTGAGTCCTAGAGATTGTATACATAGCAAAGCTACACCCTTATTCTGTTGGATGGCTCATAAGGGTTGATTGGGTTATATCATTCTACACTAATTTTCACTATTTCTCTTAACAATCATCCTTTATAATCATTCTTTATATCCAAAGAGTATATATCCTGTACTATTTGCTCTGATTTTGACAGGGAAAGGTCCTTCATAAGAATTTTGTTCTTCCATGAGAAGAAAGCATTTTAATGTCTCTAGCTCATTTTTCCCTCAAATATCCCAAATACAGTAAAGCCATCTAAATTCCCTAACCCCATATCAAAAACAGTACACTGAAAAACTCAAAGACTTTAACAGCGACAAGGCTGCCATTCATGTGTTCCTTCAGGAAGTGTCAGACGCTGTTATGAAAGTGATAAGACACTGCCCCAATTCTCACAGTGTGAGACAGTGAGCAGACTCAACAGAATGCACACGATGAGAGTGCCAGAAAAGCGACGTCCTCAGGGCGGGAGCAGGAGACGCGGCAACGTAGTCTGCGAGAATGCGGGAAGGCGGCAGGGAAGCGCCCAGTAGGCAGGGCCGCGACAAAGAAGGGAGGAAACTCATCCCGGGCAGGCGTCAGCGTGGCTGGGAGAGCGCAGCGCGCGCGGACAGAACGGGGGCAGGCGACAGGAAAAGGTGTGAACGCGCGGCTGAAAGCGACTGGGACCTGGGTGATCCGCGCGCAGAGAGCAGAGCTTAGTCCTGCGGGAGCCGCAAGCAGGACAAGGGCGTGGGTGGGAAGACTGGAAGGTCAGCTGGTAGATGGGGGACACTGAGGGCAGACAGAGCAACCGGAAGCTTGCTGCAATCGACAAGAGAAACTAGGAGGCTAAAGAGTCAGTGGCTTTGAAAAAGTCAAAATACTTCCGAGGTAAAACAAAACATTTAATAACCCGCCGAGGAAAAAGTGGAGGCTGGCACACATGTCACTAACCATAACGTGGAGGTCTTTAAAGTAAATCATGATAGTTTTTGTTGTTGTTGCTTGAGACAGGGTCTCGCTCTGTCGCCCAGGCTGGAGTGCAGTGGAACGATCTCGGCTCACTGCAACCTCAGCCTCCCGGGTTCAAGCGATTCTCCCACCTCAACCTCCCGAACGAGGTCTTAATACGTTGCTCAAGCTGGTCTCGAACTCCTGGGCTCAAAGGATCCGTCAGCCTCGGCCTCCCGAAGTGCTGGGATTACCGGCGTGAGAGACCGCGCACCTGGTCCAAATTTAATTTTGTGATGTGGGGTTAAGACAGGGGAAAGCCCCTAGGCTCGGGGATTCAGGGGGGAAAGCTCTCCCTCCGGCATCTAAAAAATGCCCACCAGAAAGGAGGAAAGGTGGGCTTCTAAGTTACCTACTCTTCACCCCACGGGCTGCATTTCACGTGGGCAGCGCCGCCAGGTGAACACTCAATCCACCGCAAACACGAACACTCTTTTCAATATCAGATTACCATAAAGATAGAGGAACACATCCTGAGCAAAATCCTTCCTGTCCAGTCACCTTAAAGCCTCTTTCACTGTCCTCCGCGACGCAGTCTGTAAAACTGCCAAAGGAGGGCTGAGGCCAAAGTCCACGCGCTGCGCAGGCGCACCATCCGCAGCGTGGGCGAAAGGCGGGGCAGGAAGGACGTTTCCCAGAAAGCCCCTCCATCGCAGCTGCCCTTCCTCCCGCTCACAGGCCGCGTGACGTGACTCCACCCACCACGCTTCTCGGTCGCAAACAGCAGTTTGCCAGCGCCCCCCTGCGGCCCGGCTGGGCACTGCGAACATGCACTCAGGGCCAGAGCGAGAGTAGGCCGAACGCGGCGAGTCCGGCAGCCGCCGTCGTCACCTTAGCGCGCCGACAGTGAGCCAAGCGAGCGAGGGAAGGGAGGAGGAGGGAGACGCGCGGGGAGGGGAGAGGAGGGGAGGGAGGAGGCTAGACAAGGCGGGGGAAGGGGGAGTAGCGGTGGCGCAAGTCGCGCGGAGCGGCGCAACCTGGGTCGCTCCCTGCTTCGCCGCCGCCTGTGGACCGAGCCAGCGGAGTCAGTGTCCCAGAGACCCTGTAACACCACAAAGCGGACGAAGGAGTCCATGTTGGGGAACTTGTTGGCGGAGTGACTGTGACCTGGGAACCTGCTGTGGGGCCGCGGCCGGACCGAGCGCCTCGACCTCGGCCTGAGGTAAACATTGGTCGACCTGCGGGGTGGATGGGCTTGGGCAGCTGTCTGGGCTAGACGAGGGTTAGCGGCCGGCGCAGAGCGCTGGAGCGGGCCTAGGGCGACGCCAGGGCTGACAAAGTTTCAGAATCTCGCGCGGCCCGTGCGACGTCGTGCGCTGGGAGGAAAGTTAGAGCTGCCTCTCGAGATGGGGGAGGCTGCGGCCGGGAGGGCCGCTTTCCCTCCCGCTGCCCCGCGAAGGAGGCCCGGCCCTGGGCCGCCGCCGCCTCTCTGTCGCACTCCGTCCCATTTCCTCCTTGTGGCCTACGCGCCTCCCGCCGCCTTAGCCGGCGAAGCCAGTCCCCGCCCGGGTGCAGGGTCCCACAGGGGGACAAGGGGCTCCACGCCAGAACCGCCGCAGACGCCCTCCTCCCTGCGGTGGAAACGTGTCCTGCTGAGCTTCCGGGCGCTCCCGACCGCGGTGTCGGCTTTTCTTGGGAGACTTTGGTCGCGAGCGTCCAAGCCCGCTAGTGAAACCAAACTTTACTACGCCGTGACCTGTCGAGTGCGCGAATGGGGAAGAGCCGGCGCTTCTAAGCATCAGCGTTTTTCACTCCGTGATCTGAACTTCAAACTACTCACCCACCCCCAATGTTTTAAATTCGCTACCTGGGCTGACGACTACGGGGCCGGGAGATATAAATTTAGCCTAATCGGTTGCTCCTCCGCAGACTTAGGAATTTTGAACCATTAAAAAGATTTCTTACAGATGGCTGGCGGTCTTGCCACCAACACGTATTTTGGAGTATTGTTTCAAAAGTAAACGCTCGATTTAGAATACTTGATTTAGACATTCACAGATTCAAATGTTGAATTTTGAAATACCTTCAATATATTTCCGTATTATATTACATACAGTGTCTACCAGCTGACTGTTGTTCATTCATTTTGGGCTACATTTTGGCTAACATGCTACCACTGACCTAAGAGAAAGAGACTTAAGCAAAACTGCTGAAAAATGTTTTTAATGCTTTGTGTAGTAGATGCTGATGTTACATTTTCTCCGCTTTGGGAATTGCCCCCGAAATTTGGGAATAGCATATTAATAAATGCAGTATTTTTTCGTTTTAGAAAGAAAAATTAATTTCTACATATCACTACCTACCTCAGCAGCAGAATATCAGGGCAGTACATTTTAAAATAACGGTTTTTATATTTTATTAGTAATTGTATTAAAATTTTGACATGTAATCAAGTCTATTTCTAAACAACTACTTTCTCTTTCCTGTTTCTTTGGCAGTTGGCTTGATCATCTCACTATTTTGGTCAAAAGATGCAAGGAGAAAGTTTATGGGCCTTTTGTTTTTGTTGTTTTAACTCAGTGGGCAAGAGAAATGAAATCTTGAAACTGTCTTTGGATTTCTTGTGTTCTATATTATCCTATTGGATAATCTGAATTTACATTTTTTATGCAATATGAGTTTTTTAAAAATAGTAGTTCTTAGGGTAGCTGCATTTTAGCTGTATTTTTTGGTGCTTGCAAATATTTTAACAGTCATTCAGTTTTTCACATTCAGATAGTGAACTTTTTGCCTGAGAGTTTGAGTACATTTTAAGATTTCATTGGGGTAAAATTTGAATGTTTGCTTACTGTAAGTATACTCATGCTTTAAAGACATTCTTCAGTATAAAGGGGAAGAAAACTGTAGAAGAAAATTTAAAGTTTCTAAATATGTTGCCTGAAAACATGTCATGGAGGAAATATTACGGAGAATTTTTTTACTTTTTCTGTTAATACCTTCATGTGGTAATGGGGCCAGTGTGTTAAGATCAAAACTTTTCAGGAGTTACTTAGCTCCCTATCGTCGTTTGGCACCAGCTAGGGCTTAGACAGTTTTCTTGAAAACCTGTGCTTTTATTCACAGAGATAGGATGAATCAGTGCAGTTACATGATACTGTTGATTCATCATCAATAACATCTTTTAGTAATCAGAAAGTGCAGTATTATACTACCCATCAACTTAATACTGAACTTTTAAAGTGTATCAGAGATAGTCGTAGCATCTTAAAGAGATAGCAGGCATAAAAGTAATAAAAAGAAAGTCAACTGGAGATTAATTTTCATTGTAGCTTCCCTTTAGCAAACCCTGCTATCACCTGCTTTTGTCTTTTAATGATGTAAATTGTACCTTGACAAGGTTTACCTTGCCCAGTGAAATAAAATCCAGATTTTTAATTATAGTCTGTCCCCCAAAATAAATTAGTAGCCTTGCACCTTGTCTTGCTTCTGAGCAGTAATACTGTTAGTAATACTATTACTCAGCAGTAATACTGAGTAGAGCCCAGAGTTAAAATATCCTGTATCATTCTCTTGCTATTCCCAAAACTCATCTTTGCATTGTATTTTTTTAAGTTGTATCTGTGAACTTAATGTACGTAGACACATAAAATTCAATACAAAGCATAAAACACAACCACTATTTTGCTTTCAGAAATATCTTCCTAAAAAGTCACTGTGATCTTTGCTGATCTACAGTCTTTAACTCTCCATAGCCAGAGTGATCCTGATAAAATGTCAGGTCAGGTAACTTCTATTCTCAGATGACTTCCCTCCTCAGTCATAGTAAATTCCATGCTCCTATGGTCTACAAGACTCTATGATTTGAGTCTCTTCTTCCTCTCTGACTTCATCTGCTCACTGTTTCTCCAATCTCCTTTCCCCTGTGCTGTTGTGGTCTTTTCTAACTACTATGTATAAAACAACAGCCTTCCCCCCGATATTTCGTATCTGTTTTTATACCAGATTTTTCTCCATAGCATTTATCATTTTGCAACATGCTTTGTAATCTACTAACTGAGGTTTATTGTTTATTTTCTTCACTCTAATTTAGCTTCTGTGAGGTCAGCATTTGTCAGTATTGGTCACTGTTTTGTCCCTAAACACCTGAACAATGCCTTACATGTAAGTTAATGAATTAACATGCTTTCAGCTATAAACATTACGAATAGTGATTGTGGTTTGAAAGTTTAGACTAAGCAAGTCTCTGTGGCATAAACTGCCCAGTTAGTTATATCCATGCACGTGAGCCATGTTCATTTCGGGGGTCCTTGTTTTTTGTTGTTGTTTGTTTTGTTTTTGCTTTCAGATAGCATCTCGCTCTGTCTCCCAGACTGGAGTGCAGTGGTGTGATCACAGGTCTCACTATGGTGCCCAGGCTGGTCTCAAATTCCTGGGCTTAAGTAATCCTCCCACCTTGGCCTCGCAAAGTGCTGGGATTACAGGAATGAACCCCCACAAGTAGCCTAAGCGGTGTGTGTTTTTAGAGGAGTGTGACAGTATGTGACCTTGAAACTATCATTTGTCTTAATATAGAAGGAGCTAAGAATGCCTCAGCTAAGAGTAGAGCAGTGTAATAGTTTGTTTTCACGCTGCTGATACACCTGAGACTGGGAAGAAAAATAGGTTTAATTGGACTTACAGTTCCACATAGCTAGGGAGGCCTCAGAATCATGGTGGGAGGAGAAAGGCACTTCTTACATAGTGGTGGCAAGAGAAAAAGAGGAAAATGCAAAAGCAGAAACCCCTGTTAAAACGATCAGATCTTGTGAGACTACCATGAGAACAGTATGGGGGTAACTGCCCCGTAATTCAAATTATTTCCCAACAGGTTGCTCCCACAACACGTGGGAATTATGGGAATACAATTCAAGATGAGATTTGGGTGGGGACACAGCCAAACCATATCAAGCAGTATGACTATCTTATTGTTAAAAATGTTGTCATTTAGAAGCCATATTAATTTCTTAACGTTCCAGAAGGCAGAAGTAGGATTGTGGTGATATGTATTGAAAGGGAGGAGAGAGGCAGCAAGAGGAGATCTGGGAGAATTAGTTAGCAGTCTTTTCTAGTAGTCTGGGAGAGATGAGGATAACTTGAATTAGGATGATAATTGTGGAGATGGGCTCAGTGGATGGGATTTGAGACCAGCAGGCCTCAGTTAGTAGATTGAAAGTGAGGGAGAAAGAAATTTGAAAAACGACTTCTGGGTTACATTCCTAGGTTGTGCATATCGCATAGTGTGCACTATAATAACTTGATTGAGGTAATATCATCCAAGCTTCTTCACTGTAAAGTTACTTTTGTCCCATTGGTAATTAACATGCATTTTTGTGGAAAAGTATTTTGAGACTGTAAAAATACCCCATTCCTTGTTAAACTTGCTATTTATTTATTCCGAGATTGTCTTAGCTTTGGCTATTGAAAGCCCTTCAAGATAGTTTCTGTTTTCTTTTGACTTGTTCCTCATACTTCCTTTTTTGTTTTTTTGAGGTGGAGTCTTGCTTTGTTGCCCAGGCTGGAGTGCAATGTGGTGATCTTGGCTCACCACAAACTCTGCCTCCCAGGTTCGAGTGATTCTTGTGCCTCAGCCTCCCAAGTAGCTGGGATTACAGGCGTGGGCCCCTACACCTGGCTAAATTTTGTATTTTTAGTAGAGATGGGATTTTGCCATGTTGGCCAGGCTGACCTTGAACTCCTGACCTCAAGTGATCTGCCTGCCTTGGCCTCCCAAAGTGCTGGGATTACAGGTGTGAGCCACCACACCCAGCCATTTCCTTCCTTTTGGGCATAAGAAAATGAAGCTCACCTTGTACTTTCCCTGCCCCAGCACTGGAATCAACCATTCCTCCAAAGAGTGGTTGCTTTTAGTGGAAAAAGGTATTTAGCAAACAAGATTTGGATGCTCTAATTATTTCGATGTCTATGTGTAGAAAACCATGAATTGGTACCAATTTCTCCAATTTCAGTCCATGAGATTTGTTCTCTTTTTTTCCATTACCAAATTTATAACTCCCTTCTCACGAGGAGAACTCTGACTCATTGTCATTACTTACTAAATTTGATAAATGCCCTGCATATGGCCAGTTTCCCATTGCCTTAACTTTTTTCTCTACTTAGGCTCTGACATCCTGTCCTGGGATGCACCACTTACTCCATACTTCTTAGATACCCCATACTGAAGATTTTACCATTCTGTTTGAGCTCTAGTACCTTAATCTGGGTTCCCTCACTATTCCTAACATGGGCATTTTGCTCACTAACTTGGTCTCCAATGCCTCCAGCCAGAATAGCAGCATACAGACGTGTTCTTTTAAAATTTATACTTACTCCTTTTTGTAAAAGATTATTATACCAACACTTTTAGTGAAAATTAAAAGTGTTCTCAGTCTTTAAATTCAAACCCTCTAGAGTACATTTAAACCCTCTTGAGACTCACATCTCTGTTAGGGATAAGACTAAACTTCTTTTTTTATCCTTTCTTTTACCCTAGACTTCTCAGATGTACTTTTAGGGTTGTCTTTTTATTGTAATTTTGACAATAAGGTAAAAATTAGTTCAGTCTTTTGTGTGTGTGCGTTTGTGTGTTTGTGTGTGTGTATAGGTTTAGGAGTCAGTCAGACCTGGTTTTGAACTCTGGTTGTCCTAGATGACTGTCACCTTTTATAGGTGATCTAATCAGTATCTCAGTTTCCTCACCTAATTTTTTAATAACATTTATCTAAGTCCAGTGGTAATAGCAACTAACTCTGTCTCTTGTTCATATTCTTAAGTTAGCTCTGTTTAATGTACGATTTTTAAGCCTTTTTAATGCGGTGTTCTGTTGTTCAGTATTGACGGTGTTTTAAGTTTTTAAATATACCGTGTTCTGGTATTTTGCGGATTAAACGTGGAAAGGCATGCCAGAATGTGTAGTTCATTACCTAGTATGTTGTAGGCATTCACTCTACCCATAGTTCTGAACTCCAGGTTTGTTGATGTCTATGTGTCTATTAGGTCTGTGCCCTAGGGGAGCTTAGCTCTAATCGGGCCTTCTTTATTGATATGTAGTCTTCTTTCCATTTTCTCCTGACTGGTTTCCCCTATTGTCCATCTCCCCACTGCCACCACCTTTCTGCTACTGCATTAAGCTCAAAGTCCCCAATTTAAACATCTTATAAACAACTTTAAAAACAGATAAATGGGATAAATTGAAGTCCACCTAAGAAAACACAATTTAAGTCCTAATTTAGACTGAAGAACATTAACTTTTTGCACTTTATTATTTTTATTTTTCTTCACTTGCCTCAGTCGTTAGTTACTCCCCCACTGGTACATTTAAAAAATGTCTTAGGAACTCTTTGACTATTTCTTGTATTTGGCACTTAGCATATGCTCTCTTGTTCATCTTCTGTATCCTATGTCTCCAAGTCTACTCTTTGTACCTGAAGGGATACAGTATCTTAATCTGTCTTTTTATTCCAATACCAGGCTTAGTATCCTGACCACAGTAGTTATTTAGCAGCTTAAAGCAAACCAAAACAGAAATACAAACATGAAAGAGAGCGGCCAAAACAACACTGTTTTAAAAATTCTCTGGGATCAATCAAACAGTTTACAAATAATAGGTCTTGTTTGTTTTTTTTGTTTTGAGACACAGTCTCATTTTGTCACCCAGGCTGGAGTGCAGTGGCACAATCTCGGTTCACTGTAACATCTGCTTCCCAAGTTCAAGCAATTCTGCCTCAGTGTCCTGAGTAGCTGGGATTACAGGCATGCACCACTACACCCAGCTAATTTTTGTATTTTTAGTAGAGACAGGGTGTCGCCGTGTTGGTCAGGCTGATCTCGAACTCCTGACCTCTGCCCTCCTCAGCCTCCTGAATTGCTGGGATTACAGTCATGAGCCACCGCACCCAGCCCTGATAGGTGATTTTTTTTTTTTAAATGTAAATATACTTATAGCACTATTTTGTATGCCTAGATGGCTTGTCAAGAAGAATGTTTCGGTAAACTGTTATAATGGGGAATAAATATTAATGACTCAAAAAATTTATAAGCTATCATTCACCTGAAAACCTCATCATAGAAAACCCATCAGATAGGACAGTTTTAATGTAATAGGTAATATTTCTTTAGGAACTGTTGTGCGTGTCCAGTTACTTAATGCATCAACATGAGTAATGTGAGGGAGATGCATGAAATGAAATAGCTTCATTGTTTCAAAACTGCCACAGAACTAGATATAATTAAAACTGAATGGAGGGTAAACAAATCCAATTAGACTCTTTAAATAGGTTTAAAATATAGTTCATATTAATATAGCCATTCCAACTGTCTTTTATTATTGTTTGTATTGTTTGGCATATCTTGGTCTATATGTTTAACCTATCTTTATTTTTAAAGAGTTTCTTGTAGACAGGCATATAATTCAGTCTTTCTTTAAAATCCAGTTTGATAATCTCTTTTAATTGGTGTGCACGATTATTTACATTATTTACATTTAATATAATTATTACTGTTTGCTCCTCTATTTTCTTCCTTTTTTGGGAGGTGTGGGGAGAGACAAGGTCTCACTCTGTTCCCTGGCTAGAATGCTATGGGATGGCTGTAGTTCCCTGCAACCTTAATCTCCTGGGCTCAAGTAATTCTCCTGCTTCAGCCTCCAGAGTACCTCGTACTACAGGTGCGTGCCGCCACACTCGGCTAATTTTTAAAATTTTTTGTAGAGATAGGTGTCTCATTGTGTTACACAGGCTGGTCTTAAACTGAGCCTCAAGCAACCCTGCTTCAGCCTCCCAAAGTGTCTGTCCTTTTTTAGATTATATGAATATATTTTGATATTTTATTTAAATGTATCCCTTGGTTTTTTAACTCTTATCTCTTCGTATTATTTTTTAGTGGTTGCATTAGAGCTTCATGGTCCAATTGAGTAGCCAGTAACTAAATATGTGACTCTTGCACTCGAAATGTGGTTAATTTGAATTGAGATGTACTCTAAGTATAAAATACACACTGGATTTTACAAAAAGAATGTAAAATAGCTCATTAAACAATTATTAAATTGATTACATCTTTAATAATTTTTAAATTTATTACATGTTGAAATGATAATATTTTGAACATATTCGGATCTACCATTCAATCCAGGAGTTCCACTACTCAGTACCTATAGGAAAAGAAGTCATTGTTTGAAAAACACACATGCACACACGTTTATAGTAGCATAGTTCGCAATTGCAAAGATACGGAACCAACCTTAAGTGCCCATCAACTAAGTGGGTAAAGAGAACGTAGTACATATACACCGTGGGATAATACTCAGGCATAATGTCTTTTGCAGCAACTTAGATGGAGCTGGAGGCCATTATTCTAGGTGAAATATCTCAGGAATGGAAAACCAGATATTGTATGTTCTCACTTATAAGTGGGAACTAAGCTATGAAGATGCAAAGGCATAAGAATGACATAACGGACTTTGGGCTGGGCGCTGTGGCTTATGCCTGTAATACCAGCACTTTGGGAGGCCGAGGTGGGCGGATCACTTGAGGCCAGGAGTTTGAGACCAGCCTGGCCAACGTGGTGAAACCCTGTCTCTACTAAAAATACAACAATCAGCCAGGTGTGGTGGTGCGCACCTGTAATCCCAGCTACTCCAGAGGCTGAGGCATGAGAATTGCTTGAGCCTGGGAGGTGGAGATTGCAGTGAGCCGAGATCGCACCACTGCACTCCAGCCTGGGCAACAGGGCAAAACTCGGTCTCAAAAATAAGTAAGTAGAAAGATACAGTGGACTTTGGGGACTCAGGGTGAAGGTTGGCAGGGAGTGAGGGATAAAAGACTACATACTGGGTACAGTGTAATGTTGCTCAGGTGACAACTGCACCAGAATCCTAGAAATCACCACTAACGAACTCATTAATGTAACCAAGAACCACCTGTACCTCAAAAACTTATTGACATAAAAATAAATTTTAAAAAAGATTTTTTTCTTCATGTTTGCTTTGTTGCAGTTGATTATGATTTATTTGTTTGTTTATTTTGAGATGGAGTTTCGCTCTTTTGCCCAGGCTGGAGTGCGGTGGCACGATCTCAGCTCACTGCAACCTCCGCCCCCACGGGTTCAAGTGATTCTTCTGCCTCAGCCTCTTGAGTAGCTGGGATTATATGTGCCTACCACCGTGCTCAACTAATTTTTGTATTTTTAGTAGAGATGGGGTTTCACCATGTTGGCCAGTCTGGTCTTGAACTCCTGATCTCAGGCAGTCCACCTGCCTCGGCTCCCCAAAGTGCTAGTATTACAGGCATGAGCCACTGTGCCTGGCCTTTGATTATAATTTGTAAGCATGTTTTTCTATTGCATTTATCCTATTTGGTGTTCTCTGAGCTTGGTGAATTTCTAAATTTGTGCCCTTCTTCAAGTTTAGGAGGCTTATGAACCTTATTTCTTCCAGTATTTTTTTCTGTACCAATTTCTTTCTCTTTCTGGTACTCAAGTGACAAAACTTTTGATGTTGTCCAGAGGACCCTGAGAGTCTTTATTTTTTTCTTCTTTTATTTCTCTGTTCTTCAGATTAGATCATTTCTGTTGATTTGGCTTCATGTTCACTGACTTCTTTGCATTTCTATTCTGTTATTGTACCCTTTTTTTAGACATCATATTTCTTACCTCTAAAATTTTAATTTTTTATACCTACTATTTCACTGCTGAGAATTCTGTCTTTTCTTTTTTTGAAAGTGTTTATTTTTTTCTCCATGGAGCATAGTTATAATAGGTAAAGTCCTCAGTAATTCCAATATTTGAGTTATCTTGGCATTGGCAGTTATAGATTGTCTGTTCCCTTGAGAATTGGTCACATTTTCTGGTGCTTGGAATGTCAAGTAAGTTGGAACTGTATCCTGGACAATATTATGTTATATCGACTCTAGGCCCTGTAAATAGTCTTCTAGAGATGTTTTGTTTTAACAAATAGCCCATTAGATTCAGACCATACATTTTGGTGGGGTTTTTTGTTGTTGTTTTGTTTTTGAGACAGGATCTTTGTTGCATAGGCTGGAGTGCAGTGGCATGACCATAGCTCAAGCAATCCTACTGCCTCAGCCTCCCAAGTAGCTGGGGCTGCCTGTGTGCACTACCACACCTGGCTAATTTTTGTTTGTTTGTTTGTTTGGTAGCAATGAGGTCTCGCTATGTTGCCCAGGCTGGTCTTGAACTCCTGAGCTCAAGCAATCTTGCCACCTTACCTCCCAAAGTGCTAGGATTACAGGCATGGGCCATCATGTCTGGCCTCAGACTGCAAACTTTGTCTTACCTTTTGGGGGTGATAGTTCACCTTTAGTTTAGTTTTCACAGCCTTTGCTGTATTGCCCTGGGTCTGTCCTGTGCTAACTGAATGCTTGCATAGCTCAGCTAGGACTTGTGTAGATTCATGCAGAGAATTAAGGAATCCTCTTGATCAGACTCTCTCCAGGATTTTTTCTCCACCCTGCAGTGTCCCCTTTTCCTGGTTCCTTTGGCTAGAAATGCCCAGAAAAATGGGGCTTCTCTCAGACTTTTAGCCACCTGTGCCACTGCCACCATGTAACCACCCTAAGGACAAAGCTATGAGAGAAAAGATGAAAAATAAAACGAGAAGACTCAATGTAGTTTGCTTCTCCAGATTTTTACTCCCCTCCACATTCCACCTACTTTAATTTACTTTTCAGAGTATAGTACTTAGATGAATTCCTTTAGTATTCTGCCCAGATTTTTTGAGATAGGCTATAATGGGGCCGACTTTGTGTTAGCCAAAACCATATTCTAAAATATATCTGAAAATAAAATTTGAATCAAATATTTATAAAACTTAAGAAATTTGAAAACCAGTAGACTAGGGAGAATACTCCAAATTTTCAGACTGAATAGCCAGCCCTGTGAACAGCCTAAAGTTAATCTGTAGCTAGAATAACTAGGGGAAATGAGATAAAAAACAAAAACGTATTTATTCAAGGATGACAGATAATATTTATTCTTCAGAAAATGGGAGAATGGTGTTTCGGTTTTTGGATCTTTTGGGAGACAGGAATCTCAGAGCTCTAAGCGGCTGTTTGTTTAGGGGTTATTTTGATACAACTTTAAGGGACTTGGATCAATATCAGGGTTATTTTTTGGCATGGATTTGTAAAACTTCTCTAAATTATCACATCATTTAGAATAGTTTGTTTTAGGGATGTGTTCATTCACCATTTTTGACTCTTCATCCTGTTTACTTTCTCATTAACATAACTTACTGATATACTTTATGGTGTCGAACAGATCATATCCTGTGTTAGTCATGGCGAACATAGCAGAAGACTGACCAGTTAGAGATTTCACTTGAAAAAGTAGTTGGCAGTTTGTAGCATTTATAATAAGATTACATTTAGGAGATAATCCCAATATCACTCAATCTCTAACAGCATCATTTTGGTCTGAGTTGTCTCTTCCAAAAACAAACTATATATACTCTTTAACAATATTTCTTTAGTTTGTTAATTTATAAATCAGCTGCCCTGTTTCCCTAAAGCAAACTATTATAAATGATGTGATATATTAGGTTATGTCCTAAGACATTGACAACTAGTATCTTACTAATATCAGTTTAGTTTTTCCTATTAGTGTATTTTGGGAAGAGGAACGCTAATGGTATTTTGGAACCTGGTAGAACAGGACAGTCTTGATCCGATTATTCTACTCTCAGGTTCTTTGCACTAAAAGGGCGTGAAAATCACTCACTAAATAGAGCTAATTTAAGAGAATGGAACATAAGAGTTAACTGCTATTTATTACCACTGGACTCAGATAAATGTTACTTAATTAGTACTTAAATACTGTAAGGAGATGGTATTCGGGTGAGTTGTTGGGTAACTTATGACCCTTATAGAGATCTTTTTGTGTATTAGGCCGTTTAGTGTCAATGGTTAAGAGCATAGGAGAGCCTGATTTCCTGAATTTCAGTCCCAGCTCTACAGCTTGCTAGGTGTTTCCATGATAAAATGGGGGTAATGACAGTATCGCTGTAAAATGAAGTTAATCTCTCAAGATCATAGTGGTTTTTTAATATATGTAGAGAGGGGGGCTAAGTGTGTTTAGAATCGTGCCTGACAAATAACATGTGCTATGGTTGCTAAACATATCCATAAAAAATTGGGCACTCCTTTGAAGGCATGCTGTTGGATCCTGGTAATATAGTGATAAAGAAGGCAGATTAAAAGCCTAGCATTTTTGCAGTCATTTTAATCATTAAGAATGTTACCAATCCTTGTTGTTTGAATACTCATAATTTCTAGTGACTTGGATTAATATTTGTGTTATTTACTGGTAAATGGCTTATGGGTTCCAGTCCTACTACTTAATGCTGGCTTTTCGATCTTGGGCATGTTACTTACTTTCATTGTATGTAAAATTGAGATATCTCTTTCACCAGGTTCTATAAAAGTTAAATGAGATAATTCATGGCTTGTTAGAAAGCAGTAGCTAAAAATAATATGAAAAGCTTACACAAAAATCCAGGTTATGGACATTTGTAGCATTTGTAATATGATTACATTTAGGAAAGAATCCCCATATCTATTCATGCCTTATGCTAATATGGCAGAATTTTTTTTTTAAGTTTGCGTAGTATGTAATATAATCAGTATCTGGATTAGAGTTGTAGTATTTCATAGGAGTAGGATTGTGAAATTCTTTAAATTATGTGTAAAATATTCATATGAGGGCACATTGATACATATACATTTATGTAACATAATTGTACTTATCTCTGAGATAGCTAGAAGGATGAGTTTGTGTTTCAGAAATTCATATAATAGGCATAGCTAGAGAAAAGAGTAGATGTCGTGTTTATACTGTGCAAGATAATTGCTTTTTTCCATCTTGGTTTTATAATAGCTACTTGTACCAATTTGTAAGGGATTAGTATGAAGAAAGTGATCAATTCTCGAGAAACCAATGAAAGAGTTAACTTTCAGCATTTGTGTAAAAGAAACTAATTTCTGGAATTGAAACTCTGTAAAGTTTTAAAATCTTGTTTAAACAGAATGGGGTAAAATTTCAGAAGCAGTGATTTGAACATCATCCCTTTTTTCCTATTAAATCCATTCTCATTTTCTGTGACAAGCATTTTATGTGGTCGTTTATTTTCAGTAATTCTCACCCTTTAACTCTTAGGATTTTTCTGTGGTTTCAATGTTTATGCCCTCTCCAAAATTCATGTTGAAACTTAATCCTGAATGCAACAGTGTTAAGTGGTGGCGCTTTTGGAAGGTGATTAGGCTGTAAGGGCTCTGCCCTCATGGATGGAATTAGTGCCTTCTATAAGGGCTGGAGAGAACTAACAGGGCCCTTTTATAAGGCACTAATTCCATCCATGAGGGCATAGCCCTCACAGCCTAATCACCTCCTGAAAGGCCCCCACTGAATACTTGAAGATGCAGTAACAGGTGCCATCTTGGAAGCAGGGACCAGATCCTCACTAGGCACTGAACCTGCTGATGCCTTGATCTTAGACTTCTTAGCCTCCACAACTGTGAGAAATTTCTATTTTTTATAAATTACCTGTCTCAAGTGGTTTTTTTTTTTTTTTTTTTTTTTTTTTTTTTTTTTTTTTTTTGGTACAGCAGCACAAATGAACTAAGAGAGCTTTTGTTTGTATTTGGACAGGCGTTGTCATTTCTGCTCAGAAGTCTTTCCAAAGTACACCAAGTTAAAGTTAAAAATATAGTTGAACGTTTTCCTGTTTTTATTAGAAAGTATAAAAATTCACCAGTTCTTTCTCTGCTTCCATATTCCCACTAGGATGCCTTCTTGTCTTTGTATTCTACCTCCCTGATGTGAAATACAGTGCTGTTGATCCCAAGTGCTCCTGTAGTCTCTGGGAGGTTTGGTTGTAACATGAGTCTGTATGTGGTCCCAGCACTTTGGGAGGCCGAGACGGGCGGATCACAAGGTCAGGAGATCGAGACCATCGTGGCTAATACGGTGAAACCCGTCTCTACTAAAAAAATACAAAAAACTAGCCGGGCGCGGTGGCGGGCGCCTGTAAGCCCAGCTACTCCGGAGGGCTGAGGCAGGAGAATGGCGGGAACCCGGGAGGCGGAGGCTTGCAGTGAGCTGAGGATCCGGCCACTGCACTCCAGCCTGGGCGACAGAGCGGACTTCCGTCTCAAAAAAAAAAAAAAAAAAAGAGTCTGTAACATCTCATTGCTCTTTTGCTCTTTGTCTCTAATAGTCATAAAGTTTAGTTTTCTACATGTAAACTCTACTTTTCCACACGTATAACTCTTTCCTTTAAAGTGCCTGTAACAGGCATTCAGAAATTGCCTGGCGGAAATAAAAATAAGAGAGCTTTAGGTTTGCCCTTAGCATATAAATTAGTTATGTCCTTGTACTTTAGTAAATGGGGATGAGAATCTTGAGGATAAATGAAGATTATGTAATCAACTCTTTGTATTCTGTCCTCCATACCTTAAGCAGGGGTGGGGTTATTAGACAACAATTGCATAAATATATTGAAGGTATCAAAGGACATATGCTACTGTTTACAGTTGTTTCTTATTTGGAAAATAATGGAAGCCTGTCATATATGATGATTTTTCAGACTGTCATGGTAAACTATCCAGGCACATAAAAGGCACTCGTTTTTATTTTCTTAAATAAAGTACTACATTGTAAATACATTCTTCCCATGGAGTGGATGACTGTCACATAAGAGTGTAACCTAACTGGGAGTCATAGTAGATGTCTTCCTTCGGTGATCACCCATGCTATCTTTAGGATTTTGGAACTGATCTGTTTCTGCACCTCTGCCTTAGAATTTAGTGGAGTTGTTAAATTGAGCCTGTTGTTTTTAATCTCTGTATCTTGACAGGTTATGGATATCTGTTGTCTCTCAGACCTGTCAGTGCTGTAGAAATGGAGAAAGCAGAGATAAAACATTCAAACACCCGTTCCCAAGCTCATCTTGTGGCGGTATAATTTGGGTGGCTTCTGTGTTGACAGTAGTTATAAGAATTGGAACAACTGAAAGTATGAAGTTGACAATGAAAAAGTGCCTTTCTTGAAAATGTTAACAATTTATATTTTAGTTCGTAATATTTTCAAAAAATTGCTCTCGTGTTAGTCTTGTTAAGAAAATTGAACTTTTATTATATACAGTAAAATTGAGCTTTTTGAGGTATATAGTTCTGTGAGTTTTAATACATCTATAGATCTGTATTACCACTACAGTCAAGATTTGCAATGGTTCTATCACCCCCCAAAAAAACTGTATTGTTCTATCTCTGTAGTCATACATTCCCTTAACCCAGGTAACTGCTGACAAGTTCTCTATCACTATAGTTTTGCATGTAAATGCAATTCTAGAATATGTTGCTTTTTGAGACTGGCTTCTTTCACAAAATAGAATGCCTTTAAGATGCGTCCAATTTGTTGAATGAAATGCTAGTTCGTTCCTTTTTATTGCTGAGCAGTATTTCATTATATGATTGAATGTACCATAGTTTTTATTTTGATGAGGAGAATATAAATTTGTTCTTTTCATGTACTTTTTTTTTTTGTATGAGGATAATGCTGGATTCATAAAATGATTTGGGAAGTGCTCATCTTCCATTTTCTGGAAGAGATTGTGTTGATTTGGTGTTATTTCTTCTTTAAATATTTGTTAGAATTCACCAGGGAAATTACGGGGGTCTAGAGGTTTCTTTTTTGGAAGGCTTTTAACTACAAATTCGATTTCTTCAAATAGTCCTAAGGCTATTCAGGCTATCTACATCATCAGTCTGGCAAGAGGTTTAAATTTTATTGATCTTTTCAAAGAATGAGCTTTTGGTTTCGTTGATTTTATCTGTTTTCTGTTTGTGATTTCATTGATTTCTGTTCCTTTATTTTCTTTCCTTCTGCCAGTTTTGTATATAGTTTGCTCCTTTTTTAGTTTAAGATGCAAGTTTAAATTACTGATTTGAGATCTTTTCTGATAGAAGAAATTTAATACTTTAGTACTTTTGCTGCATCTCACATAATTTAAATATGGGTATGTTGGGTTCAGGTCTATTTTCTGTTTGTTCCCTCTGTTTTTGTTCCTCTGTAAGCTCCTTCTTTGGGTTATGTAAAATTTTTTTAGTATTCCATTTTAACTGGCCAACCTGGACTGATTTGAAGGGAACTGGGTATAGTAGTTACCCCCTTTTCCATGTGGGAACTATTTCAGGTAGATGCCTGAAACTGCAGATAGTACCAAACTCTATGTATATCATGTTTTTTCCTATATGTACATACTCATGATAAAGTTTAACTTATACATTAGGTGCAGGAAAGATTAACAACATTAAGGAATAATAGAACAATTATAACAATATACTACAATAAAAGTTATGTGAATGCGGGCTCTCTCAAAGTATCTTACTGTATTTTACTCACCCTTCTTGAGATGAAGGTAGAGTGACACAAGACATTGACTAATGTTTTTAGTGGTAGCTCTAAGAATTATACATACTTAAAATTTTAGTCTGCTTAGAATTGATATTTTACCACTTGAAGTGAAATAGAGGTCTTACGACCATGTATGTCCCTTTATGTTCCCCCCTTTATGTTGCAGTTGTCTTGTGTTAAATGTACATATATAGGCATACCTCTTTTTATTGCAGTTCAGTTTATTGTGTTTTGTAGATACTGCATATTTTGCAAATTAAAGATTGTGGCAATTCTGCATCAAGCAGGTTTGCCGCCGTTTTTCCAACAACTTGTGTTTATTTCATGTTTCTTTCACAGTTTGGTAATTCTCACAGTATTTCAAGTATTTTTGTTTTTTATTAAATCTGTTGTGATCTGTGATCAGTGATCTTTGATGTTACTATTGTAATTATTTTGGGGCACCACGAAGAGCGCCCGTATAAGACAGATAATTTATGTTTACCTTTGTTCTGACTGCTCCACTGACCAGCGCTGTTCCCTCGTCTCTCCCCTTCTCTTTGGACCTTCCTATTTCTCCACAATATTGAAATTAGATCAAACAGCCTTATCACTGATATGAAGAAAGTTCGACTGATCTGGGTAGAAGGTCAAATCAGTCATAACATTCTGTTAACTCAAAGCCTAATCCAGAGCAAGGCTCTGACACACTTCAAGCCTATGAAATCTGAGAGGGATAAGGAAGCTGCAGAAGAAAAGTTTGAAGCTAGCAGAGGTTGGTTCATGAAGTTTAAGGAAAGAAGCCATCTCCATAACATAAAAGTGCAAGGTAAAGCAGCAAGTGCTGATGCCGAAGCTGCATCAGGTTATCCAGAAGACCTAGCTAACATCATTTATGAAAGTGGCTATACTAAACAAAAGATTTTTAATGCAGACGAACCAACCTTCTATTGAAAGAAGACGCCATCTAGGACTCATAGGTAGAGAGGAGAAGTCAGTGCTTGGCTTCAAAGCTTCCAAGGACAGGCTGACTGTCTTGTTAGGAGCTAATGCAGCTGGTGACTATAAATTTATAAACCTGAGTCCATTGACCGTTCTGAAAATTCCAGGACTCTTAAGAATTATGCTGAATCTACTCTGTGCTCTATAAATGGAACAACAAAGCTTGGATGATAGCCCATCCTTTTACAGCATGGTTTACTGAATATTTTGAGCTCACTGTTGAGACCAAGTGCTCAGATAAAAAGATTCCTTTCAACATAGTACTTACTCATTGACACCTAGCCATCCAAGAGCTCTGATGGAAATATTTAGAGATAAATGTTGTTTTCATGCCTGCTAACACAACATCCATTCTTCAACCCAATGATCAAGAAGTAATTTTGACTGTTAAGTCTTATTCTGTTAGAAATACATTTCATAAGGCTACAGCTGCTTTAGACAGTGATTTCTTGGATGGATATGGGCAAAGTAATGGAAAGGATTCACCATTCTAGATGCCATGAAGAACATTCGTAATTCATGGAAGGAGATTAAAATATGCACAGGATTGTGAAGAAGTTGATTCCAACCCTCATGGATGACTTTTAAGGATTCAAAACTTGTGTGAAGGAACTATTACAGGTGTGGTGTAAACAGCAAGAGAACTATTATAGAATTAGAAGTGGAGACTGAAGACATTGACTGAATTGCTGCAATTTTATGATTAAATCTTGAATGAAGAGTTGTTTCTTGGGGATGAACAAAGAAAGTGGTTTCTTGAGATGGAATGTGCTCTTGCTGAAGATATTGTGAACATTGTTAAAATAGTATATAAACTTAGTTGAGAACACAGTGGCAGAGTTTGAGAGGATTGACCCCAATTTTGAAAGACATTCTGCTGTGGGTAAAATGCTGTCAAACAGCATCTCATACACATAATTTTTTTGTGAAAGGAAGAGTCTGTCAGTGTGGCATATTTGAATGTTACCTTATTGTAAGAAATTGCCACAGCCACCCTGCCCTTCAGCAACTACCATCCTGTGATTAGTTAGCAGCCATCAATATCAAAGCAAAACCCTCCACCATGCTGAAGGCTTGCTTAGATGATTGTTAGCATTTTTAGCAATAAGTTATTTTAAATCAAGTATGTACAGTTTTTAGACATAATGTTGCACACTTAATAGACTACAGTATAATATAAACCTTTATATATACTGGGAAACCAAAAATTTTGTGTGACTTGCTTTATTGCAATATTGTTTTATTACTCTGGTCTGGACCTAGACCCATGATGTCTTTGAGGTATGCCTGTATTGGAAATCTTACCAGAAAGTGTTATAAATATTTGCTTTAATGCCAAACATATTTTAAAGAATTCAAGATGAGAATAGTTAACTATGTTTACTCAGGCATTTACTGTTTCTGTTGATCTTCCATCATTCCTAACATTGTTTTTCTTCTGACACAACTTCATTCAAGAATTTTTTAGAGCTGGAAAATAATTCTCATCAATTTTCTTCCACTTTGAATAGCTTTTGTTTCACATTCATTCCTGAAGGATATTTTCACTAGATAAAGGATTTTAAGTTTACAGTTCTTTTCCATTTTAGCATTTGAAGGATGTTGTTCCTCTTTCTTCTGACTTGCATGGTTTCTGATGAGAAATCACCAGTGAATCAGATCATTAAACTCCCTCCCCCTCGTAAGTAATGCATCATTTTTTTTCTGGTTGCTTTCAAGGTTTTCCTTTGTAATTTTCAGCACTTTGACTCTGATGTGTGTCCAGGCATGAATTTCATTGGGATTATTCTGAGATTTGTGAGAACTTCTTAAATGTAGCAGTTTATGCCTTTCACCAAATTTCAGAAAGTTTCCAGCCATTATTTCTTCTTCTTCTTTCTTTTTTCTTCTTTTTCTTCTTCTCTCTACTTTTTTCTTCTTTTCTGCAGTGATTTTCCTTTCCTTGCATTCTTGATGTGAATGTTGGGTTTTTGGTACTGCCTCACAGGTCCCTAAGCCTTTAATTTTTTTTTTTTCAATATTTTTCTCTTTGTTTTTTAGATTGGGTAATTTCTGTTGGTTTATCTTCAAGTTCACTGGCTCTTTACTCTTATTTCCGTTCTGTTGAGTCTATCCAATGTATTTTTATTTCCGTTTTCACTTTTTTTTAGTTTCCATTCGGTTGTTCTTTATATCTTATATTTGTTTGCTGTGATCTTTTGGCTTTCCATTTGTTTGAAAAGTATTTGCTTATACTTGTTGGAATATATATACTGGCTTTACATCTTTGTCTACTTGTTAGATAATTCGTTTTAGAAAATTCACCCAGCTGTGTCATCTTGGTGTTTTCTTTTAATTGTCTTTTCCCATGAGAGTGTTATTTTTCCCAGCTCTCTCTATGCCAAGTAATTTTGGATTGTGTTCTGTACATTTGGAACATTATGTTACAAAACTTTGTCTTTTGTTTAAATACTATGGAAAATGTCGATGTTTTTGTTTTAGTTTTTTGGATTTTTTTTTTTTTTTTTTTAAGAGACAGGGTTTTGCTGTTGCATTCAGGCTAAAGTGAATGGCATGATTGTACCTTACTGCATCCTTCAACTCCTGGGCTCAAGGGATCCTCCTGCCCCAGTCACCTGATTAGCTGGCACTACAATCACACACCACTATGCTTGGCTACTTTCTTTTTATTTTTTGTAGAGAGAGGATCTCCCTTTGTTGCCCAGACTGGTCTCAAACTACTAGCTTTAAGCAATCCTCCCATCTTGGCCTCTTAAAGTGCTGGGATTACATGCTTGAGTCACTGTGCCAAGCTAATATTTTTATTTTTACAGGCAGTTGATCCAGCTGGGTTCAGGCTGCTCACAAGTTCCAACCGGCTTTCTGTAGGTTGTATTTTTTTTAACTTCAGTTCTGTTTTCAAAACTTTACATTACTATTTATACTTTTTCAGTATATATTACCCAGTAGCCAGTCTGTGATGTGTGTGGAGGTTTATCTTATATTTCAGATTTCAGAGTCTGTGGTGTGCTGCTTGGGTTTAAATCCGCGTATGTTCAGCTTGGGTGAGTTAGGAGTTCAAAAACAGCTGTTACTTTCTTGAGTTCTTTCCTGTCATATCCATGGTATTTTCTAGATCCCTGGGACACTCTTTTCTGTCTTTTGGCCAGAAAATTGGTTTTCATTTACTCCATTTCCCACAACTGTGTCTGGATCCAAGTATCAGGAAAACAGAGAGAAGTCAACAAGATTGGCCCAGAGTTTATTTGGTGAGAATGGTTCCTCTCTTTCTTAAGAGTTGTAGGTTCCTGCTGCTGCCATTGTTGTACCCACTACCACCACCAGATCATTTGGGAATAGGGACATGAGGAATGGGGAACAGAGAAAGGAAAAAAAAAAGGAGTGGAATGGGGAATAGAGAAAGGAAAAAAAAAAAGGAACAGTTTCCCCCTCTCTTTCTGAACATTAGGAGACACACCTTCCCCGCCAACTCCCTTCCCCCTTACCCACCTCGCTTTATATTTAGAGGGATTCTCTTAGATCTTGGTCTCTGTCGTTACCAATGCCTACTTTCTAGGTTCCAGGCTTTATTAATCCCAGGCCAGGGCATTCTGGATGGGGAAAAGGTGGTAAACTTACTGACAGTTTGATGATGCATTAGATTCTGGTGTCTTCTCTAGTCCAAATGCTATTATTTACTTCTGAGTCTTCAGATAACTGCTCCATTCATTCTGTCAGTATTTTGTAGTTTCATTCAGTGAGATTAACAAGGTGGGATGTGTTTATTCCATCTTACCTGGAACTGGAACTCCCTGATCTCACTTTTAATCTATTTTAGAATGTAATGCCAACTTTAATCACCTCATATTCATATTAAATACAGTTTGGGAATTATATTCAATAATTTTTTTCAGCATATATGTGACCCTGCTGCATGCAACAGTACAATTTCTGTTAAAGAGATGATGTTACATTAAATGAAGAAGGAAGCAGGAAAATTAATTTCTTTTTTTAGAACACTTTTGATGAACTTTCTAAATAAATATATTAGCTTTGAAAAACTTGTCCTATTTTCAGTTCAATCTTCATTGTCTGGCTGAGCATTTCGGGCTTGCCTTTCACTTTGGGAATGTTTTATTCTTTATTCATTTTACTCTTTAAAACATGATTTGTTTCAATAATTAGGTTTTTGACCATTGTAGAGCATAGTATGAGGTGACATGCATCATTATGGATTATTTTGGCACTCACTTCCTCTTGAAAACAGTGCACAGGAATTTTAAAGACGTTCTGAAACATATCCTTACTTCCTGGATTGATATAGGAAACTGATTTTATTAAAAGACCTGTAAATGTGGATGACTTCAGCTTTTGATTTTAATTTTCCATTTATCTGGTAAGCCACAAGATAATAGGATAATTTGTTCTTCAGTGAATGGTGCTTGGTCCTTTTCTTAATATAGGTCCACTCCAGTGGTTGACGTGTATGAAAAAGATTCTTGTTGCTTTTGTTGATAATTATATTAAATTATTAATGTAATACTATTACTTTTTCAGCAATCAGAGTCAGATCACTGATAATCTTTTAGAAACTGAACTAGAAAGTAATTCCGGGGACTAGTATGCCCTTGGCATAAGTGTGCCCAACAGAGAGACTGCTCCTACTTGCCCTTTTATTCAACTCTGTCTCTCATTTATCATATCAGTGCTCTTCCATAGTAGGGTCTGTCATGGCAAGATTGCGCTTGGGAGTAGGGTTGGTAATAGTGTACTATTTCCTCATGGCCATTTGTATCCCTTTTCTTTGTTTGTAACCAAAGAATCTGATTCTACCCTTTTGACAAAATATCACTAGGAGGCTGGGCACAGTGGCACATACTTGTAATCCTAGCATTTTAGGAGACCAAGGTGGGAAGATTGCTTGAGGTCAGGAGTTTGAGACCAGCCTGGGCAACAGAGTGAGACTCCATCTCTACAAATAAAAAAATTAGTTGAGGCCGGGCACGGTGGCTCACGCCTGTAATCCCAGCACTTTGGGAGGCCAAGGCGGGTGGATCATGAGGTCAGGAGTTCAAGACCAGCCTGGCCAAGATGGGGAAACTCCATCTCTACTAAAAATACAAAAGTTAGCCAGGCATGGTGGCGGGCACCTGTAATCCCAGCTAATCAGGAGGCTGAGGCACAGAATTGCTTAAACTCGGGAGTCGGAGGTTGCAGTGAGCTGAGATGCGCCACTGCACTCCAGCCTGGGTGACAAAGTGAGACTCTGTCTTAAAAACAAAACAAAAAAAAAGTTGAGTGTGGTGGTGTGCACCTGCAGTCCTAGCTACTTGGGAGGCTGAGGCAGGAGGATTGCTTGAGCCCAGGAGTTCAAGGCTGCAGTGACCTGTAATCATGCCACCACGCTCCAGCCTGGATGACAGAGCAAGACTGTTTCTCTTAAAACACGCACACACACACACACACACATACACACATATACACTCTAGTAGGAGACTTGATCAATTTAGTTGTTATTTAGTAATGTTGATTTATCTTTTTTCAGTCCTTGCATTTGCTTTAGGGAAAACAAAGAAAGCGGCAAACAACAGTTTTATTACTATTTCCTATTTCTCTGTTGTTTCTGACAATAAAAATAATAATGATCTTGATAACAGCCATTTATTGAATGATGGTAGAGTTAGGATTTGAATCTAGACCTGTTGGACTCTAAAGTTTGTGGTATTAACCAGGATGTAGATATCTTTAGGTACCGTGGGCTGACTTGAACAGCAAGCTGGGAGAGGGAGTTTTGAAGTGAACTGGAAGGGAAAGGAGCTTTGTTTTGTAATAGCAGAAAGAAACACACTTTGGAAGAAGAAAGAAGGAAAGAAGGGTAGTAATTTGAAACCAAACCAGACTAGGCTAAAGAATAGTTTACATTATTAGGAACCCCTGACTACTTCTGATTCCCTGAGGCTAGAGGTGCCCAGCAGCTGTTCAAATGGAATGTACATTCTTAGCATCCCAAATATAACTTAAAACAGGTTTTTAACAGCTGTGCTCTACAGTAGCAGTGCAGCTATTAAATATATTTTTATATAGCTGTACGGTAGCACATTGGCTATTTAAATTAACAAAACTTCACAAAATTTAAAATTTAGTTTTCACATGCACCATACAGACTTGAAGTGCTTGATAGAAGGATTCCCTGTTGGGCAGCACTATTCTAAAGAACTGAAATGTGTTAATACACTACCATTATTTGTTTTTTTTTTTGCGGGGGGTGGGGGTGGTTTCTTTGAAATGGAGTCTTGCTGTGTCACCCAGGCTGGAGTGCAGTGGCGCGATCTTGGCTCACTGCAATGTCCACCTCCCGGATTCAAGTGATTCTTCTGCCTCAGCCTGTAGTTGGGATTACACTACACCCGGCTAATTTTTTTGTATTTTTAGTAGAGACTGGGTTTCACCATGTTGGTCAGGCGAGTCTCGAACTCCTGACTTCAAGTGATCCACCTGCCTCAGCCTCCCAAAGTGCTGGGATTACAGGTGTGAGCCGCTGTGCCCTGCCTCACTACCATTATCTGAATGCAGTGTAGTGGCTGGACTAGGACTCTCATTTCCATGTATACTACTGTGTGAAAATGAGTTTTGAGTTCCTAAAAACTGATTTGTTTCAGTGCTTTTTTTTTAAATTTCAAATTCCAAACTTTAATACCTTCTTATATGATAAATAAAATTTAAAACTTAGACCATTCTTCCCTAATTATTATATGAACATATTTGGAGTATCACTTTCAGTATCTAGCAGAAACAGTATGTTATGAAACGGAAAAGAGCAACTGGAAGATAGAAGTATGTTAGATCATTATATTAGGGGTAACAGACTAAAAAGATATTTTAGCTTGGAAAGATAAAGCCTAGGAAGAAACATTAAAGATGGACATTTGTAAATTAAAATAATCGGAAAAGGAAAGTTTACCGAAAATCTAGAATTAACATCCATTTAGTAAATTTAGAACCATTAAAAGAAAATACAATTTGACTTATAGATAATTAACTTACAGAGCTTAGTAGAACTAATAAGTAGTATAGGTAGAATATAACTTATGATTATAGAGCCATAAATAGTTAATAACACAAAATTAGGATGTATCTAACTTTTCAGGTAACTACATGGAAGGGTAGTCCTACCTACCCACATCTTACCTCTTAGGTGTATTGACCACAAATTACTGGCTAGGACCATGACTCTGTGTGGTATTACTATGTTCCTGTTATGGGATGTTCAAAGCAAAGCTTTTATTCAAAAATATATGTGGATCCTTAGATTGAAAACTTGAGTCCAAGCAGATCGAAAAGATAAACAGGACAAGTTGCAAGTTTATAAGTTGTTGAACTGAGACTTAGGACTTTTATCTAGCAAAATGGTAAGTTCCTGTCATTTTAAATGACTTAGTAACATGGCATAATCATTTTCAGGTATAAAAACAGTTAATACAGAACATGTTAAGGAAAAAAGCATGTAACTTCTAAAACTTTGGAATGCTTTAACAGTTTTGAAAGCAGATTTCTTTCTTTTTGAGATGGAGCCTCACTCTGTTGCCCAGGCTGGAGTGCAGTGGCACGATCTCAATTCACTGTAACCTCTGCCTCCTGGATTCAAGCAATTCTCCTGCCTCGGCCTCCCGAGTAGCTGGGATTATAGGTGCCTGCCACTACCCCTGGCTAATTTTTGTATTTTCAGTAGAGACAAGGTTTTGCCATGTTGGCCAGGCTGGTCTCAAACTCCTAATCTCAGACGCTCCTCCTGCCTTGGCCTCCTAAAGTGCTGGGATTACAGGTGTGAGCCACTGTACCTGGCCATTAAAGCAGATTTCTAACAAAGGCAGTCTGTAACTTTATTGAGGTTTCTCAGTGTCTCATGTATATTTCACTATATGGGTCTTAAAATAGAGAAGACAGTGCTTACTATAAAATACTAATTATAGGTTTGTGTGTGTGTATGTGTGTGTGTGTTTTTAACAGGGTCTTGCTGTGTTGGCCAGGCTGGTCTTGAACTTCTTGGGCTCAAGTGATCCTCCCACCTCGGTCTCCTAAGTAGCTAGGATTACAAGCATACACAACACACCCCAGTTTAAAATATAAATTATAAATTATATATGAGATTAGTATGCCAAAAGAGGAAATGTGAAAATAGCATAGGTTAGACTATTAAACAGGACAAATAAATCATTGAGTTACGTAAAGGGATAGTATATTACATCTGAACATCTCTTAGGTTTTTAAAATACTGTGTTAACTTTCAGATGACATTTTATCACATTGAATTAACTCCAACCTTAATTTTTTTTAATTCTCAGATATTTAGGATAACGAAGGAGATAGTATGGTGTGAATTTCCCCAAATAAAAAATTATAGTTAATATACAGCAGTGCAATATAACTCTAAAAGCAACTAAATTGGGAAGTTGTCTAGCGTGGTGCTTCTCGGACTTTAATGCACGTGTGAATTATGTAGAGATCTTGACAGAATGCAGATTTTGATTCACTAGGTATGGATGGTACCTGAGATACCCCGCATTTGTAACAAGTTCCGAGGTGGTACTGATGCTGCCTTTCTGCATGAATAGCAAGGAGATTAACCTGTGTCTCTGAATTTTTAAAAAAGTTTTTTCTTGACACATAATAGATGTATCACTTTTCTTGATACATAATAGGTGTATCAAAATACGTGTACATATTTTGGGGGTACATATATAATACTTTGATACATTCATGTAAGATATGATCAAACCAAGGTAATTGCCTTAAACATTTTTCTTTGTGCTGGGAATATTCAAATTCTCCTTTTCTAGCTGGTTTTGAAATATACAGTAGATTAATTATAGTCACCCTACAGACTTTACTCTGGGTCTCATTTATTCTATCTTAACTGTATTTTTGTATTAATCAACCTCATTTTATCCCCTGGCCCCCAGCCTCTTGTAATCTCCAGTTTACTCTCTGTTCTCATGAGATCCACTTTTTTAGCTACCACATATGAGTTAGACCATACCATATTTCTCTCTCTGTGCCTGCCTTATTTCACTTTACATAATGACCTTCAGTTTCATTCATGTTGCTGCGAATGGTAGGATTTATTCCTTTTTGTGGCCAAATAATGTTCCCTTGTGTATGTACACCACATTTTCTTTATTCATCCATTGATAGACATTTGGATTGATTTCATATTTTGACTGTTGTGAATAGTGCTGCAGTAAATATGGGATTGCAGATAACTCTTCATTATATTGATTTCCTTTCTTTTGGATATATACCCAATAGTGGAATTGCTGGATTATATGGTAGTTCTATTTTAGGTTTGTTTTTGTTTTTGAGGTGGGGTCTTGTTCTGTTGCCTGGACTGGTCTTGAGCAACTTGGCTCAAATTGTCCTCCCACTTCAGCTTCCTGGGTAATGGATTATAGGTGCACACCTATAAGCACCTGGCTTATTTTTAGTTTTTTTGAGGAGCCTTTATGTGCCGTTCCATAATGGCCATACTAATTTCATATCAAAATTTTTAAAATGATAATCTTCTGTTCAATCAGCTGTATCATTTGAGCTGCTTAGATCAAAATACTTTGGAGTTATCCTGGATCCTTGCCCTCTAACAAATACTCCACATTGAATTTACCAGCAAATCCTGATGGCTGTATTTTCAAAACATCTGACATCTGAGTACATTTCATCACCTTTGCTACCACTGTGGTATGAGCCACATCTATCTCTTCCCTAGATTATTGCAGTAGTCTCCTTGCTGGCCTCTACTTTTTCCCTTACTTCCTCTGTTCAGAAACCGCTAGTCACTCATGTCACTCAGAGAAGCCAGTCTTACTTTAGCCTAGAAGGTGCTCCATGATCTTATATTACCTCTCTGTCCTCATCTACTACTTTTCTTCTTTCACTGTATTCTAGTCATTCATCTCTTGTTGTTCCTTGAACATACCAGACATGCCTTAGGACTTTCATATTGGCTATGCTCTGCCAAGAATGGTCAACCTGGAAGCACTGGATGATATTCACATACCTGTCTCCCTTACTGCTTTTTGATTGCCGATTCAAATGTCCCTTTATCACAGAAGCTTTCCCTGAGTATTCTGTATGAAACAACAGCTTCCTCTGTTTTTATTCCTTAATAGCCACACTGTTTTAATTTTCTCAATAGCACTTCTCAACATCTAACATATTAGATATTTTACTTATTATTTTGTTTATTTTGTCTTCACCACTAGAGCATAAAGGTAGATATTTCTGCCTTGTTCAGTACTAAGAGAATTGACTAGTATACCTATAGTATTCTTGACTAGTATACCTATAGTATTCTATAAATCTTGGAGCTAAAAAAAAAAAAAAATCCCACAAAAGGTCATTGGGCCTTTGCTTGAATACTTTCATTGATAGATTATTCTACCTCCCTTCAGAACAGTTCATTTTATTTGAAGATAATTGCTAATGTTCTTCTTAAGCTTTCTGTTCTTCCAAACTAAACATTCTTACTAGTTTACCTTTCTGCATGTGATAGGGTTTCCAGGGCTGTCATCATTTTAGTCATCTTCCCTGTACATTTATCATTATGTTGTTTGTCCTTAAATACTAGAACTAAAACAAGTGAGTTTGCACCAGAACTAAAACAAATGTTGCACACATAGGCTAAAAGTGAGAAATACTCCTCATCTAACTTTTATTGTCAGATTGATTGGATTGAAAAAATTTTTTAGATTCTAATGCTCACTCATTTTGAGGTTGTATTTAATCTGCCACAACCTTTAAATCATTCTTACATATGCTACTAAGTTTCTTCTGCTTTTACAGTTGGTTTTTGAACTGTAAGTGTGGGACTTTGTATTTCTCCTTATTTAACCAAATAGGGAATTTTCCTGGGCAGTTCATACCTTTAATGTAGAAACTACCATATGTAAATTATTTTAGAAACTAATAGACAAATCAATTCACATACATATAGGAGAATCACAACTGATGAAATCAGGGATTTCTTGTGCCTAGATATAAATGCATATTTGGACATTTCATTGCAATTATGTCTTTCATCAGTTCAGGAAAGAATAGTAAGAGTTGATTTAAGTCGATGCAGTGGGTCATGCCTGTAATTCCAGCACTTTGGGAGGTGGAGGCAGGAGGATTGCTTGAGCTGAGGGTTGGAGACCAGCCTGGGCAACATAGCAAGACCCCATCTTTTAGGAAAAAAGAGTTGCTTAAAAAAAAATGTTACTGTGTAAATTTCTTCCCTTTGACTGCCAAATTAACATCCTTTCCCACTTTCTCACTTTTACCTCTTTATAAGCACCATTTTCCTAGTCTTTAGGTCAAGATATTGTCTCCTTCACTGTATTTGCTCACCAAATCTCAGAAATTCTTCAGCCCTTTAATTTCATGCTTTTCAAATTTACTTCACAGCCAGTTACTTTATGCAAATCTCTCTGCTTATAATCTCTTTCCATTGTAATCCAATCCATACTTGGCTGGCATATCAATCTTTTTTTTAAAAAATCCACTTGTATCACTTTTATCTTGTCACTCTTCTTCAGAGAATCTATAAGATTGAATCTGAGGTTCTCAGTCATTAGTGATCCATCTATAATCTAGCCACACTTGATTTACATTGCTCTGCTTATTTCTTTTTTATTACCTCTCACTGTGATTTTCAGATAAAATTCATGACTTACATGCCAACCTCCTCCTCAATAGAGACACACACATACACACACACAACTGTCTCCTTGGTAGATACACACACACACAAACACAGACACACACTTTCTTTCACCCTCACCCACTCTTTTCTCTCACCCACTCAATTGTGAGATTGGCCTAGCTAAATGCTATTTTATTTCTCCATACTATGTTGCTCCTTGAATGCCTGAAGTTCCTCAACACGTACAACCTATCACATTCTCTGAAAACTCCATTCCAAATTGATCTCTGTTCCTTAAGCTTCAATTGCATTTATGTCTGTGCCACAAAATGTATCATTTAGGCTTTGTTGCTTAATAGTTATATAAGGCTTTTCCTTTCCTTTTTTTTTTTTTTTTTTTTTGAGACAGAATCTTGCTCTGTCGCCCAGGCTGGAGTGCAGTGGCACAATCTTGGCTCACTGCAAGCTTTGCCTCCCGGGTTCGTGCCATTCTTCTGCCTCAGCCTCCCGAGCAGCTGGGACCTCCCGGGCAGCTCCCTGCCACCATGCCTGGCTAATTTTTTGTGTTTTTAGTAGAGACGGGGTTTCACCGTGTTAGCCAGGCTGGTCTCAATCTCCTGAGCTCGTGATCTGCCCACCTCGGCCTCCCAAAGTGCTGGGATTACAGGCATGCGCCACCGTGCACGGCCAAGGCTTTTCATTTCACTAAGACTGTGCATTTGGATAGCAAGGAGTATAAAGAGTATTGGATTATCCACAAACTGTTTGGCTTGGCTCGTACTGTGTTCTTTTATGTGTAAAATAATTTCTTACAGTTTAGGATTTATTTTTAAATTGATATTATTGGAAGAAGGCAAACATAAAAAATTCTCTGATTTATCTTATAGGAAACCCTTTTCCAAAGAGAAATGAAGAAGAAAACTGTATATACCCTAAATATGGGCGATAAGAAGTATGAAGACATGGAAGGTAACTTTTCATTTTTATAGAGTTTGTGGAAAGCAAAAGTTGTTTCCAAACTATTCACTTGTACACATTTCAAAATACACAGGAGTTTTTTGTTGTTATTGTTCTTAAATTCCAAAATAAACTGCCTAAGTATACATGTTTTTTTTCTTCCCATATCTTATTTTCAATTGATCAAGTTTTTTGATTTGTTACTTTTTTCTTAAAGCTTTACTCTCTACTGGTTTAGGAATTACTGTTTTTTTGTCCTTGTCTTTTTAAAAAAGAAAAAAGTTAGCTTTAATACTGTCCTCTGCTTCTAAAGCTAATTTAATTTTCACTACCAACAGAAGAACCCAAGAATGCTTTAACTCTGATCATCCTAATCTCAATTTATAGGTTATGGTTCCATTATTTGAGTTCTTTTATTTCAGACACCACCAGTTAAATGAAGTTTTATGCAATGTTTGCTTGAGTTTATTTCCTGTTTATTTCTTTTCTTTCTGAAAATAAATCTGAGAAGTTTCAGTAGTGAAGGTCTATTGGTGGTAAACTCTTAAGTTTTTGTATCTGTTTTATCCACTTAAAACATTCAAAGATAGTTTTACTGGGTATATAATTCTGGAATAATAGTTTTTTTTTCTCTTAGCACTTTGAAGATATTATTTAATCATTTTTTTCCTTGCTGTCTGGAAATTTCTTTGCAGTCTAATTATCATTCTTTTTCGTAGGTGATCTTTTCCCATTTTCTGCTTTTAAGGTCTTGGTTTCGTCTTTGATATTTTACAGTTTTAATCCATTGTTTCTAGGCATGAATTGTTTTTATGTCTTTTAACAGTATACATTGTGTTTCCTTTGTCTGTTGGTTCATGTTTTTAATCATTTCCCAACCATTACCTCTTTATTGCCTTTCCTTTATTCGCTTTTGGATTTCAATTAGTATGGTAGACCTTTCTGTAACCTCATTTCTTAACCTCTGTTTCACAGGCTATGTCTTATATTTCCTTTTCTGTCTGCTAGAGTCTAGTTTCCTCAGATTTGTCTTCTAATTCACAAGTATTTTTCTTGGATCTAATCTGCTGATTGTCCATTTTATGTGGTTGATATTTGAAGTTAGTGAATTTCTAAATGTGTTTCCTGCTGCTTCTCACTCAAGACAGCTTATTTTCTTAGGTTTGGTAATGTTTGATTAGGAGCTCACATTTGATAAATTAAATCTATAAGGGCCTAATTTAGGTATTCTTTCCTGTAGAGGATTTGTATCTGTTTCTTCCCAGGCCCATCCTGGGACCTCTTTAGCCCCATTTAAGAGTCTTGGCTTGACATTGGAGTCTATCAGGATTAGTTTTCCTTCCTGGAGTAGTTCTAAGGCTTAGTCTCCAGATCTAAACACTAGTTTGGACAGGTGTGCTCAGGACAATTCCAACTTTGCTTGATATTTACTGTTCACATTTCAGCTGACCATTCCTTTATTTTTGTTTTATTTTTATCTTGAATTTCAGAGTATCTTTTATTTTCTTATGAGCCAGTGATGCATACTTTTGTATGAGTTGGTTACATTACTGGTGGGAGTTTAAAGTAGTACAAATCATAAGGAGAATAATTTGGCAATACCTATTCATAATACAAATGCATACGCACATTACTCTAGCAGTTCCGTTTTTAGGAACTTACGCTACAGATACACTTTTAAAAATGCGAAATAACTAAATTTTTATTGCAACATTGTTTGTCATGGCCAAAAGTTGAAAACAAGTGAATGTCCATCAGTAGATTTGAATAAAGGAGAAAGCAGACTGGTGTAAAGGAAGGAATGTGGAAGAGTTTGCATTAGCATTTGTTTTTCTGTACATTAAAAATTCTTAGGAAGAACACAAAAGAAATTTAACAGTTGTTACTTATTGGATTGGTTGGAACTAGATGGGGATAAATTTGAATGAGAAATTTGCTCTTAAATTTTTGAACTGTGTGAATATTACTCACTTTAAATTTAATTAATGAAAAGTTTGTTTCACTCCCCTGTTAAAAAAAGTATAAAAAAGCGTTGGGCATGTTGGGCTCAAGCAGTATGTTTGTTATAATTTATTTAAGATCTATTTGCTTTATAGTAGGAGGGCCCTTTAGAGTATCTAATCCACTGTACTAGAAACGCAAGATTTTTGGTCTGGAGAACTTGAAAGCACATATGGCTGTTTTACTTTAACAGGTGAAGAAAACGGAGATAATACTGTTCCCACTGGTCTGTTATACAGTGAGGCTGACAGATGCCCAATATGTCTTAATTGTCTGTTAGAAAAGGAAGTTGGTTTTCCAGAAAGCTGTAATCATGTCTTCTGTATGACTTGTATTCTTAAATGGGCAGAGGTAAGTCTGACACATTAATGTATGTTAATTTCCTAGCATGATTTCATTTCACCTAAAAAGTTGATACTGCCTTTCATAAATTATTTCACAGTAATGTATTTTCTTCCTACTTTGGACAAATTTCCTTTTATTATGCAAATTCTGTCAGTCATTTTCTTCTAATTTTCTTTTATCAGCTTTTATTTTGCAAATAACATTTTAAATGCATACTCTTTTTTAAAAGTTAATAACCTTACAGGAAGAACAGATCAAACCGTTTTTTTCTGGTAGAAATGCAGTAATTAATTTTTCAGTGTACTTTACTCTGTACTTAATAGGATAATATCTGTTTACCACTAATAACACCTTCTGTCTGCTTTTTGTTTTGTATTTTTCAGGGACTTTTCACATAGGTTATTTGATTTCTTCTTTATATCAGCCTTGTGGAATAACCAGAGCAGATACGATAGTGTCCTTCCATTTTACAGATGAGGAAACTTGGATTTTATGTTCTGTGACTTGGTCAAGATCTCGTAGTTTAAGAGGCAGAAGTGAATTTAGAACTGATTTTCTAATTCCTGTTTTTAATTTAGTATGGACTAATTTCAGATAGAGATATTACCGTCATAGACGGCAAATAAGAAACAAGACATTTGTGACTTTTACTGTATTATGTTGACTCAATTTGGGCCAAATACTTTGAAATAAATATTAATTTAATATAAGCCTTATTGTTATGAAATGTTAAGTAAAAAATTATTGTTCATTTTAATCATGCTATATTTTCTGAGTTAATATTTGTCTGTAAAAATTAGTAAAGAAGGATAATATCTTAAAAATATTTTAACATTAGCTGCATTCAAATTGTTAATGTTCTTAAATACGTTGGAATTAATTGCATATTACATAATTGGGGTTTTCAAAGCGCTATATTTTGCTTAAATTTTCATTAATAGTGTAGAAAGGAGAATATAACTGTATAGTGACTCTGGCTGAGTTCTCAGAAGAGGAAAGATAAGATTTATTATACAAATTGAATTAATAATAGTATACATAGAAACTATTTTAATTTAGTAAAACCTAAATTGATCTTTAGCAAGAAGTGACACTAAGGATAGGTGAAAATGTATTTTGGGGAAAAG
>NW_016807308.1:126854-179354 GCF_001698545.2 Rhinopithecus bieti
AATACGTTGGAATTAATTGCATATTACATAATTGGGGTTTTAAAAGCGCTATATTTTGCTTAAATTTTCATTAATAGTGTAGAAAGGAGAATATAACTGTATAGTGACTCTGGCTGAGTTCTCAGAAGAGGAAAGATAAGATTTATTATACAAATTGAATTAATAATAGTATACATAGAAACTATTTTAATTTAGTAAAACCTAAATTGATCTTTAGCAAGAAGTGACACTAAGGATAGGTGAAAATGTATTTTGGGGAAAAGTATTTTGAGTTTTGCTGAATTCATATGGTTGGTAAATCTCTCTCTGTTTGTAGGATCACTGTTTAATGAAATAATGCATTTTTTTTTTCTGCCACCCAAATAAAGATTTTTATCTGTGTTGAATTTAGTGCACATGGTTGCTTTGTGGTTAAATTTTTTTAGAGATTTTTGCTTCGGGTAAAGAAATAATATTGCTGGATGGGTGGAAGGTTTCAATACAGTGCTTTTTATAAGATTGTATTTGGTGACCACATAATTGTGAACTTCAGCAAATTAATCTGAGTATATGTTTTTCTCTAAGAAAATTATAATGTATATGTAATAAGTAGATAATTGTTCTCCATCCTTTCTTGCAACTTCAAGTGCATCTTTCACACAACCTTTACCCTGATGTGCACGTTCCAGGTTTCTCTAGGGTATGTATCTAGAGGTGGAATTACGGGTTGTAGATGATGCACATCCTCAACTCTACTAGATAATGGCAAACTTGTCTATATTTTTAACTCTTGTTGAATATTTTTAAATTGAAAATACTGGATAACATACATGGTAGGCAGCCAACACCTTTCCCACATGTAATATTTTTCAAATTGCTTTGAAAAGAAAGTGCTTATCTTTATACTGCTATCATAAACTGTGATGCCGGGTAGACAGGGAGGAGTTGTGATAGTGTTTAAACAAAGGTAATTAACCTTTAAAGGGGAGAATAAACAGAACATTCTGAATTATTTCATTGTCCCTGATGGGGATAGCAGTCATCAGTTAAATAAACCTTTCAGTTGAGCAATAACAAGAGAACAATCTATTAATAAATTTCTTATTATAAATTATAAGTGAATGCTGGCTAAAAAAAAATCACGTAGACTTAAGTTTTCAGTTTGAATCTTTTGCTGTGATAAAAATAGGTATGGTTTGAAGTATGTAAGTGCTTTCACAAATAGAATCAGATTTCAGATTCAGGAGTATATTCCTTTTTTTCATCATTATAAATTAAGCTCCATCCTCTCATTTCCCTCAGTCTCCTTCCATCTTAAAAGCAAAGTTTACAGTTTACTTCGGATTTCAGGATCAGGAATAAGTGTCTTCAGTCTTCTAACAGGCCATGCCTTATGCCTAGGCTTTCATACACATTCTAACATTTCATTTCATTTAATTCACTATGTTAATATTTGTTTGCTATACAAGACAAGGATTCTAAACTTACGATTTTTAAGTGCCTCAAGTGATAGCCTGAAGTTAAAATATTTTTTAAAATTGATCTGTGGTTTACAATTTTGTGAATGTTCACTTTTTTTTTTTTTTTTTTTGAGACAGAGTCTCACTCTGTCACCCAGGCTGGAGTGCAGTGGCACCATCTCAGCTCACTGCAACCTCTGCCTCCCAGGCCAAGCGATTCTTGTGCCACAGCTTCTGAGCAGCTGGGATTACAGGCGCGTGCCACCGTGTCCGGCTCATTTTTTGTATTTTCAGTAGAGACGGAGTGTTGCCGAGTTGGCCAAGCTGGCCTCAAACTCCTGACCTCAAGTGGCCCACTCACCTCAGCTTTCCAAAGTGCTGGAATGAATGTTCACTTATAGTAGTAGAGTAGAAATCAAAGTGAGACTTATAGTGGTTGGAAATCTGCCTAATAAGAGAACGTACAATTTGCATTTAGGATCCTCTTTCTAGATTTCTGTATCTTTCAAAATTTCTGTGCTTTCTGAGATTTGTACCCAAGGTTCACTGAAATATGATTCAGACTGGATATTAAGCACCAAAAAAGGACTCATGTATTTACTTTCACCTTAATATTTTAGACATCGAACACATTCTTGCAAACACTGGTCTGTAAGAAGCTGGTGTTTTGAAAAATTAAAGTGTGTTGTGGTCTAGTATATTTATTTTGGACACGTAGATCAAAGTTAGTTTCAGTCTTTTCAAGCTCTAAAATTTTGGTTCTGTGGTTATTTAAACAAAACCTATGTAAGAACTTTAAAGTGATTGAGTAAAAGTCTTTAGGTATGTCACAGTCCTCTTTACTTAGGGCAAAAGGTTTCAGAGTGAACTTGTGGTAGCCTTCATGGCCCATAGCCTAATTGCCTGCCCTTAGGGACACTAGAGCAAATTGAAATGAATCATGTTCACTATGATTATCTTTAGTTTCAAGGAATTCATACATGGTAAGCCTGTTGATTTATAAAATAATGATGATTATATAGAAATAGAATATTGAACAATGACACAATAATTGACATTAAGGAAGGCTGAAATTTTTGTTAATTTAAACCATCACTGTTAGAGCCAACAATCTGAAATTAAACAAAAGATATTTGAACTGATGAAATGTATATAGAGCCAGTATGTTAACGCATATCTGCTATTCAGTTAGGAAGTTATTTATTTTACCCATATGGTGGGCAAAAACAATCTGTGCTTATTGATAGCTTTTAATAAATGTATCTGAGTTTGCATACTCTAGGAAGGTAAAGGACAGAGAAGTCTTGACACACATTGTAGTAACGACAATTGATTATGATTTCCTGCAGACAAGATAATCTCCAGCACACACAAACACACACAGGTTGAGTAAATGGGATTTATTGGCCAGGCATGATGGCTCACGCCTCTAATACCAGCACTTTGGGAGGCCAAGGAGGACGGATCACTTGAGCCTAGGAGTTCAAGACCAGCCTGGGCAACATGGCAAGAGCTCATCTCTACCGGAAAAAATAAATAAATAAAATTAGCCAGGCATGGTGGAGTATGCCTATAGTCCCAGCTACTTGGGAAGCTGAGGTGGGAAGATTGGAGGGTCACTTGAGCCTGGGAGGTCGAGACTACAGTGAGCTGTGATTATGCCGCTGCACTTCAGCCTAGGTGACAAAATAAGATCCTGTCTCAAAAAAAAAGAGAGAGAAAGTGGGATTCATTATTCCCCACAGTTGCCAAGAAGTGATTAAAAATTTGGCCCTTCAAAGGTCATGGTTTGAAGACACATGTTTAAAGCATTTAAGAGTTCTTACACTATTTAATGGAAACTGCAGTATATGTGGTGAGGATGTTCTTGATGTCTGCTGGCATTCTTTTCCCTTTTACATAATATAAAATGTTTCCCTTATCTTTTAAGTATTATTTTTTAAAATGTGATTAGTTTCCCATTATAAGCAAAGTATTCTCCCTCAATTTATTTACTTCAGTTCATCTATTTTGTATCAAATGCTGACAGCTTCAGTATGAGTAAGGTTAATGAAATCAAAATTGGGCAGTTGGCAAAGGCATGGTTTCTCTCATAAACTAGAATTGAAGTGTCTTATTAAGGTGACATTCAGTTCTTGAAGAAGTCAGACAACAATGTTCAACATAGATGAAGATTATATTTTTGAATTAATAATACCAAAAAATCAAGATGTGAGTTCTTATGTCTGAACTTATGATTATCATTAAGTCCAGAACTTACATCTGGACTGCAAATGTGTTTTATATGCAGGTTTCTTTATGCAGTAAGTGGACATTTGTCCATTCTGGTCGTTAGACTACTTTTAAGTAATATAATTCAGTAAAGCTTTATTGTCTAGAATTTTCAATCAGTTTTTCCTCAAATTTTAATTTAAATAAAATTAGCCAGAACTAACCCAGACCCCTCTGTTATGTAGCTCTCTGTGAACAGTAATGTAAATGTACCTGTGTAGTACCACTAACATTAGTCCTTTATAATTTATAAAGTATTATGAAATACATTTTTTAAATTTATTACACCTGTGCATTAGATGATCAGAGCTCTCTCCATCTTCATCCTTAGTGTGAGGTGGAGTGATTGCTAGCTCCACAAGAACTTGAACTTGTAGCTAATTTTTTCAGATCCACCAGTGTTTTCTCCCTGTGAATTAATCCTTTGGGATATTTTTTAGTAGAGCAAAGAGGATTTTTGCATTGCGAACACCCGTTACCTAAAGCATATATCTAAAAGAATGTCAAGTACTATGTCTACCAGTAAGGTAAATTAACATGTATTTCTTTGTGCCTAGTTTTAAATGTCAGAATATGTAAAATGATTTATATGGGTAGTTTACTGAGTTTTTTGTTTTTACACTAGATAAAGTGTTAGCTAGTAATTGTCAGAAGAAATTAAGATTAAATGTAATTCTCCCCAACTGTTATCTTGGAGAACATGAAAGGATTTTAAGTAGTTTGATGAAATGCATTCTTACTGGGGGTTAATTTTATCACTGACAGCCATTGTCCTTTAGGGATACACTTCTGAATACTGGTATAAAGAACCACAGTTTCACTAATATGGATTGACAAAGACTGTCTTGAAATAACTGGTTAAATGTGATAGGAAACATGTAGGCTGACTGCCCGTGAACAATTAATTTGGAAGTCCAGGTGAGGTATCTTGGAACCATAAATGAAAAAAGATAGGTCCTGGGAAATAGCTTTAAAATAAGCGTTAGCCACTAATGGTATGCATTCTTAAGTCATCTTTATTTGATTTTGAACTAGAATTTTATATAATATGCTCTGTTTTGTTAGTAGAGAGATAGATGTTCGAGATTCCCACAAACAGGCAAACCTACCTATAAGCATAGGTATTCAGATGTAATCTTTAAGCACTTATCTTAACACTTGTTTCTCTCTCTCTAAGAGGAGCTATCTATAAGCAGCCTATGTGATTGAGGATAGAGCAGCAGCAGGAAGCGAGAAATTAGAAATCGAGGATCCTGAATTCCCAAATAAGGAAGGTTTCTTGTTCTTACATTTAAATGTGGGTTTGTCTGAGCTGAGAATTTACAATGCTTCAGAATAGTAGGGTGTGTTTTACTGAAATCATTAGGAAGATTTTTTCTATGAAAATTGCCTCCTTAACTGATACAACCTTAGTACAGAGCATTCACAGTAAAACGTATGCTCTGTTTAATACACATTACACTGTAAAGCAGTGAGCAAATTCCATTAATTTTGTAGCTGTATCATAAAGCCAATGAATGATGTTATTAGACTACTTGGATATGAAACTGAATTAGGTACTTTCACAATTATTGAAATGAAATTCAGTAATTCAAACAAGTGAATCATTGAAGGATATGTTGTTGTATATAAGGAATCAAAATGGTAAATAATTGAAGGATATTTGTATTGTATTTAAGGAAACAAAATTTGAGATACTTTTCTTCAAAATTAAAATAACTTTTAAAAAATAGAGTATTAGTTAAAATTTCTCTGCATTAGTTTAAAATGTGACCTTTTAAAACCTCACAACTTGGAAATTTAATCATAAATTTTACTCTGAAAACTAAAAACATCTTCCAGATCTTTCTGGATGGATATCTGCTGGATATAAGAATGAGGCGCCGGGTGCGGTGGCTCAAGCCTGTAATCCCAGCACTTTGGGAGGCCGAGACGGGCGGATCACGAGGTCAGGAGATTGAGACCATCCTGGCTAACACGGTGAAACCCTGTCTCTACTAAAATACAAAAAACTAGCCGGGCGAGGTGGCGGCGCCTGTAGTCCCAGCTACTCGGGAGGCTGAGGCAGGAGAATGGCGTGAACCCGGGAGGCGGAGCTTGCAGTGAGCTGAGATCTGGCCACTGCACTCCAGCCTGGGTGACAGAGTGAGACTCCGTCTCAAAAAAAAAAAAAAAAAAAAAAGAATGAGGCATCCTTGGGAGTTCCTTAAAATTAGGCCAGTCAGGGCCGGGTGTGGTGGCTCATGGTTGTAATCCCAACACTTTGGGAGGCCGAGGTGGGCCAATTGCTTTGAGCTCAGGAGTTCGGGAACAGCCTGGGCAGCATGACAAAACCCGATCTCTACAAAAAATACAAAAAATTAGCTGGACATGGTGGTGTGTGTCTGTAGTCCCAACTACATGGGAAACTGAGGTGAGGGCATTGCTTGAACCTAGGAGGTTAAGGTTGCAGTGAGCCATGATGCTGCTGCACTACAGCCTGGGTGAGAAGGTGAGACCCTGTCTAAAAAAAAATTCTGATGGCTGAGCCTGTGTCAAAGAAAATTAACTTATTTTTTGGTGTTAACTAAATTATCTTTAGGAAATTATATACAGACTGTGATGATACATGGCAGTAGTTTTCCTGTTACTACTACTTTTTTTGTTGTTGTTTTCCTTTTGTTTTTGTAATACCAGTGGAACCTTTTCTTAAAATGAAACTTTAGACTAATCCAAGGCAATTATGCTTAAGGGAAAAAAAAGCAGGGGAAATCTTACTCAGAACTCTGTTTTTTGAAACAGATATGGAATGGCTCAGAACAGGCATGGTGGCTCCACCTGTAAGCTCAACACTTTGGGAGGCTGAGGTGGGAGGATCGTTTGAGCACAGGAGTTCAAGTTGAGCCTGAGCAACGTAGTGAGACCCTGTCTCTATGAAAAAAGTTAAAAAAAAAAAAAGGCTAGGCACAGTGTGGGAGGCGAAAGTGGAAGAATTGCTTGAGCCCCAGGAGTTCAAGCCTGCAGTAAGCTGTGATCAGGTGACTGCCCTCCAACGTGGGCAACAGAGTGAAACCCTATCTTTAAAAAAGTAACAGCTTGGATTAAAACTGTCACATAATTCAAAATTGTAAAGGAAGGCTGGGCACAGCGACTCATGCCATTAACCCCTCCAAGGCAGGTTGATTGCTTGAGCCCAGGAGTCCAAGACCACCCTGGGCAACGTGGTAAAACCCCATCTCTACGAAAAATACAAAAATTAGCTGGGTATGGTGGCATGCACTTGTAGTCCCAGCTACTCAGGAGGCTGACATGGGAGGATCATCTAATCTCAGTCTGGGAGGCAAAGGCTACAGTGACCCATGATAGTGCCACTGCACTCCAGCCTCGGTGACACAGCGAGACGCTGTCTCAGAAAATAAAGAAATGAAAGAAAAAATAGTAAAGGAAAGAATGTAATTTAGCTAATGTCAATAGAGGAAATGTAATGAAAAAATGAGATAGTATGATTTGAGAGTCTTTGAAAGATTTGATGCGTCTGATATAAATTTCTTAAACACGTGACTTTCTTTGGCGCTTAGTGTCACAAATCAAAATAGCTAAAATAATAAAGTACTTGGATTTCCGTCTACGTCATAAACTTTGCAAATTCCAATAAAAATTCTTAAGAACTCATGTCTCTCACGTGTATATGTATCATATTGTGGTTGTCTTTAGTTAATTAACCAAGTTTTTTTGTTACTAAAACTAGTTAATTACAGGACCTTACATAATATTTAGTATATGCCACACTTCTAGGAATTATTTATTCCCATAAAAACCTTAGAGGTAAGTTTTTTTTTCTCATTTTCACAAATAAGATTACTGAGGCACAGAGAAACTGTAACTTGCTCAAGTTTACGCAAAAGGCAAGATACGAAAGTAGTACAGTAAAATCACAGCCTATACACCTTAGTTTTAAAAAAAAATTTTCCATTTATTACTGTATAGCCTTTTCATTAATGTTTCTCTAAATTTACCTTTAAAATAAGAATAAAATATATTTTGAGTCTTTTGTAAAAATAGGAAGCACTAGAAATATTTCACTTTTTATTTTATTTATCTGTGTTTCAGAGATGGGATCTCACTCTGTTGCCTAGGCTGCAGTACAGTGGTGTGATCGTGGCTCACTGCAGCCTCGAACTCCTGTGCTCAAGGGACACTCCTGCCTTGGCCTCTCAAAGTGTTGGGATTACAGGCATGCACCACCATACTCAGCCAGATTTTAACTTTTAAATATTTTTGAAAACCGTAAATGTAGCATTAATACAATCTCTAAGAAATTTCATACAGTGTATGCCACCGAGATAAACAACAATAGTTATGATGTTAAGTTCTTTGAATTAGACAATGCATTATTTAAAAATATATGAACTTCTTTGTTGCTGAAGCAAAGCTTCTTAAGGTCAAGTTTTCTATAGGGAAACTAATAGCCCCCTAAATCCATAGTACTTAAAAGTAGGCTGAACTGGCTTCTTCCAGTCTGAACCAATTTAATATAGTAAGGTCACATTTCCTAATTCGGATGTGGTAAAGCTGTTTTCCCATTGAAGCCCACTTAAAAGAGAAAGAAAATAGTAACTCAGCCCATACTTTGGCTGCTCCCAAAGTGACTTGTGAGCTTTGTGAAAAGGTATTAAATGATCAAGGACCATACACAATCTGCTCTACTTTTACTTGTGTAAGCGTGTCTTGATACGTGATAAAACCCAGAAAGGCAAAGATGACATTTTTTATATAGGAATAATATATCTAGATTCCATTACTATCTTTGGTCTTTGACACTATTGCTATTAGATTGTTAAAATTCTGTTTTATTTTTGTAACCGTAAGTATTAATAATATCACCTTTGGTACTCTCTTTGCAGTTTTCCCTCCTACCCTAATAGAAAATACACTTCATTTTAAATACTTTAAATAATGTAAACCGATTCTTATACAAATATTTAATAGTTTTATTGAAGAAACTCTTATAGTTGATGCACAGGAATTTTAAAAGGACAGGAAATAAAGCAAGATAATAATGTTGACTTACAATCATAGAATGATTTAAGGAACAATTTCCTTAATAAAGAGCACCTACAACTCAATTTGAAAAGAGTAGCAACTTAATAAAACCTAAGCAAAGAACTTGAATAGACAGCTTAAAGAAAAGGAACTTTGAATAGTCCTTAAAATAGGAAAATATGCTCAACCTTAATCCTATAAAAGGAAATGTAAACTAAAAAACTCATTCATATTATGCTGTTAAGGATAAGGCAGCTCTGAATTACTAATGTGAATCAATCTTAAGTTTATATATTAAAAATAAACACATATATGCATACGCAATGGATATCCACAAAAGGTTATGTGACTGAGGGAGGGGTGGAGGAGTACTTCATTTTCTTCATATCTTTTAAATATTTTTATTGCTGGCGCAACTGCCTATTTAATGTAACTAATTTGGGGGGTAAAATATTAAGTCATAGAATATTAAAATTTGTGAGGGACCTTTCCAAGCCGGTTGGAGTGGCCCAAGTTTATCATAACAGCCAGCTTACATCACAGAACTGCTGCTGTCAGCCCAACTCATCTTTCACTATATTAGTAGTTCTCAACTGGGCAGCATATCTTAATGGGATTTTAATAACAGATTCTGTCTCGTTCATCATTGTATTCCAATTATCTAACATACAGGAGGTATTCAGTAAATGAATGAAACAAATTTAAGGTATAAAATATTTTTTTCTTTGGAAGATAGAGATGAAAATAATTTTTCTTTATTATGGAAAATTTATAATTGTATTTATAATTTTGATCTAAAGAAACATTTGTAAAGATATAATTTGTTAATCACTTTTCAGACACTGGCTTCATGTCCTATTGACCGTAAACCTTTTCAGGCAGTGTTTAAATTCAGTGCATTGGAAGGTTATGTTAAGGTAAGTCTTTTATTCTGCTACATGAATTATGTAAAATTAATTGAAGCTGTTTGATTTGATTTCCAGTTTGTGTATATTTGAAAATTGTTCAACTTAAGGTTTAATATGTTATTTTAATCCTCCTTAGCATGATAAATTTATACCTTTCAACTAGGATACTTAAATTCTGAACCTTTTACTCATTTGCCCCCTAAAGAGGGCATATCCATAATAATCACCTTGTAATATACCACAAAATGTATTAGATCTCTGATAATCTAAAGGACATTTCATACTAAGGCTTAATTATAAAATACTTAACATTTTAGAGTATCTTGAATGTGAGGACTTCTTCGCATATTTCAAACAATTTAATTGGATAGCACTTTGAATACATGTTTTCCATTGAACAAATGTTTGAAATAAGACCAACTCCCACAAAACCTTAAGTCCAAAGTACCTGAAAACTGTGTTTTCCTGAAAAACGTAATTTTGAAATTAGCCAATAAAATTAAATTCTGCTTGCCTTCTTAATGTTACTGTTGTGCGCCATGATTATGACAATTTGTATTTATGTTAATTTTTTGCTTACCTGAAAAAAACAAAAAAACATGTCTGAGGTCAGTAAGAGAAGAAAAAAGGAGAAGAGTTAAGTATATGAGAAAGATTTCTTGATGTATCACTGCCGAGTCATGAATGAAAAATAGCTAAAAGTGAGAGTACTCAATATAAACATAAGTGATGCCATTAATAGGAGAAACAAACCGTTTTTAGGTATCACTGTTAGTCTATGTCCACTTGGTTGCTGTCTATGTAAGTAGAAAAGGGGATGGAAGCAATGTACAACTATTATTTGTCTTAGTGTAGTTCTTATTATTTGTTTTGATATAGTTTTACCAGATGAATCTTGAAGCAAGGTACAAACAGGACTGCAATTCAAATAAAATGGTTTGCTTGTTGTAATTGTATAACTTTGCTATCAATGCAAATTAGTTTATATCTCGGAAAAAAGATAAAACATTATAGAAGTGTAATATAATAAGTGTGGCTTTTCCTGAAGACATATTCTCCATTTTTCCAAACCCTGTGTGTGTGTTTGTGTGTATAATTACGTTGCAAAAGATTCATTAGTGTGAACTAGATTCCAAATATATTTTTCTGTGAAATTATGTTTTCTTGCTTAAAATAAAATTTTGTTTATTTGATAGAGTTTGTATTTTACTTAAAAGTTTGGTACAGTGCTAATTTAATTTTGTTCAACTTAAAAGGTATTTCTTGGCACATGAGATATCTTCCACATTCTCTTAAATGACTTCCCTAGACCTTTACTTCTTTCGAATCTTCACTTCATTATCTTTTTCCCTTTGCAACTGAGCTTCTTGAATGAGACAACTCCCTCCTCTCAATTCTTACTCACTTTTCAGTTCCCATAGAACATTTAGCTCTATTATCTTATTTTACAAACACTGCCCTCACCAAGGTCCAGACTTAGACTTCCACATTCCATGGTTTGTTTTCTGCGTATAGTGCTGCTGACTACCCTCTACTTCCTCGGCTTCTGAAACATCCTTCTTTTGTGGGTATGTATATATGTATGTATGTATGAATGATTGTTTTACTTCTCTGTCCTTTCACAATCTTCTTTGTCATATCCTTACCCTCCTGTTCCTTTTCGTAATCATTAGGGCTCATAGGATCTTCATTTAAATTCTCTCAGTATACTTTCTTTCTAAGTCTTCTCAGCTATTATACTTCAGTACCTTTAAGTACTACATATATTTGGATGCTTCTACAATTCTGTCACTATCCTAGACTTCTTTACTGAGAGCCAGACCTGTATTTACAGCCACTTGTGCGTCTCCTTCTGGAATACCAAGAAAATCTAACATTAACAAACTCCAAATTAATCACATTCCCTACCCCTTTCCCCAGCCCCAATTGTTAATGGAATCACAACCCCAGTCACCAAGATCAGAAATATCTGGGACTTTTCCAAGATCAGAAATATCTGGGACTTTTCCAGTTTTCCCTCCCTCATCTGTTTTTTTCTGCTCAATGTCTTAAATATGTTTCTCCTTTATCCCTCCATTGTTCCCTCTTTGTAGACCCCTATTCTGTCATCTAACTAGTGCTGTCCAATAGAAGTATACTATAAACCACTAAATAACTAAACTTTTAAGTAGGCATCCTAAAATAATAAAAAAAAAAACAAATGAAATAAATTGAATGATATATTTTATTTTTTATCTAATGTATTAGCTCAACATGTAATATTTTAAAATTACTATTATTGAGAGATTTTCACATTCTTTTAAAAAATTATACTAAGTCTTTGAAATCTTGTGTCTATTTTATACTCGCAGCACATTCCAATTTAGATGAGCCACATTTCAAGCACTGAGTAGCCATATGTGGCTATTGACTGTTGTCTTGCACAGCATAGATCTAGTCTATCTTAAGAGCTTTCTTTTGATTTCCTGGTTTTATAGTCTCTTCCTTAATTGGTTGATTCTCCATATCACACCAAAGTTATCTTCCTAAAAACAAATTTGATCATCGCATTTACTTGCTTTAAAAAGTCCACTCTGATGCCTGTAGAATTATTTTTTTATTCAAGAACCTTTACAGTTGAGTCCTAACACATTTCACCAATTTCATATCTAGCTACTCTCTTTTTCCCTGTCTACATTGGCTTCTCACTATTCCTTACAACTCTGTTCTTTCCTCCATCTAGAATATTTTTTTCTTAGACCAATTCCTAACTATCCTTTAAGACCAACTCATAAATCATCTACTCATTAAAGTCTTCTGTGACATCCTCAGTTAATTTCTGAGTCCTATATGTATATACAAATTTGTGTTCATATCTCTGTTATAAGCACTTAATCTGTTTATTCTTAGCTCTCACTATTTTGTTTCCCCAGAGCTAAGCACACTCACTAAGCTTATGGTTTAGCATGCTTGAATGAAATAGCATATGTATTTGGACTATACTTTTTAATCAGACAATTTTGTTCCTGTAATTTTAATCATTTCAAGGAAGAATTAAAAAGTTATTTCTAATGCTGGATTGTTGCTCTAAATTTAGTTTGCTTTTCTCATAGGTTCAAGTAAAAAAACAGCTGAGAGAAACAAAAAACAGGAAAAATGAAAACTCATTTGAGAAACAGTTCTCCTGTCATGAAAATTGTAAAAGCTGTATAAGGTTAGTGATTAACTTTAGAAGTGGAATGCAAATGAGTAGAACTGAAGTTAACTAGTACCAAAAGGGTATTTACAAAAAATGAAGTGGGGTTTAAATGTGTTTAATCATTTATTCAGAAGCACACACTTGATAATTTAAGGAGGGACTAGCTGAAATCTGAGAATCCAATTTGAGCTGTACTCGGTTTTTGGTGAAGAACTGGTTCTGGCTGGGCATGGTGGCTCACTCCTGTAATCCCAGTACTTTGGGAGGCTAAGTTGCGAGGATCACATGAGACCAGGAGTTTGGTACCAGCCTGGGGAACATAGTGAGGACCGTCCTCTCCTTCTCTGTCTCTACTAAAAAATAACACAAAATAAAAAGAATTAAAAGAATTTGTTCTTTTAGGTTTATTTCGGAATCTGTTTTAGACCAAACCTTTTGTAAAATAAAATGTTCAGCAATGTCAAATTTCTGAATGCTGGCCAGGTGTGGTGGCTCACACCTGTAAGGCCAGCACTTTGGGAGGCTGAAGTGGGAGGATCACTTGAGCTCAGGAGTTCAAGACCAGCCTAGGCAACATAATGAGACCCTGTCTCTACTAAAAATTTACAGATTAGCCGGGCGTGGTGACACATGACTGCAGTCCCAGCTACTCAGGAAATTGAAGCAGGGGGATATCTTGAACCCCGGAATCTGAGGCTACAGTGAGCTATGATCACACCAGTGCACTCCAGCCTGAGCAACAGAGCAAGACTGTCTCAAAAACAAACCAAAATTCTGAATGCTTACCCTCATTGTTGTACTTAATCACATACCAATATTAAACACCTAATAGATAAGCATTGGTGCTCATACCACACTGTGAATAGCACTGACCAAGTTATTTATGGACAAAAAGTAGGGACTACCTAATGGTATAGCACAACATTCTTCATCAGTTATAATTTAAACTGCTTATTAACCTTCACATATTGCTTTCCTGTGTTGCAGCAGGCACTTGCTATCTACTATAACAAGTGTTTATGTTAAAACATTTATATATATATATATATATATATGGGTTTTTTCTGGTTGCTATTAAAATCATTGCCTATTTTAACATAAATGCCTAGAAATGCAGTGTTTAGTACTTGAGTTTAATAGGTGTTTAACACATTTTTGAACTAAATTGAATATGAGTAGTACACTGGAAATTAATGCTTAAAATAACTTGTTCTAATACATTGGAAACATAAGCTCATTTTGATCTGAAATGTATTTAGAGCTGTCCAAAAGTTGAATTTTTAAGTCAATATGTTGTCACTTTCATAATTAAATCTATGATTCATTAGTACTTTTCATCAGAATACTAATTTCTTAAAAGAGTAAGTTTATTTAGTTCCTAAAACAGTTGGCAGTAGTCACTGAGGTTTATTGAACTTATCACTAATTTATAACACTGTAGCTCCTTAGATGTTAACTTTTGGATAGTTATGGTATTCTTTAAGAATGTGAAGAATGATTCAGATCCCTTCTGCTAGGAAAATACACGTTTACAGACATAAAACTTTGTATATGATTTCAGGGTATTCACGGAATACCCACTCCAAGAGTTTACCCATGAGCCCCAAAGTTAGTAACTGCATTAGACCAAATTTTATAATTATTTCTGAAAAATACTTATCAGCTTTGGTTCTTGTATTAATACACTTTTCCCAGGCATAGTGAAGAAATACCTTTTGGTAGAAATACTTTAATTCTTGGTACAACTCATATCACTGGCTGTGACAATATCATAGATGTGCATTTTTTTTTTGTTTGCTCCCTCAAAAAATTACCCAATTCTCTTGGCTCTTGCCAAGAGTGTAGTGGTCATCACAAAATGACCTATAAGGCTCACAGTTCTTATTTGAGTCTAACATAGCAAAAGTTGTCCCCATATTTAACTGCTTTTTCTCAGAGATTTGTCATAAGGAAATAACAGCTGCAAAATTAATAATTTGCCTTTGCCCACCAAGGCTTAGCTTAACAATTTTTCCCAAGGTGGAAAATCTCTGTCAGCTGTTGGATATTTACATTATACTCTTTTGGTTGGATGTTTTTAGTAGTCCTGTCATTCAGTCTTCTGTTTACTGGATGCTTGGTCTTCCAACATGCAGACAAACTCCATTCAATTTTCCTCTCCCTTCCAAAGCAATAAAACCCTGGGACCTCTCTCTTTCTGATACTTTTTACCACTTCGAAAGAAGGCACTACAGTGGTATTTTGTTTCTTGGTAGTGAACCTCCATTTTAAGTCATTGTAGAGAATGGTAACTGAGTGAGGAGTGGAACTAATTATGCTTTCTTTGCTAAAATTTCCTAATGGTCTTTTTAAAAAATATAATATCTGCTTACCTCTACTCTGCATGGCTCAGTAGCCAGTCAGTCATGATCAACCAATAAGATTATTGTTTAAAGACTGAGATGAGGCCAGACGTGGTGGCTCATGCCTGTAATCCCAGCACTTTGGGAGGCTGAGGCGGGAGAATCGCTTGAAATCAGGGGTTTGAGACCAGCCTGGGCAACATAGTGAGACCCCATGTCTAGTTAAAAATAAATAAATAAATAAAAAATAAACTAGCAAGGCATGGTAGTTTACACCTATAAGCCCAGCACTTAGGGAGGCCAAGGCGGGAGGATCACTTGAGCCCAGGAGTTCAAGAATAGCCTCAGGAACAAAGGGAAACTCTCTGCAAAAATAGAAAAAATTAACCTGACAAGGTGGTGCATGCCTGTAGTCCCAGCTACTCAGGAGGCTGAGCTGGGAGGATTGCTTCCGCCCAGGAGGTCAAGAGTGCAGTGAGCCATGATTGTGCCACACCAGTCCAGCCTGGGTGTCAGCAAAATCTGGTCTCCAAAAAAAAAAGACTGAGATAATACAACTCAATAGTTATTGAAACCTAACTTGACATTCTAATATCTCATGGGAGTCTGTGAGAATATCCTTAAACCATTTACCAGATTTCAGCATAATTACTAAAATCAGTGCATAATAGATTTCATTTTGATGGAGGAGAATGAGTTGAAAATAAGTGGGCAAAACGACAGTTTTTTTTCTTAATTCTTTCCTGTCTTTATTAATGTTTACAGAAGAAAAGCCATCATAAGAGAAGATCTATTAAGTGCAAAAGTTTGTGATTTGAAGTTGATACATAGTAAGTGACTTTTTGCTTGTGTATTCTACCTTTTTTGTTGTTTTTTAATTTAATGGTTGTGCCAGAGTTCTCATCAGTAACACCGTGGGCTGGAAAATAGTCCTCAGAGGTCTGTACATTGTGTTAAATCCTACATAAATTTTGTTTTCATGGAGCCATTTATACTGTTTTCTGCCCTTTTTTTCTTCTTGCTCCTCTTAAAAGGTGTGTGTGTGTGTGTGTGTGTGTGTGTGTGTGTGTTGGGAGAAAAGAGTGTTTCACAATTTTTTGGTGTTGACCAGCTCATATTGTGACCTTATTCCACCCATTAGTGCAGAAGTCCATAGGGGAGATGAGATTAAATACCTTGTGGGCCAGTAACTGTAAGCAGTAGCAAAGGAAGACTGTGACAGCGACAAAGTAATTCACAGTTCCCGAAGGAAATTGTAGTTTGGCCTCTAGCCTTCTAATTTGAAACTTAAAAATAAAGCACCTCTAACATGTTTATCTACATGAGCAGTTAAATATTCCTGTCTTCTGTTTTTGTCTGGTACATAATTTTCTAATATACAGGAAGGCTTTGCAGCAGAGCCTGAATAAAAATGACAACATTCATAGTTCTTTGTGACTCCTCCTTGGGGATTCAGGCTGTTTATTCTGTCCCAAAGAACATCTAACTGGTCTGTTTGTAAGCAAGGAGGTGGGCATTTATTTTCCAGACTAAGTCACAGTGAATTTCCACTTACAGCTAGAACTAGTGAATTAGTGAGCTGTGAAAGAATTAATTGTTTTAAAAAGTGAAAAACTTCATTTTTTATGCATTATGAATACCAAGGTTTGTTGGTTTTTTGTTGGTTTTGTTTTTGATTAGAATTAATATGATCCCTCAGGTTAGATTTATAGATTAACAAACGTTTTACCTTTGAAATTTTACTATTAAAGTGAAATTGAAACGAAAGTTGTTTTGATCTCTGGACTTTTGTGGTTGAAAAGGCATTTTTCTTTTGTCAGCTTTAGATATGAAAACAGTCTTTGCTTTTCTATGTCATTGCTGTAGATTAGCATTCTTTTTTTATGAATAGCGTTTGCTTGCCAGTTCTAAGACCCAATATAAAATTTACTGCTGAGGAAGATTAAATGATGTTACAGATTTTCTCTAGATAATTTGGCCCACTAAATTATGCTAGTCTTAGTTTTAAGACCACTGACCACTGTAATTTTCTTAAAGTGCATGTCTCTTGCCTGGGCTCATTTTTAGAAGGTGAAATATAGGAAAATCTTCAATTCCATATGCTTCAACATAGTAAAGGTCATTTATAAGCATCTATGATTAATTCTGATTTGAGATTTTGTTTTACTGTTTAGAATGTGGAATATTAGATTGGATAGCTATTTTAAAATTATAATGAGGAAAAAACCCATTTCTGCCAGAAGGTTAACATTGTCTAAGGCCTGTAACTCAATGCTGTATCTACTTAAGATGCCTGAAGTCATTTGTTTGGTTTAGGATAGGCAGAAATACTGATTATACTTTGAGTGGATAATACAAGAGGGCTGATGCTGAGGTAATTATGAGCAAATGTCTTCACTGACCAACCTGGACTGATTTGAAGGTAACTGGGTATAGTAGTTACCCCTTGTCCATGGGTGATATGTTTCAAGTTGATGCCTGAAACTACAGATAGTACCAAACTCTGTGTATATTATGTTTTTTCTTATACGTACATACCCATGATAAAGTTTTATTTATAAATTAGGTGGTGGAAAGATTAACAATAATGAATAATAATATAGAACAATTATAACAATATACTGTAATAAAAGGTGAATGTGGGCTCTGTCTCAAAATATCTTACTGTACTTACTCTTCTTGTGATGAAGGTAGAGTGACACAAGATTTCATCATGTTATTCAGAATGGTGTACAATTTAAAACTTAGAAATTGTTTATATCTGGAATTTTCCATTTAATATTTTTGGGCTGCAGTTGACCACAGGTAACTGAAACTGCAGAAAGAGAAACTGTGAATAAGGGGGGACCACTGTACTCGATTATCCAATTAGTTATTAATATTTTGCTATGATGTTACTTTTACTGGGGAAATTTGATAAGTCTAACATGGTCAGTTTTCTTCCTGTATTGAAATAGATTATTTATTGGATGAAGTAGCTTATATTTAGATACTACATTTGATGAAAATTGTTCAGGTTTAAATTCCAGATTCATACTCAGTACATACTCAGTATTGGATGTTCATACTCGGGAGAAGCAAAAGGAATTGAGATCACTCATACATTCAACAAATACCTAACGGTACTGAGCACAGTGACTCTTAGGGGTATAGTAGTGAATAGAAACAACAGAGTGCTTGCCAATGAGATCTTTTCATAGACAAAAATATAAATATATATAAAACAGGTGGTAATAAATGCTTCAAAGAAAATAAAGCTGGGTAAAAGGTTAAAGGGTGATGACATTGTGGAGATGACCATTTATTTAAAGTGTTAGGGAAACCCTCTTGAATAAAGATATATTTGCGCAGTGACCTTCAAGAAGTAAGAATTTAAGCCATGAAGATATCTCAGGGAAGATTGTTCGGGGCAAGGGAACAGCAAGTGTAAAAGCCTGAGACAGGAATATTCTTGGAATGTCTCCAAAGAATAGCAAGGAGGTTATTGTGGCTACAATGACTGAATTAGGTAGATAGAGGAGAAACAGTAAGACATAAGTGGACATCATTTAGGGCCAATGTGAGCTAGGGAGTGTTTTCAGGAGTAATATGATCTGGTACATTTTTAAAGGATTACTCTGGCTGTGAAGGCCACAAATTATAGTGGCTTGGGCCAAGGAGATACTAGTGGAGACGATGAGAAGTGGTTCAATTCTGTATGTACCATTGATCTTTGAACAACACAAGAGTTAGGTCAAAAATCAGTGTATAACTTTTGACTCCCTCAGAACTTGACTAATAGCCTACTGTTGACTGGAAACCTTACAGATAAAACATAAACTGTTGATAAACACATTTTATATGTTACGTGTATTATATATAGTATTCTTACAATGAAGTGAGCTAGTGAAAGAATGTTTTTAAGCAATCATAAGGAGGAGAAAATATATTTACTGCTCATTGAGCGGAAGTGGATCATCATAAAGGTCTTTATCCTTGTTGTCTTCACGTTGAGTGGGCTAAGGAAGAGAAGGGGTTGGTCTTGCTGTCTTGGATGGCAATGGCAGAAAAGGTGGAAGGGGAGGCAGAAGAGGCAAGCACACTCGTGTAACTTTTACTGAAAAACATTCATGAATAAGCAGACCCTTGGAGTTCAAACACATGTTGTTCAAGGGTCAACTACATCGTACTTGAAAGATGAAGCTAACAGGATTCATTGATGGATTGGATATAGGCTACAAGAAAGAAGGAAGTCAGGGTTGACTACAAGGTCTTGACCTAAGGAACTGGTAAAATAGGAGTTGCCAGCTACTGAGATGGGGAAGGCTGGTGGGAGAACATCTGGGAGTGTATAATGAAGAATTATCTTTTGGAAGTAGAATGGTGGTGATTTTGGGGAGTGGGGAAAATAGGGAAAATGTTTGTCAAGGGATTCAGAGGTTCAGTTATGCAAGATGAATAAGTTCTGGATACTTAATGTATAGAGGTATAGCAATGTGGATATAATTAACAGTGGTGTATTGTACACTTGAAATTTGCCAACCCAGTAGATCTTGTGTTCTCACTACAAGAAAAAGGGAAAATGGTAACTGTGAGGTGATGCATATGTTTAGTTTGTGGTGATTATTTTCACAGTGTGTACATACATCAGAACATTAAGTAGTATACCTTAAATATATACAGTTTTTGTAAATTGTACCTCAGTAAAGATGAGGGGCAAATTCGTTTTTCGATAAGTAAGGTGTCTACGACCATAGAGATGCTCTGAAGAAATTGGATGTTTACATTTCATGTACAAATAAGATCTATTCATCTTCATGTTATTTTAATGAACAGTTTGTGTTGATATATGTTTATTTATGCTTGATTCCTCAGTTAAATTGATGGTTTCTTCCAGTTGTCATTTCTTTTCTCATTCTTGAGTTCAGGCAGAATGTTTAAGACTATGATGATCAGAAATAAGACTGAGGCAACATGGTGAAACCCACCTCTACAAAAAATACAAAAATTAGCCAAGTGTGGTGATACACACCTGTAGTCCCAGCTACTCGGGAGGCTGAGGTGGGAGGACCACCTGAGCCTGGGTAAGTTGAGGCTTCAGGTGAGTCATGATTATGCCACTGCACTCCGATGTGGGTGCCAGAGTAAGACCCTTTCTCAAAAAAATAAATAAATAAAGGGAAATGAGACGAAAAGGAAGACTGCTATGCAGATAGACACAAAAGTTTTCTTCAATTGAGATACAATGCGGTGAAACTGTTTTAGAAAAACTAACCTGGTTAAAGTATTCCAAAAGGATGGGAAGTCAAGTATCTGTTAGAAAGTTTCTAAAGATGTCAAAAGAGGAGATTAATAAACTAACTCTGTCTTCTGAGATTATGTATTAACAGCATTTTGTAAAGTCTTTTTTAAAAGGCTAAATGTCTTGTCCAAGATCACATTGCTAATAATTGGAGCCATCAGAATTTGATCCAGTCTTCTGACTCCATATCCAATGCCCCTTTCTACTATGAAATAATACTAAAGCATGATATTGTTAGTGTTACCGACCTTAATTAAGCCTCTCACTTTATGGTTGTCTGCAGCCTTTGTAACTTAAATTATTGGCATTCTGATGGATCTTGTTTGGATGTACTTTCAAGCTCAAAAATAATTTTTAATGTAAAATTAGCTCTTTTTAATTTTGATAACAGAATGTCTGCTTGCCACTTATCAGTTAACTGTGATTTTTTTTGTTCCTTCAGGCTAAAGGTCATAAATCATAGCTGTAAGATTAGAACCTTTAAGAGTTTTCACCTTTAGTTTGGACATTTCTTTTGTTTTAAATTTTTCTTTTAATTTTCACATTTCTTATAAGGTTTCTTAGACAGTATTTATTAACAAATGGACTAATTAGAAGACTAAGAGAACCTGTAAGTGTAACTTGGAATTATTGCAAAGTTTAGGGTTAGAAATGAGCCTGTCATACAACAGAAAAGACAGCTTGTATCCTTAGATGTTGACATTTGGTGACTAAGCAAGGAACCAAGAGACAAAGTCAAGGTGAAGGTAGAGTTAGTGGGGGATTGTGCAAATTGAATACATCTTTGTTTGCCCAGTTACACTGAACAGAAACCATGATATAGCCTAAGGATAATTTAAATTTCTTTTAATAAAAGAACTACTTGAGAAACTATTGTCTGTCTCTTTATCTAGGATTGATTGGTTAGATTTTAGAAGCAACTCTGCTTAGCGCTTAGCTTCTTTTTTTCGTTTCTTATTTATTTATATATATTTTTTGAGATGGAGTTTCGATCTTGTTGCCCAGGCTGGAGTGCAATGGCACGATCTTGGCTCACTGCAACCTCTGCCTCCTGAGTTCAGACAATTCTTCTGTCTCAGCCTCCCAAGTAGCTTGGATTACAGGCGTGCACCACCATGCCCAGCTACTTTTGTGTTTTTAGTAGAGATGGGGTTTCACCATATTGGTCAGGCTAGTCTAACTCCTGACCTCAGATGATCTGCTGGTCTTGGCCTCCAAAAGTGCTCGGATTACAGGCGTGAGCCACTGTACCTGGCCAAACTTCTTTAATTTCTTCAAGTTTTGTGAAGCAGGATGGGACTGTTCTTTAAACATAGGTGTGTGACTTTCTGTCTGAAGTCATTTGTTATACAGCAATCAAATAGTGAATAGAGCTTATGAAGTTGTGAATTCTTATATCTTGATTAGAAATTATTATAGCCTATAAATATAGTATAATATTAGTTAAAACTTCAGCAGGTCTAATAGATGGTTTTACTGGAAGTCAAGCCCCTTGAGTTTTATACAGTTTTTTTTACCATTAAAGCACCTGTGACTTTAGTAAAATTATATAAACTGTCTAGTTTTCTCATATAATGAAGATGATGTTGCCACACTAGAGGTATTGTGAAAGGTTAGATAGCAAACCTATTAGCAAATATGTTGAGGAAATGCCACTTTCTTCTCTCATACTAGATAACTGAATCATACATTTTTGTTTTTAATCTCCTTTATATTCACTTTGTTTCTTGGAATGAACATTAATCTTTGGTTTGAGATAGTAGTTTATAATTGATATAGTTTACAGAAAGGATCTCCCTTTCAGGCATTTCTTAATGTAGTACTTCTTTAAGTGTATACTAGATCCATCTAAGTGTGTCTTTATTAAACTTTGGAATCAATTAGTCAAACTTTAATTGGATGCCTGCCAAGTACTGGGTTCTAAGCTCTGAGCCTTTATTATACTTGTTTGTATCGTACAAAAGGATGTTTTAATGAAACATCCTTTGGGATTGGTGTTTCATGAAGCATGTTTGGGGATATGCTGAATTAAAATAAATAAAACAAACTTCTAGTTAAGCATAACAGATTGAGTACTTGTTTAATGCTCTGCTCCCTCTCATCCCAAATCTCTACTAAAATGACAATAAAAGAATGAAAGAAAAGTGTGGGGTTTTTTTTTTTTTTTTTTTTTTTTGAGATGGGGTTTCACTCTTGTCACCCAGGCTGGAGTACAGTGGCGCTATCTCGACTCACTGCAACCTCCGCCTCCCGGGTTCAAGCGATTCTCCTGCCTCAGCCTCCTGAGTAGCTGGGATTACAGGTGCCTGCCACCATGCCTGGCTAATTTTGGTATTTTTAGTAGAGCAGGGTTTCACCATGTTGGTCAGGCTGGTCTCGAACTCCTGACCTTAGGTGATCCACCAACCTCGGCCTCCCAGAATGCCGGGATTACAGGCGTGAGCCACCACGCCTGGCTGGAAAGAAAAGTTTTAAGCCACAAAGTTTAAGCCACAAAGAGAAGAAAGCTGGAGAGTAGGGGATAGCACATAAGTGTCCACAAAATAGTAAAATAGTATAAGGGGGGTGGTAAATTGTCTTAGCAGAAAGCTGATACATAGACATTTCACAAGGAGAATGGAGTTAAGAATCTCAAGATGGTTCACATACCATTGAACCTTAGAAAGTTGAGTTTGAAGGCCTCCATTATCTGTGAAGGAAGTTGAGTTTGAAGACCTCCATTATCTGTGAAGGCAGAATGGGGTGGTTTCAGAAAACAGAATTGATTAAAAATTTTTAGATCCTGAAGATTCCTGGCTGAACAGGGTAGAACAAGGGGACTACCCAATGAAAGACTGGAGATTTACTCTCTAAAATGAGTATTTGAACCAGATTTAAACTTTAGCATAAATGATGATACAGCAAACAACAGAGAGGGAAATTAAGTCAAATGATGAGGCTTCTAGTCCTCTACCCAAGATCATTTTTCAGAGCACTGGCAATCTTGATTACTATTATTTTCCAAAGTAGGAGATAAGGGGCATCTTTTGGAAAACTGACTTGCCCAAAAGAAAAGACTTAAAGATAATGTCATTTGAGAGTCTCCCAATGAAATAACCAGATGTCTGCTTGATCACCCTACAGTGAAACAGCTGAAAGGCTCTGACCACCCATCTATACCATTTTCAATCAATATTTTAGTGTCCCACAAACAATCAAGGATCTCCAGATATTTGAGGAAATCAATATAATAAAGATGAAAACAGATACAAAAGGAACCTGATGGGACAGACCCATTGCTATAAAATAGGGAATAACTTAAAAAAACTTAATATCCTCAAAGCCTGAAAGAAGGGATGTTTTATCAATGATTTAAGAAAATAATATTTAAGAAAAGCTTTTAGAAGTTAAAATATTACAGCAAAATATGAAAATTCAACAGGAATAGAAGATAAGCTCATAAGTCTCAGAAAGCAGTACTTAAAGTCAAAGAGATGATAGGATATTCATTTAAGAGATTCAATATGAAATAATAAAATTTCAGAAAGGAAAATGCAAAATTTATTTTTTAAAAAGTAACACAAAGGGAATTTTTCTGTAATAGTAGAGCACAGGTGTCCAGATATGAAGAAATAATATAATACCTAGTAAATGAAAAAAGAATTATACCAGGTACTTCATAAAGTTCTAGAAGTCTGAGGATGACGAGAGAGAGAGTAAAAACAGACCACATAGAGGATTGGGGTTACAGAGTGTCATTAACAATAGTTGGAGTAGTGAAGCAATGCCTTGAAAACTCTACGGAAAATGATTACTAACCTAGAAAATTCTGTAACCTATCAAACTGTCCATCATGTATTAACTCAGAATTCCCACCCTTTTCCACTTCTGCTGGAGGATGTATATACTTCACTAAATGAGATAGTAAATGGAAGAACAATGTGAGATTCAGAAAATGAGTTCCAACTCAGGAAAAGATAAAGAGGACAAAGAGGATTATTAGGATAATGACAAAGGACAATCCCAGAATGACTATTGAACAACAGTTTTGAGAGTTACCAGTTCATAGGCCGGGCGCGGTGGCTCAAGCCTGTAATCCCAGCACTTTGGGAGGCCGAGACGGGCGGATCACGAGGTCAGGAGATCGAGACCCTCCTGGCTAACAAGGTGAAACCCCGTCTCTACTAAAAAATACAAAAAAAAACCTAGCCGGGTGAGGTGGTGGGCGCCTGTAGTCCCAGCTACTCGGGAGGCTGAGGCAGGAGAATGGTGTAAACCCGGGAGGTGGAGCTTGCAGTGAGCGGAGATCCGGCCACTGCACTCCAGGCTGGGCGACAGAGCGAGACTCCGTCTCAAAAAAAAAAAAAAAAAAAAAAAAAAAAAGAGAGAGTTACCAGTTCATATTGGACCAGGACAAAGAAAGAGTTTTGCAAGGAGAGTGGGGAACCAACTTCATGGATGAGTTGTTGTATCTGAGTGTATTAAACTCAGATTTATACTTTTGTTGTAGTTAGCTAAATTAATGGTGGATAATAAGGAAGAAAAGGAAAAGAAAAAACAAAGCCATTATTAACCCTAGGAAAATATCTGAAGCCAGCTAGGCGCAGTGGCTCATGCCTGTGATCCCAGCACTTTGGGAGGCGGAGGTGGGTGGATCACCTGAGGTCAGGAGTTCAAGACCAGCCTGACCAATATGGTGAAACCGCACCTCTACTAAAAATACAAAAATTAGCCAGGCATGGTGGTATACGCCTGTAGTCCTAGCTACTCAGGAGGCCGAGACAGGAGAATTGCTTGAACCCGTTAGGCAGAGGTTGCAGTGAGCTGAGATTGTGCCACTGCACTCCAGCCTGGCCGACAAAGCGAGACTCTGTCTCAAAAAAAAAAAAAAAAAAACGTAGAGTAGTATAAGGATGTTATTTAGAAATAAAGAAGTAAATGTTAGAAGAAACAGCCAAAGGATTTGATGAGTGCTTTGGGGAAGCAGAAATCAAGAGCGGGTATTTCCATAATTTTTCTTTATAAGTTTGGAAGTACTATATGACATCTTAAAGTATGTACATGCATTACTTTGATAAAAACTAAATGAAAAGGTGTATCACTGCCCTCCAAAAACAGACAAGTAGGGTGGATTTGTGAAACGATCTTCAGGAAACCACAATTTAGACAAATTCACCAGTATTGAATACTTTAGAGATTGTCATTGAAGCTGCTCAGTAATTATCTGAAAATTACCCAGAAATATGTGAAATAGCTTTTGGACTGGATTTTTACATGTAGCATTGCCCAGAGAAAACTAACAGTTCTTTCAGTAGAGAGCATTTTATCTAATGAAGGCTTTCTGAGATAGGTTTCCAAGTGAAAGAATGCTGTGTAAACACTACATACTCATTAAGTGTTGAGTGAATGCAACCTGAAACAAAACAACTCAGCATCCTTAGGGCATAAAAGACACTATGTAGGTATAGCACAGCAATTCTATGTCTAGCTGAAGGAACATGGTTATTTCTAAGAGTGTATCTGTGTACCTACCACACGTTTTTACTTCTTGCCTCATAAGCAATTTTTAAAATCAGTGTATCATCTTTTAGATACAGATTTTCAAAGGGGTAAGGCAGTAAGTTCCAGAACTCAGCCTGTTCGCCTGCCACTAACATTGAAATTACATTTGTTACAATAGTTCTGAGAGGGACTTGTGCAAAACCAAACAGCTGTTATATAATAACTAAAAAGGAAATTAGTATGCTATTAAGTAGAAAGTAGGTTATTACCAACTGGACTAACAGAAGTAAAACAAAATATATATGATCTTGCAGTGCAGGAAACAAGCCTCCTAGTTAGTGTGATTTATTTTGAACTATGTCAGTAGGCCCTTTGTGAGGCAAGCAAGGGGGAAAATTAAAAGGCAGTTGTCATATGCACTGTAGACAGGTCGTAAGCAGTGAAGCCACTAACGTTGTAACAAAAAGCTGTTTCAGACAGCACATCTACTTTTCCCTCTTAGTATAAAATTTGAAGAAAAGAACACACCTGAACTGGGTGCCAGTGGCTAAATGGTAATTTATGGTTAACAAGAGTTGATGGCCCCAGGCCCCCTAGTCAGCCTGTACTTGAGATAGCTACCTGTTTTCTAGATGATAGCTGGAAAAGAAATGTTAAGTGCATTGTTGATACTAAATAGCTTGACTTCTTGTGTATACCTTTTGTTACAAGATAGTTTAAGTTTGCATAAGGTAGCAGAAAATGTTGATTAGAATTTTAACTCACATGTTGTAAACATAGCAGGTTTTACATACTTCACCCAGTTTTCTCTATTGTGGCCTTTTATATTTTACTTATATTTGTAGCTTAACAAGATAAGATGAAATCGGCATTTGGGAAAATTGGCAGTATACTGGCATCAGTGCTGGTTTATAGCCTTTTTAGTAAAAATTAATACAAGCTAACCAAGTCCTTTTATGTCTTTGTACAGGAAACTCTTTATACAGTGAAACAGGAGGAGAGAAAAATGCAGCAATAAAGATAAATAAGGTTTGTTGAAACCAAGAGAGATCTTTTTCTTAAATAATAACACTTTAGTCCATAAATAACCAGTGCTTCAGGTGTATCAAAATATTTAAGTATAACTATTATTTACCTATTAGAGATATTTTTATTTGCAGTTTCACTAACTACTTTTTACTTTTCTAGCCTCAGAGATCAAATTGGAGTACAAATCAGTGCTTCAGAAATTTTTTCTGCAATATGTTTTCTTCTGTTAGTCACCCTGGAGAATCTTCCTTTACCTCCTATAGAGCTTATTGGTTAGTATTTTCTACTTTTAATTTATGCTGTTTATACTTGATGTTTAATTATTAACTTTGCTAGAAATTTAAACTCTGGGCCCAATATAATCTGAAAGGCCCACCTTGGTTTTTTTGCTTTAGTTTTTTTCTTTTCTTTTTTTTTAATTTTGGAATGTAAACTAGCTCTAGCCAAGAGAAAACCTGTTAATTTGGGGAGCTTCTCTATTGTGCAATGATTGCCTATGCCAGTGTGCTTTGTTTTCATTAATAAGTTGTTCTATATAAGCTCTTTATATAGAGAAGTAGGTTATTTATTAGATTGTGGGGATGTTACCTAAAGAAGAACCCTTTTAGAGCTGATCCATTCATCTTTGAATCCTAGTGACTGGCATGTAGATACAAAGTTGATATTTATGGAATTTGAAGATGAAATTGAGGCTTTAAAGTCACATATAGTTAGTTGAGCCAGCAGCACAGAATAAGATTGTGTGATTTAATTTTAGAGCTTGGCAAGGTACCAAAAAAAAATTATGTCTAAGTAGGCTTTTGAAAAGCTGAACTATGCCCATTTTTGGTTGCAGTCATCTTACCCTCCTTTATTTTCTTCTTTTGTCTTAGGCTTAGTTTCAAGCAGGAAACCATTGCACCTAGAATTTCTTTCTTTCAATAATAAGGATATTACTCTGACTTGACTTTATTTAAAAAATTCTGTCACTTAAGATGGAAATTCAAGGGTTATTTTTAACAAATAAATACAATTCTAATTTGCGATATAAAAATTGTACTTATTTTAGGAATGAGTTTATTTTGAAAGTGTTTAAATAGAAAAAAGCTCACATTCTGATAAGTGTGATTCATAATGCTAGGTACAAAAACGGCTGCTATTCTTTGTACGACCTAATTGTTTTTTTGAACCTAAAATTGTGAGATTCTGATGAAGGTCTAAAATTTATCTTTTAGTACAGAATTTATAGAAGCCAGTGAAATCAGTACATTGATTAGGCAGAAGAGACATGAACTGGAATTGTCATGGTTTCCTGATACATTACCTGGAATTGGAAGGTAAAACTAAAAAATTGTTTACTCAGGTGTTTACATGCTAACGTGAACAAGATAGCATTAGTACTTAAATACAGGGGTACCTTATTCAATTGTTATTTTCCTAAGGAAGTTTTGTGCAAATTAAACTTTGGTGTTTCAAATGCCCAACAAAGATTGTTATATAAAGGACCCCTTAGAAAGTAAAGAATCCTGAATTTATCTGTTTAACAAGTATAGCTGTGTATATGCTAGATTTATTTAAAAGGAGAGAACCTGAATATTAAGATTTATTATTAGTAATACATCTGTCACCATTCCTATACTGTTCTCCCATTCCAGTCTTACCTGTATGCTGTCAGCTGAATCACACTTTTACCATATTCCTCTCCTCAAAAATGTTCTTCTAAATAACTATTTGATCAAGTGCCTACTCTACCCTGACACTCATGACTTTCTGTAATCTCGTTTTTTATTTCTTAGTTTAGTCCTGAAGCTACTAAGATGGTGCTAGATATGTAATATATACTTAAATCAAGCTCCTAAGTTAAGATTAGGGTCGCTGCCTTAGTGTTATATTAATTCCTATAACGTATTATGACTTTATTTTATATGTCACTATAATATAGTTCTGTATAGGGCATTCACCCTCTAGGAATGATGGCAGAACATAATAGAAGTCAAATGAAGAAGTCCAGATGTATGTACTATGAAACTCTTCCTTATAGTTACTTATTTTTATACATGTACAAGTTACATTTTTTTTCTCCATGCTTCTCTTCTCCTGCTCCAGAATCTCACCTTATACTGAATCAGATAGTCTTTTGTTAGGAGACCTAAATGAATAAGAAACAAAAATGCTGAGAAGTGGTTTGGGTTTGAATGGAGAAAATTTGAAGGGGAGGAAGTCTTAACAGGTCTCTAGGGACACTGAGAACTTTGAAGAGCAGTCCCCAGGTCGAGGAATTTTAGAATATAACATAGTGATATAAATCAGTTCCTTGGTTGCCTGGAAAGGAGGGAGAAGGATTACAAAGGAGTGTGAGGACACTTTCTGCAGGGGTGGAAATGTTCTCTTTCTTGATTGGGGTGGTGGTTAACACAGACATATATATATATATATTTATATATGTATACACTTTGGTCAAAAGTTACCAAATGTACTCTTAAAATCTGTGCATTTTATGTTGAATTACACCTCAAAGTTGATTTTATTTTTTTAGACTAGTGAAGAACATGATGAAAGCTGGAAAATATCTTGTCAAAATACTACATAAATTATTTCAAAGAGAAACGTCTGTGTTAAGTTGCTTTCGTCTTTTCTTTGCCATGAATTTATCAGAAAAACATAGTTTTAAAGATTTTTTTCTGAATTGCAGCCAGTTGGTAGCTATCTTCAGACAAGGAGTAACCTTGAATTTACATTTTTAGTTATTTGAGCAAAAAACGTTTTAAGCACTGTATTTTAATATTGCTAACCTGATTTAGAGAATTAATACTTTTAGATTGCTGGTTTAATTTTTTAAACCATTTAAACAAAAATGTCTTTATTATGTTTTCAGAATTGGTTTTATACCCTGGAATGTTGAAACAGAAGTCCTTCCTCTCATTTCTTCTATGTTGCCAAGAACTATTTTTCCAACAAGTACCATATCTTTACAACATTTTGGTAAAGTTTGTGAAATCATTTTCTATTTTTAAAATTATTATTACTGTTTTCTTCCAGTTTCATAAAAATGTGTGTTTGATGACTTAGAAAAGCTGTAAAGTAAGGCATAGTAACTTGTAAATACTTCTATAAATGTTTGGGCAGCGACTTAACTTTAAAATTGCTTCAACTATATATATCTTATATACACACACAATGGAATATTATTCTGCTACAAAAAGAAGGAAATCTTGTCTTTTGTGCCAACATGGATGAACCTGGAGGACATTATTCTAAGTGAATAAGGCAGGCACAGAAAGAAATACCACATGATCCGAATCTAAAAAAGTTGATCTCATAGAACTAGACTGTAGACTAGGGGGTGGGGTGGAGGTTGTTGGTCAAAGGATAGAAAGTTTCAGCTAGATAGAATAAGTTCTAAAGGTCTATTGTGTAACGTGATGACTATAATAATGCAGTTGACCCTTGAAAAACACAGGTTTTAACTGGGTGGTGACATTTATTCATGAATTTAAAAAAATAAATATATTGGAAAATTTTTGGAGATTTGCAACAATGAAAAAACTCATAGACAAATCACATAGCCTATAAATAGTGAAAAAATTAAGGAAAAGGTATGTCATTAATGCATGAAATATATGTAGATACTAGTCTATTTCATCATTTACTACCATAAAATACATACAAATCTATGATAAAAAGTTAAAATTTATCAAAACATATACACACTCAAACTAAATGGTTCCACCATTTGCAGTCATGAGAAATGTAAACAGCTATAAAGATACAGTATTAAATCATAACTGAGTAAAATTAAATATAGTGCATATTTACCAGTGTAACAATTTTTGTGCCCGCCACCTATTGCTATTTTGGTGAGCTCAAGTGTTGTGAATATCTGGGAGGCTGAGGCTATGATGAGCTGTGATTGCACCACTGCACTCCAGCCTGTGCAACAGAACAAGAGCCTGTCTCAAAAAAAAAAAAAAAAAAACCCGCAAAACTTGGTGTAATGTAATCATCTCCATGTGAGCATTTGTCTTTCTAATAGATTGCATATCACAGTAAAAAGTGATCTCTTGCAGTACTTGCGTATTTTTCATAGTGTTTAGTGCAATACTGTAAACCTTGAGTAACACCTTTGGGACCCACATAAAGTGCCATTAGTGATGTAGGAAGTGCTCCCAAGAAGCAAAGTTATGGCTTTATAAGAAGAAGTTTAATTCCTTGATAGGAACTGATCGAGATCTATAGCTACAGTTGCCCACCATTTCAGACAGATAATTCATCTTGTAAACAAATGATATATTTAAAAAAAGATATAAACTTAGGGTATCAATAAATACAGTACAGCACTGCAATGTACTTTCTCTTATGATTTTTGTAATAACCTTTTCTTTAGCTTCTTTTATTGTAAGAATACGGTATGTAACACAGTATGTAACATTTTTAAATATGTTAATTCACTGTTATCGGTAAGGAGTCTGGTGAACAACAGTTAAGTTTTGGGGAGTAAAAACTATGCCAGTTTTGACTGTGCAGGGGTTGGTGCTCCTAATCCCTGTGTTGTTAAAGGGTCAACTATATCTGAAAATTGCTAGAGAGTGGATGTAAAGTGTTCTCACTAAACAAATTGTAACTATGTGAGGTAGCGCATATATTAAGTAGCTAGATTTGGTCATTCCACAATGTTTATGTACTTCAAAACATCATGTTGTACATGGTAAACACACAGTTTTATCTGTCAGTTTTAAAAATAAAAAATATTCCAACTAGAAACTCTGTTCTACAGTCTTTAGAAATTACAACTTGGAGGCTTTGAGGAACGGATTCGAAGTCTCCTGTTTCAGGCTTTCATATCCAAACCATAGATCTTTAGAAGTAACATCTATTAATTAATTATTAATAAATAGTTTGAGTCTTTATTAATTCATGAATAACTTGACCATTTTCTCTCTCCTTTTGCCTAGATAATCCCAGGTCACGGCCGGGCACAGTAGCTCACGCCTATATTCCCAGCACTTTGGGAGGCCGAGGCAGGCAGATCACTTGATTTCAGCTTGGGCAACATGGCGAAACCCTGTCTCTATTAAAAATACAAAATAGCTGGACATGGTAGCGCATGCCTGTAGTCCCAGCTACCCGGGAGGCTGAGACGGGAGGATCGCTTGAGCCTGGGAGGTTGAGGCTTCTGTGAGTGATGATTGATCCAGTGATCACGCCATTGCACTCCAGCCTGGGTGACAGAATGAGACCCTGTCTCCAAAAAAAAAAAAAAAAAATTAAGCAAGTAGCAGTTGCAAGACCAAAAGTTATTTTCCTTTTTTTTCTCTATAAAATTGCCCACTTGGACCAAATCTAGTTATAACTTATTTCAGTGTCATTAAGAAAGTTGATGAATACCTCATTATTACTCAGAAGTTAGTAGCTATGCATTTATTAATAGTTTTATTTGTAAGTATTTTGTTTCACTGTGTTGCAGACTGTTTTATGCTAAAATTAGCTAAAGCCAAATTCCTGTTTCTTAAAACACATATTTTTTGCCTTTTTTAAAAAAAAAAAATATTAGGTACTTCTTGCAAGGGATATGCATTAGCACATCCTCAAGAAGGGGAAGAAAAGAAGCAAACTTCTGGTACATCAAATACCAGAGGATCAAGACGAAAACCTGCAATGACAACTCCTACAAGGAGGTCTACACGTAACACGAGAGCCGAAACAGCCAGTCAGTCTCAGAGATCCCCAATATCAAACAATTCTGGGTGTGATGCCCCAGGTAACAGTAATCCATCTTTAAGTGTTCCCTCTTCAACTGAGTCAGAAAAGCAAAGAAGACAGGCTCCAAAACGGAAGTCTGTAAGAAGAGGAAGAAAACCACCTTTACTGAAAAAGAAACTTCGGAGCTCTGTAGCTGCCCCTGAAAAATCATCTTCCAATGATTCAGTAGATGAAGAAACAGCAGAATCTGACACATCACCTGTGTTAGAAAAAGAGCACCAATCAGATGTAGACAGTAGTAACATTCGTACTCTGCAGACACATGTAGAAAACCAGTCTGCTGATTGCTTGAAAAGTTGCAATGAGCAAATAGAAGAAAGTAAGAAGCATACTGCAAATCATGATACAGAGGAAAGAGTAGAATCTTCATCTTCTGAGTCTTGTGCTCAGGATCCTCCTATGCCAGCTGGTGAGGAAGGGGAGGTTAAAAAACTTGAGAATACAGGTATAGAGGCTAAAGTTTTGTGTTTGGGAAGTGAGTTTTCTAAAAATATTTTTGAAAAAGGAGGTGATCCATTGGAAAAGCAAGACCCGATATCTGGACTTTCAGAATCAGAGGTAAAGGCAGATATATGTACAGTTCATCTTCCAAATGATTTTCCTACATGTTTAACATATGAAATCAAAGTGCACCAACCTGTATCTAGTCCCCTAAGTGAGTTATCTGAGAATGTAGAGTCAGTGGTTAATGAGGAAAAAATGACAGAGAGTTCCATAGTAGAAGTTACTGAACATAAAGATTCTACACTAAAAACAGAGGAGCTTATAGAGAGCCCCAAGTTAAAATCTTCTGAGGGTGAAATGATACAAACGGTGGACAGACAATCTATTAAGAGCCCAGAGGTTCAATTGCTTGGGCGTGTTGAAACTGAAGATGTAGAAATAATTGCAACATGTGATACTTTTGGGAATGAAGATTTCAATAATATTCAAGACTCTGAAAATAATTTATTAAAAAATAATCTTATGAACACCAAATTGGAAAAATCTTTAGAAGAAAAGAATGAATTGCTGACCGAACATCCTAGATCTACAGAGTTGCCCAAAACACACATTGAACAGATTCAGAAGCATTTTAGTGAGGACAACAATGAAATGATACCTATGGAGTGTGATTCATTTTGCAGTGACCAAAATGAACCTGAAGTTGAACCATCTGTAAATGCTGATCTTAAGCAAATGAATGAAAATTCTGTGACACGCAGTTCCGAAAATAATATGCCGTCTTCTGATCTTGCAGATGAAAAGGTTGAAACTGTTTCTCAACCATCTGAAAGCCTAAAAGATACCATAGATAAAGCCAAAAAGCCTCGTGCTCGAAGATCTAGATTTCATTCTCCATCTACAACTTGGTCTCCCAACAAAGACACTCCACAAGAAAAGAAGCGGCCCCAGTCTCCATCTCCCAGAAGAGAAACTGGGAAAGAAAGCAGAAAGTCTCAATCACCATCTCCTAAGAATGAGTCAGCCAGAGGCCGGAAAAAATCCCGTTCTCAGTCCCCAAAAAAAGATATTGCAAGAGAAAGGAGACAATCTCAGTCTCGGTCTCCAAAAAGGGATACTACTAGGGAAAGCAGAAGATCTGAATCACTGTCCCCAAGAAGAGAAACTTCTAGAGAGAACAAAAGATCTCAGCCAAGAGTGAAAGATTCCTCCCCAGGAGAAAAATCCAGGTCCCAGAGCAGAGAACGAGAAAGTGATAGAGATGGGCAGAGGAGAGAGAGAGAGAGGAGAACCAGAAAGTGGTCTAGGTCCAGATCTCATTCTAGGTCCCCCTCAAGATGTAGAGCAAAAAGTAAGAGTTCATCATTTGGTAGAATTGACAGAGATAGTTACTCTCCCCGGTGGAAGGGAAGATGGGCAAATGATGGTTGGAGATGTCCACGAGGAAATGATCGGTACAGAAAGAATGACCCAGAGAAACAGAATGAAAATACAAGAAAAGAAAAAAATGACATCCATCTAGATGCTGATGATCCAAATTCTGCTGACAAACATAGAAATGACTGTCCCAGTTGGATAACAGAAAAAATAAACTCTGGGCCTGATCCAAGAACCAGAAATCCAGAAAAGTTGAAAGAGTCTCACTGGGAAGAAAATAGAAATGAAAATTCAGGAAATTCTTGGAATAAAAACTTTGGTTCTGGTTGGGTATCTAACCGTGGTAGAGGCAGAGGCAACCGTGGCAGAGGCACTTACAGAAGTAGTTTTGCCTATAAAGATCAGAATGAAAATAGGTGGCAAAATCGAAAACCCCTCTCAGGGAATTCAAACAGTTCAGGGAGTGAATCTTTCAAGTTTGTAGAACAGCAGTCCTATAAGCGGAAAAGTGAACAGGAGTTCTCATTTGATACACCAGCAGATAGATCTGGATGGACATCTGCATCTAGCTGGGCTGTGAGAAAGACTTTGCCAGCAGATGTACAAAACTACTACTCGCGACGAGGCAGAAATTCTACAGGTCCACAGTCTGGATGGATGAAACAAGAGGAGGAAACATCTGGACAGGGTAATGTATTCTTGTTGGTTTATTGATACTGTTTTATTTGAAGAATTATAAATTTAATATGTTATTTGTATGAGTTGAAATGATCCTTATTTGTAGTTTTTATAATAAGCTGAACCCTAGTTGTTTACAGGTCACTTTCCATTATATAAATGTATATACACATACATTTATCTACATAAGTATATTATTAACGCTACCTTTGCTGCAGACCTTGCCAAAGACTTAAATATTTTCAGCACTGTTTGCTACAGTAAGAGTTTGGGATATTCCTATGCAGGATTTAACCTCTAATTTGTTGATTTCAGATATGTGTACTTTTAATTTTTTTGATAATCGTTCTCATACAAATAAAATAAGCCATTGTTTTAATAGTAAAGATTTATATTTCCTTTTTTTTTCTTTTAAGAACATTGCAAGAAAAGGCTGTTGAAGATATAAAATTGAATAATATTATAATTTAGTAACTAAATTTTATGTGATTTTTTTTTAACTAGTCAGTTTCTTCATCTACTGATTGTTGATGTATGTTTTACATGAACTTATTCTTAAAACATATGTTCAGGTGAATGTTTGTTTTGTTTTTCAAGGTGGAGTTTCTCTTTTTTTGCCCAGGCTGGAGTGCAATGGCATGATCTTTGCTCACTGCAGCCTCCACCTCCTGGGTTCAAGCAATTCTCCAGCCTCCCGAATAGCTGGGATTACAGGCGCCCACCACCACACCTGGCTAATTTTTGTAATTTTTTAGTAGAGACGGGGTTTCACCATGTTGGCCAGGCTGCTCTCGAACTCCTGACCTCAGGTGATCCGCCCACCTCAGCCTCCCAAAGTGCTGAGATTACAATCTTGGGCCACCGCGCCTGGCCAAATGTTTTCTTTCAGTTAGAAAATCAGTTCACATTATTTAGAAATGACAGGATTAAATTAAGCAATTGGAGATTGGTACTGTTATACTGAGCCTATTAATTGCTATTTAATTTTACTGTAACCAGTGCTTGTTTCTCTGTCTACAGAGATTTATAACATGACTTTTTTTCACAAGCTTTTTTTCTTTTGATAGATTCTAGCCTAAAAGACCAAACAAACCAGCAAGTTGATGGTTCTCAGCTACCTATAAATATGATGCAACCACAAATGAATGTAATGCAGCAACAAATGAATGCACAACACCAGCCTATGAATATCTTCCCATATCCAGTGGGTGTTCATGCTCCTTTGATGAACATCCAACGCAATCCATTTAACGTTCATCCTCAGCTACCCTTGCATCTCCACACAGGAGTGCCCCTTATGCAGGTAGCCGCTCCTACCGGTGTATCTCAGGGACTACCACCACCACCCCCCCCTCCCCCACCATCCCAACAAGTCAACTACATTACTTCACAACCAGATGGAAAGCAATTGCAGGTATGTTTTTAGCAACTCAAGTTTAATCAATATAGCCATTGTAAACATTTAGCTGTTCAGGACAGATGTTCAAAAAAAGGCATCCTGGCATTCAAAAACAATTTGTTTATTTGATTTTAGTTATGGTAAACCTTCATAGTCCCTCTTTCACTATCCTCAAAACCCCCCAACTCCCAAATTAGAAAATTAATTAAATACTTATTACCAAATCCAAGCTACATATATGCTGTTACTTATATCTGAACAGGATTTTTTTTTTCATATTAAGTAAACCAAATTATAAGCCAAAGTAGAATCAAGTGGTGGGCGCTGTACATTTTTCTGCTGTTTTGCATTGTTTGGGGGGGTTATATGGGGCGGTGGGAACTAGTGATTAAGTGCTATGATGAAGCTTTTATTGTCTTGTTCAGACAAACACTAGATAAAGCTGTTCATTATCCATTACCATCTGTGTTTCATTTTCATGAATTTATCATGCTGAAAAGAAAGGAGAAGTGCCTCTGTGAGACATAGAAAATGTGAATAATTTGCAAACATTGTGTTGCTTATAATTTTATGACTGCCTTTAAAAAATTTTAGAATCCTAGGCAGGCATGGTGGCTCACACCTGTTATCCCAGCACGTTGGGAGGCCAAGGCAGGTGGATCAGTTGAAGTCAGGACTTCGTGACCAGCTTGGCCAACATGGTGAAACCCCATCTCTACCAAAAATACAAAAATTAGGCCAGGCACGGTGGCTCACGCCTGTAATTCCAGCACGTTGGGAGGCCAAGGCAGGTGGATCAGCTGAAGTCAGGACTTCGTGACCAGCTTGGCCAACATGGTGAAACCCTGCCTCTACTAAAAATACAAAAATTAGCTGGGTGTGGTGGTGGGCACCTGTAATCCCAGCTACTCAGGAGGCTGAGGCAGGAGAATTGCTTGAACTCAGGAGGCAGAGGGTGCAGTGAACCAAGATCGTGCCACTGCACTCCAGCCTGGGTGACAGAGCAAGACTCTGTCTCAAAAAATATATATATATACAAAAATTAGCCAGGCATGGTGATGCATGCCTGTAATCCCGGCTACTTGGAGGCTGAGGCTTGAGAATCACTTGAACCAGTAGTCGGAGATGCAGTGAGCCAAGATNCCACTGCACTCCAGCCTGGGTGACAGAGCAAGACTCTGTCTCAAAAAATATATATATATAAAAATTAGCCAGGCATGGTGATGCATGCCTGTAATCCCGGCTACTTGGAGGCTGAGGCTTGAGAATCACTTGAACCAGTAGTCGGAGATTGCAGTGAGCCAAGATTGCGCCACTGCACTCTAGCATGGGAGAGAGTGAGAGTTTGTCTCAAAATAAATAAATAAATAAAATAAATAAATAAATAAATAAATAAAAGAAAAGTAGAATCCTGACAGTACGATAGAGTTGAAAGAATAGGGAAATTGGATTTTAGTATCTTGTATCTTAATCTTTTTCTCCTATCAACTTACTACAAGCCATTTGATTTTACTGCCTTTATTTTTTCCAATCTTTAAAGTGGGGGCACTTATTTTCGTTAATATTCCTGAAGATCCTTGCAGGAAGATACAGTTCTTTAAAGGCTCTTCTCCTTCTCCTTGTTTTTAGGGTTGCTGTCAGAATGTTACAATACATATATATAATTTAAAACTCATCTTGACATATCTAAATAAGGTCCTGTTTAAAAGTGTTACTCATTTTTCTTTAAAGGGCCCTTTAGATATAATTACCTGAAATATGCATTTTTGTTTAGTACTAAGGTTGGTTTGCTTTGTGTTTTTTAATGTTATTTCTAATACATCACTAAAAGACTTCTATCGAGTACAAGTAATTTATTAACTGATGATAACTCTTTAAAACAGGGTATTCCTAGTTCTTCTCATGTAAGTAATAACATGAGTACACCAGTTTTGCCTGCTCCAACAGCAGCCCCAGGAAATACGGGAACGGTTCAGGGACCAAGTTCTGGTAATACTTCGTCATCAAGTCACAGCAAAGCCTCTAATGCTGCTGTAAAATTGGCAGAAAGCAAAGTAAGTGTTACAGTGGAAGCCAGCGCAGATAGCTCGAAGACAGACAAGGCAAGTTCAAGGTTGAGAGCAACCTCCATAATTCTGTATATGATAAAGGTGAAAAATATCAGCTTTTTATTGTATGAGTGGTGAAGGGAATTTCTTATTGGCAGTCTAAATGCCAGTATTATTTGAAGGATTCTCTCTAGATGAGTTGATGTCCAGTAAATTATTAGTAATACTTTATAATTGTTTTTAGAAATGTTTGATATGTTTTAGTAAATAAACTGTTTTGTATTTGTCACGTTAATAGTTGGAGAGTCTCTTACTGTAAATGTGAAATATTTCAGTTGTTTGAAATTTCGTGAGAGCGTATGACTGGTAAATAATAAATTACACATTTTCTTCTCATCAGAAATTGCAAATTCAAGAAAAAGCAGCACAAGAGGTAAAATTGGCCATTAAGCCATTTTACCAGAATAAAGATATCACCAAGGAAGAATATAAAGAAATTGTACGGAAAGCAGTAGATAAAGTAAGTTATGCCTTTAGTGAAGTATGTGCACATTGTTTTGAACCACCTCTGTTTTAATAAATGAATGCTGAAGTTTAATTAAAATAATAAAAGCTAGCTCCTACTAATTCCTGTCTACTTTTTTGCCTTTTGACTAGTTTGTATGAGATAATGAAACATGAAAATAAGTCTGGTTATCTCTTTGGGGTTGTTTTTCACAAAGCTTTCTATTTTGGCTTTTATCGCTTTAAGCATGAAAAATGTTTACCCCTCACCCCTTTTTTCTTAGGTTTGTCATAGTAAGAGTGGAGAAGTAAATTCTACTAAAGTGGCAAATCTGGTTAAAGCTTATGTAGACAAATACAAATATTCACGGAAGGGGAGCCAAAAGAAAACTCTGGAAGAACCTGTGTCTACTGAAAAAAACATAGGCTGAAATGGGGAACGCTGTCAAAGACATTATCAGGATATCTGCAAAGTGCAATTTCAACATGTACCATTAACTGAAAATCATACATAACTGTGATTGAAATTTGGTTTTGATAAAATTATTTTTTTAACATAGGATATGATGTTTTGTTCTAAATAAATATAGATCTGCACTGAAACTTCTGTATCCTTCCTTCCCCTCCAACCTCCCCCACAAAATTCAAGGGAAAGTAAAGGGTTGAAAGGAATGTGCATCTTTACTAGGACTGTGTTATAGTGTGGATACTGAAAGATGCATAGCTTTTTGATTAGAGCAATGGAGTGCATAAATTAGAAACTTCTAAGTGCACTGGTTTTCAAAGAGATATATATAAAATGCATTTATTCTGTCAGGTTAAAATATAAAGTATGATCTTTATGATTGATTTTTTCCCTCTAATTATAGAAAGTTAAATAATGTATTACCATGAAAAATGTTTCTAATATTAAATAGAACATATCAGTTGCAGAGTTCCTAATGTGTATTTTTAAAGCACATATCTGAATAAATTACCTAGATAGAAAAAAATTATCACGAGTAAAATTTAGTGTTCAAAACATTGAGACATTCTTCACCTATTGTATGACCAAATAAAGGTTATGCTGCTTGTTTTTCTTTTGTGCCTTTTTTTTTTTTTACCCCGAATTGAGATAAGCAGTTTGACTTACTAGATTACAACTTTGGCAGTTCAAAGTCTTTGTTGAAGACTTTGAGGAAAAGATTTGGAAAATTGTTGACTTTCGGCCAGGCATGATGGCTCACGCCTGTAATCCCAGCACTTTGGGAGGCCGAGGCGGGTGGATCACCTGAGGTTAGATCGAGACCAGCCTGGCCAACATGGTGAAACTCTGTCTCTACTAAAAATACAAAAATTAGCCAGGCATGTTGGTGCATGCCTGTAATCCCAGCTAATCGGGAGGCTGAGGCAGGAGAATCAGTTGAACCCAGGAGGCAGAGGTTGCAGTGAGCCGAGACCATGCCATTGCACTTCAGCCTGGGCAACAGGAGCAAATCTCCGTCTCAAAAAACAAAATGTTGACTTTGTAGAAATTATGTTCTTTCATAGTATCTTCTTCTACCCATTGCAGATGATAAATTATTTGTGCCAATTTGAGAACTGCTGTTAAGCTGTTATCCTCCCTTCCTTGGGACTAAGAATTACAAGACTCATGGCACTGGCATAAAGTCGTTGTTTAATCACTGATGAAATTATTTTCACACTTGTTACAATGAATGAAGTGTTAATTTGGTGATCAGGTGGTAGCCATTAGCCATGTTGCAAAATTCTAAAATTCTAGCCAATAAAACCTGTGTTTTAGAAACGCAGGGCAAAGTTAAATAATGGAGTCTTGTTTAGCCTTTCAGGGACTAGGGATTTGTTTTTTTGTTTTGTTTTGTTGTTTGTTTTCCTCTTTTTAGTACTAGAATATCTCAGTTTTTATAAAAGGTAAGTTTAAAATGTTTATCGGGCCATTATTTTAACTGAAAGAACAGTGGGTTTTCTCCATGATAAACTCTGATTCCAGTAAGAATTTTCAGTACATACCAAGTACCTGGAGAGTTCTTCAGATAAGTTAATGGATCCAAGGAGATACATGCCTCAGTGAGATAAACTGACCCTTTTACTAGCTAAACTAGCCAGAGCAATACTCTGTAGAACTGTGCTTTTCTAAAGTAAGGATTATCTGTTTCTCAATTTTACATGCATAATACTTTTCCTGGTGCTAGCTTTGATAGGCAAAATATTTTGAAATGTTGGCCCCATAATGATTGTGCTAGTTCATAAGCTTTGTTAAGTTATGAGTGTAATCATAAAAATATTTCCAAGCAGTGTTTGACCTTCATTCTACATTTCTGGGCATTTGTAATATGGTATTCTACTGGTATATATTTTTAAAGTTTGCATTTAGATTATGATAAAGAAATTTCAAGTGTATTTCTCCTAATAAAGTATTATGACAGTGTTTCAGAATATCAAGGCACACCTCCTTAGTTGTTTTAGGTTAGAACTCTACAAACAATTTTGTGAATGTTCAAAGTATTTTGAGTTAAAGCTAGTTCATACTTTGAAATTTTTGCAGCAAATTGCTGTGTCTAAGTTGATTAATCACACAATACATGCTTTTCCTGCATTTTCTTTCAGTGACATTTGAGAACTGGGTGACATTTTAAAATGTGCTTTATACCTTTTAGCTTTTGCAAACAAGTTCTAAAGTTTTGGAGCAAAAGTGGTGTGGTCAAGAGTTGAAGTCTCATATATCTTTAGTAGCACTCCCATGAATTATTTCCATGACAATAACAAGTGTGTGTTCCATATCTGATGGGGGCACTGGTTAGACTGCATTAATAGCTAATGAAGTGTGTTATTTGATTAGAATTCAAACTTTTAAAATTTTGAAATGTTTAAGAATGTATTAGAAAATGCATGCTTTATGTTGAAAAAATACATTGCTTTAACATTCCTCATTCTTTAAGAAATTTATGTTAATTTTGCATGGGCACAAACTTAATCAGAAACATTTTGTGGAGTTACATTTCTTGTTATTTATCAAGGTTCAGTATTGACTTGATCTTTGAAACCTTGGTCCCTTTCATTTACTAGTCACATTGACCAATATTGTATAGAAATGCCTAGAATTTTGAGACTAATAGTAGTTATCCGTTAACATTCTAAAAGTTTTGTGCTTTTTAAAATTTGTTTTGGTAATTACCACATTTTTTTCTCTTACCTTCCTTTAAATGGCCACAGTGTATACTGCTTGAATATTCCATCCAAAAGATGTAGCTTCAGAAGCACAGTGATTGCCCCAGGGTCCATGAGATATTGTTTTTATTATGAAGTTGGAGTGCTGTCTACTGAAATTATACTCTTAAATAAATATGTATGTAGTGTGTAATATTTTCTAATAAATTCTTTTGATAAACTAATGTCTTTAACATTTTATTAAGTTTCCAGGGGAATGGTGACTTCTCGATTATAATTCCTTACAAATGTGTTGAAGTGTTACTTGGATTTGTACCAAAGTCATTCGCATCATGGTTCCATAATACCCAAGCTCTGAAGCAACCTTAGAGTTAGCTATAAGCATATATTTTAATGGCATTTCCCCTAATTACATAATTATTGTAAGAAATTAGAAAAACTATAGTAAATGTGTAAAAGGAGAAAAATCACCTGTAATCCTACCAAAGGTAACAACTAATGCCAAACAAGCTGCACATAATTATGTTGTAACCTTTCATTTTCACTTAATGATGTACTGAGAATTTTCTATTTGAATAAAAATTACAGCTTACTTTTATTTTATGCATAAAAAATGATATATACTGGCTGTATAGTATTCTTTTTTTTTTTTTTTTTTTTTTTTTTTTGAGATGGAATATCGCTCTGTTGCCCAGGCTGGAATGCAGTGGCACCATCTCAGTTCACTGCACCCTCCACCTTCCGGGTTCAAGCAATTCTCCTGCCTCAGCCTCTTGAGTAGCTGGGATTACAGGCACCTGCCACCATACCTGGCTAATTTTTGTATTTTTAGTAGAGATGGGGTTTCACTGTGTTGGTCTTGAATTCCTGACGACCTCAAGTGATCTGCCTGCTCAGCCTCCCAAAGTGCTTGAATTACAGACGTGAGCCACTGCACCTGGCCCAAATGGCTGTATAGTAGTCTATAACATGACTGTACCATTAAAACAATCCTCCACTGTTGGATATTAAGTTGCCTTTTTTTCTTTTTTTGAGGCGGTAGTTCGCTCTTGTCACCCAGGCTGGAGTGCAATGGTGCGATCTCGGCTCACTGCAACCTCTGCCTCCCAGGTTCAAGTGATTCTCCTGCCTCAGCCTCCTGAGTAGCTGGGATTACAGGTGCCTGCCACCATGCCTGGCTAATTTTGGTATTTTTAGTAGAGACGGGGTTTCACCATGTTGGCCAGGCCAGTCTCGAACTCCTAACCTCAGGTGATCTGCCCACCTCAGCCTCCCAGAGAGCTGGATTACAGGCATGAGCCACTGTGTCTGGCCTAAGTTGCTTTTATGAATATAAATTAGTAAAATATAAATAAGACATATAAACAATCTCTACCAATTTCAGATTTTCTTGGGCTTGATTCTACAAATAGAATATCTCATTTTATAAAAATTTTTTAATGTGATTATACACACATGATGCATACTTTCTAAAACTGAATTACATATACTGTGAAACTTCATTTTCTTAAGCTGATTTTTCTATCCAAAGAACCACTACAAAGATTTGTTTGTATATATTTTCAAACTCTTTAATGCATTTACAAAAATTTTTTTAACTTGGTGGCAAGGTGGTTCCCACCTGTAATCCCAGCACTTTGGGAGGCCAAGCCAGGAGGACTGCTTGAGCTCAGGAGTTGGAAATCAGTCTGGGTAACACAGCAAGACCCCGTCTCTACAAAAAATCAAAAAGTTGCCCAGGCGAGGTGGTGTGTACCTGTGGTCTCGAGATACTTGGGAGGCTGAAGTGGGAGAATTGCTTGAGCCCAGGAGGCAGAGGTTGCAGTGAGCCAAAATTGTGCCACTGCACTCCAGCCTGGGTGTTAGAGCGAGATACTGTCTCAAACACAATGTTTTGTAAGGTTCCAGGAAAGCAGGTTGCACAGATCGTTTTTCCCAGCATATGAATTATATTTTGTAAATTGTTCTGCATCTCTAGTTCCCTTCATAAACTGAAGATACAATGTCAGTATGTATGAATGTGCCATGTTCTTTATAATGGCTACATCATGTTCCTCTCTTGCTGGTCATTTAAGTTATGTGCAGGTTTTGGCTATTAGGAAGAACGCTTTAATGAACACCCTTTGTGACTTACCACTGAACAATTTTTTTTTTTTTTTTTTTTTTTTTTTAGCCAAGAGTCTCACTTTGTTGCCCTTGCAAGAGTGCAGTGGCACAATCACTGCTCACTGCAGCCTCAACCTCCCAGGCTCAAGCAGTCCTCCCACCTCAGCCTCCTGAGTATCTGGGACTATGGGTGTACACTACCACACCTGGCTAACTTTTGTATTTTTTGTAAAGATGGGGTTTTGCTGTGTTGCCCAGGCTGGTCTCAAACTCCTGGATTCAAGCAATCCAACTGCCTCAACCTCCCAAAGTGCTGGGATTACAGGCATGAGCCACTGCGCATGGCCTGTTCATAGGTCTTCCGGAATGTTCAGTTCATCAAACAATGCACACCTACTGTGTATAAGGAATTCTTAGATTCTTCATGTCAGGTTTCATCTTACCACAGTATTCTAAAAGGAATAGTACAGTAAATATTACCATATTAAGCTTCTAGTATGTGCTAGGCATTCTGTCAAACATTTCATATGTATTACCACATTTCATTTATAAAACCAATTCTAGTAATTTGACAAAAAATTGAGGTACATAAAGGATTAACTGAGTTATCTAGTTGCACAGCTACTTAATGGAGCCAAGATTCACATCCAAGTCCATGCTAGACTTGGGGATGTTACATTGAGTTCACATATATAAACTTACGTTCGTATAGTAACGCAGGAATGATAGCTGATACAGAGAAGTGAAAACAGCATGGGGAAAGTGAGAGGAAGGGACATGTATCATATGTCTAATTAGGTCCACTCATTTTTGACTTTTTTTTTTTTGGAGACAGTCTTGGTTTGTTGCCCAGGCTGGAGTGCAGTGGCGTGAACTCGGCTCACTGCAGCCTCAACCTCCTGGACTCAAGTGATTGTTACACCTCAGCCTTCCAAGTAGCTGGGACTACAGTCATGGGCCACTCTGCCTGGCTAATTTTTTAAATTTTGTGGAGACAGGATCTTGCTCTGGTGCCCCGGCTGGTCTCAAACTCCTGAGCTCAAGCAATTGTCCTGCCTTGGCCTCCCAAAGTGCTGGGATTATAGGCATGAGCCATGGTGCCTGGCCTCATTTTTGACTTTTTAATAGCACTCCCATATTTCCTGTTTTGGAGATATTTAACCATGAAGCCATCTTTAGTGCATTCTTTGCTTTTCTTGCCGTTTTCATTTTCTCAGTTTCCTGTGCATCGATTCCTCCTTTGTAATAAATTCCAGCTTGTTTCCAGCCATGTTACCTTTGACTTCTTTCAATAGTTTTAACTCTTACTTAAATTCTGTGGAAACCATTTTCATCTTAGACACTATAGACTAATCATCCAATAGTATAGTTTTGGCCAAATTATTCCACATCATTTCTTCAACAGATGGTGCCAGCCTGTGTGTGTTACACAGTAGAGAAGAGGGAGCAAAACAATCACGGAACCATATACTTGGTGGGGAAAACAGGTACATGTATAACTGATGAGGGTGCAAATAGGACAACCAGATGCTCCAAGAATCTGATGGGTTTATGAAGTCTAAGATTGGTCAGGGAGGACCCCTGGGGTGGGAAGGGGGTTGACACTTCAGCTAAGAGCCAAATGGTAGCTAGGGAGGGAGAGCATGAGCTGGCAGAGGGAATGGGGCAAGAGTGGGTCTTGCCAGAGAGCATGGCATCCCTAAGCCTGGAATGGCTGGAACGAAGATTGAGGAGTTTTTTGGCAACATATTTTGTAAGGAAAAGCTTTTAAACTGGAGGTGTTTGACATGATCAGATTTACATTTTGAAATGAGTGCTCAAAATGTTTCATGGCTCAATACAAGCGGTTAGAACATGAGAAGTGGGCTGGGCGCGGTGGCTCATGCCTGTAATCCCAGCACTTTGGGAGGCCAAGGCGGGCAGGTCACCAGAGGTCAGGAGTTTCAGACCAGCCTGACCAACATGGAGAAACCCCGTTTCTATTAAAAATACAAAATTAGCCGGGCGTAGTGGTGCATGCCTGTAATCCCAGCTACTTGGGAGGCTGAGGCAGGAAAATCACTTGAACCTGGGAGGCAGAGGTTGTGGTGAGTCAAGATTGTGCCATTGCACTCCAGCCTGGGCAACAAGAGTGAAACTCTGTCTCAAAACAAAACAAAACTAAAAACATGAGAAGTGTTCAACCAGAAACATTAAACAGTGTTTTAAATTTTGTCAAACTGGTAATTTCCAATTGTGGCAAGAGTGCCATGATCAAACACTACTGTGGGGGGGTGTGCAAATACGTACAATTTTTCTGAAAGGCAATTTGAAAATAGGTATAAAGAACCTTAAAGGGATTATATATTCTTTTCATACTATAAACATCCTGGTCCACATATTTCTTTCCCATATTAGTGGAAAACTGGAGGGGAATGGTTAACATAAACTATGGTTCATTCATATAAAAGTATTTTACAGCTATTTTAAATGTTTCTGGGGGCAGGAAGTGGAAGAATGTACTCCTTTAATATTAAATGGAGAAAATACAGGACAAAAACTATATACAATTATCCTAACTTTCTTTAAAACTTTAAGAAGTTGTTTCTGGATAATAGAGGATTTTTTCCCGTCTAAAAACTTAAGGCAAAAAATATATATATTATTAATAGAAGTTGTTTCTGGGTAACAGAGGATTTTTTTCCCCTGTATGCTTTTGTCTCCCAAATTTCACAGTTAATAAAAATTGCATGATCAGAAAAACTATCTTCAAAATTGCAGGCCTCACGGCTTGTGGTATGAGGGCGAGAGATGGCGTAAAGGCTTTGCTCTAGGCTGAAGAGCTGAAAGTTTCCCGCGCTGGAACTGGTCTGAGTTCTCAGATGCTTGAGCATCTGGCTGTGATGGGCAACTGTCTGGTGTCTCCTCACACTCAGTTCCTCAGGGAGGAGCTTAACTTCTGTGGCAACTGATGAGTTCTAGTCTGTAATAGTCAGAACCCACTGGCTTTGTGGAGTGAGAAACGCTTTAGTCATGAAGCAGTGGACTTCCCAAACCGTAACTAGCTGAGCATACTCCCCACCAATCCTGTGAGTACGACAGAAGACAATCCATTTCTGGTGATACGTAGGGGTATCTGGGCTTTAAAGCTCACAGAGGGCCCTGTTTTGTGGCAGTGAGTATATGCTCTCTGAACCTGAATTACCTATAAAAAGGGGTGCTGCCTATCTACCTTGCAGGGTTACTGAGGATTGAGATAACAGATGGGAATGTCTTGAAATTTACTCCACATTTACTTGGGGAAATTCCTGCCTATATAACCAGGACTGTTTTCTCGCTGTTTTCATCCCTGTTGGACAGTGATGGAAATGCAACTTAACTTATCAAGTGGTTTGCAATCTAGCTGCATACTTAGGGTCATATGGAGAGTTTTATAAAAGGCCATGCACAAGCACAGGCCCACCCCCCAAACCAATTATATCTGTCTCTGGGATGGGGTATTTTAAAATCTCCCAGGTGGAGTCTAATGTGCAGCCAAGAAGCAAACCATGTAACTTGTTTAGATCCCCTGCAGATCACAGCTGTTCTGTTAGAGTAACATAATTAATTAGATTACAGCTTGTTGTCTTTTTGAGACAGAGTCTTGCTCTATCGATAACTCAGGCTGGAGTGCAGCCACATGATCACAGCTCACTGTAGGCTCAACCTCCTGGGCTCTAGTGATCCTCCCAAATACTGGAAATACAGGCACGTGCTATCATGCTAATTTTTGTATTTTTTGTAGAAATGAGGGTTCACCATGTTGCCCAGGCTGGTCTCAAACTCCTAGGCTCAAGCAATCTACCTGACTCAGTCTCCCAAAATGCTGGGATTACAGGTGTGAGCCACTATGCCTGGCCAGATCACAGCTTGTTTGGATTCTACCCCTGCTCTCAGAAACATCAACAGCACCTGATAGTTTGTACACACACGTAACTCTTTTTAACGTTGTTTTCAAATTCGAATTTACCACATTATCTGGGATTTTGAGCCCACTAAGCACTAGGAAGATGGCAAAATGGCACCTTCAGAGACAAGACACCAAACATTTCCAGGGTGTTCACACAGTAGTTCACAGTGCAATGAACCTCTTGTAGGAACCCAGCTGTTGGTAAGGTTAGGAGGAGTATACTTAATTTAACAAGATTTTTATTTACACTCTTGCCTAATGGAGTTATAGCTTGTAAAATTATTGTAGTATTGCTTTTTCAAATAATTTCCAGAAATCTTTTTCTTATACACTTTATATATAGCTGATAGCACTTTATATATAGCACTATCTATATATAGATAGCACTTTATATATAGCTGATAAGTACAGTCTTAATTACCAACAACAGCAGTGGCTAACACTGAGCGCTTATTACTGGCTCTGTGCCAAGAATTTAATTTGTATTACGTACTTCAGTTTTCCTAACAACCTTGAAAGGTAGGTCCCATTATTAACTTCATTTTAGAATGGAAAAAATGCTCTCAACCATCTTATAATATTCCTCTCAGCTCATTACATGGTCTGCCCAGTGATATTTCCTTTGTGAAGTATCCAGGTCCTAACACTGACCCTTCCTCCAACCTTTCTAGCAGTTTGGGCACTAGAAATAACTTCTGTATATTTCTGTTTCCATTATCCTGCTCCAAAGTGTGTGAAGTCCTCATAATCAGTCAAATATTATAACTATAATAAACTAAGTGGTCACCCTATTTAGTCTTTCAGATCATCCTGCAGACTTCTACTAATTATCTAATTCATCTAATATTAATCATGTACTTGTGATGAGCCACTTAACTCCTATATGCCACATTGCCAACAAACTTTACAGAACTCCAAACAAAATCTTAATTAGAGGAATGAGTCTGCTCAGGCTGAAGGTGAGGACTGCACACCAGCTCAGCCATCCTCTTGCCTATGGCTCTCAATCTGACTTCCTTTGAGGCACTTCTGGTTAGTCCCATTCACTCTCAGAACCTAATTTGGACTGTATTTGTACTTGCCATTTGCACCCTCCCAGACTGCTCTGTGGAACTATCTTACTAGATAATAAGGGAAATTCCACTCCTAAGCTAATGTCCAACCGAAACACATGCCCCAGTGCATCAAGAGACAAGAGTAGAATGTTTATAGCATCATATGTAGTTGCCCCAAACTAGAAACAATCTAAATGCCATCAGTGTTGGGAATATTCGGCAATAAAAATAAGGGAACCATTGCTGCATCCAACAATATAGGTGAATCTCACAACCAAGCTGAGTGAAAGGCACAAAATATAAATCCAATACTGTATTTCTGTAATAGTTCAAAAATTGACAAAACTAAATTATAGTGTTTAGAGACCCATACTTACATAATAAAAGTAACAAAAACCATAAAGAATAGAAGCAATTGCTTTGAAAATTCAGACAGTGGTTACTGATGGGGGTTTAGGGGCTTTGATGGAGATGGGACATGAGAGGCTTCTGGGGAACTATCAAGATCTTTTCTTGATCTGGGCAGTGGGTCCGTAGGGTTTGCAGTAAAATAATAAGCCAGGCACTGTGAATCATGCCTGTAATCCCAGCTACGCGGGAGGTTGAGGCAGGAGGATTGCTTCAGGCCAGGAGTTCAAGATCAGCCTGAGCAACATAGCAAGACCCTGTCTCTAAACAAATAAAAATAAACCTCTACTCTACATTTTACTCACTTTGTTATATGTGTTATATTTCATAATTTAAAAGTTTTTAAAGAAAGTATCAAGGGGCCAGCAGTTAACCCAAAGCCATTGTTTTAGATTTGATAGTCAAATCTACATTTGCCCATTCTCTCAATCCAGTCCCAATGGGAAAAAGAAAATCCATGAACTTGAAGGGGGAAAAAAAAATCTCCATTCAAAGAATAATTTTGCATCACATTAAGGCATACATCTGTTCGGAACCAGAAATAAGTACAAAGCAACAAATATGCAAGGGCCTACTCTGCACAAGAGTGAAGTTGTGTGTTCATTTCAAATAGTGCTCAGCCAGGCATGCTGGCTCACACCTGTAAATCCCAGCACTTTGGGATGCCAAGGCAGTAGGATTGCTTGAGCCCAGGAGTTCAGACCAGCCTGGGCAACATAGTGAGACCTTGTCTCTATAGCCAATCAATCAATTGAAAACAGTGCTTTCTGTATTAGATTGCACCAACTTTCAGGTCCTTTGTTTTTCTAAGTTACTTTAACCATGCCATTTTTTACCTAAAGATGAAAAAACAAACTCATTTTCAATGGTTGTACAATTTAGAAAATTGCCTGTCCCAGGCAACTGCCTTGCAAAAGTGATTTTGTTTAAAAGGTCAACCTGAAAGCCAGTCTAGTTTTGTCTTTCACAGTTTAGCTATAAACAGTGCATCATATTTGATAATTCAAATCAATACATCTTCTCAAAAGCAAAGGCTAAATGTTTTCTGCAGTTTAGGGAAGTCATAACGTCTAGTCCAGAGATTCTGAAGCCCTTGTCAACCAAATGTGTTGGTCAAACTTATTACATTTGATTTCAAAACTACACTTTGTGGGGCCTGTTAGTTCCGTTTACTTGGTGGCCAAGCCATTTCTGTCATCTCTGCTCCTCCCTAAAATTGTTGAGTTTCATTTTTGTATATTTTGTTTGTGGAGAATGTGTATAGCTTTGATCTCTTACTAGTTAGTTAACCCCTGCACTTGTCAACCTATAACCTCCTCTTATCCTGAACAAGACCTCTCCAAACTCAAACTCTCTTACTACCATTAGGTCTGTCCATTTCTATTTTATTATTATTTTGAGACAGGGTCTCACTCTGTTGCCCAGGCTGGAATGCAGTGGCACGAATACAGTTCACTGTAGCTTCAACCTCCTGGACTCAAATATCCTCATGCTTCAGCCTCTCCAGTAGTTGGAACCACAGACGTGCGCCACCATACCCAGCTAAGTTTCTTTTTTGTAGAGGCAAAGTCTGGCCATGTTGACCAAGTTGGTCTCAAATTCCTGAGCTCAAGCAATCTTCCTGCCTCAGCCTGCCAAAGTGCTGGACCTGTAGATGCCTGGCTGAGGTGTGTCAAATTTCTACTGGCCCTTAGAATCTCTCATTAAAAGACATTTTCCCTTCTCAGGGGTGGGGCGCAGTGGTTCACACCTGTAATCCCAGCACCTTGGAAGGCCGAGGTGGGTGGATTGCTTGAGCTCAGGAGTTCGAGATGAGCATGGGCAACATGGCAAAACCCCATCTCTACAAAAATAAATAAATAAATACAAAAATTAGCCCGGCATGGTGGCTTGCACCTGTAATCCCAGCTAACTCAGGAGGCTGAAGCGGGAGGACCGCTTGAGCCTGGGAGGTGGAGGTTGCAGTGAGCCGAGATTGCACCACTGCACTCCAGTCTGGGTGACAGAGCCAGACTCTGTCTCAAAAATAAATAAATAAAAGATAAAAAATAATACAAAGTACTTATAAAAAAGACATTTTGCCTTCTCCATAAAGCCCTTGCTATTTTCCCTTTCCAACTCAGCATCAAATGAAGCCTGCTACATGATTAAACTCCCAAACTCTTTAAAATTTCCTTATGGCACATGTTTTTACCTTTTATTGCATTGGGTATTATTTGTAAGTCTGGCCTACCCTGAGAGCAGGACGTCTCCGCCTTCCGAAGCAGCAGCATAGGTACTTCAACAGTATTGCAGGCTGAACGTGATTTAAGGGTGTACGCTGGGGAAAATCCCATTAACATCATACTCATGTTTAGGAGGAACGACTTTCCAAAGGAGTCAGGAGATGGTTGTTTGAACTAGGCACCAGACAGATAGTTGATTACAAACTGTGGTTTCAACTTACTATAAACGTTTGTCTTAGAAATGGCCCTTTGTCAAGGGTATTTCCAGAAAGTTTTTCTGGTTTTACAAAGTGGTGCCAAGTTAATGAATGAAATACTTGGGAAATCTGAAGAATTAGGGAAATCTTAAAAAGACAAAATGCAAAGAAAGAAAATACGAGTAACAATGAGGCAAATACAAATGAAAAGATCTGCACCAAAATTAGGGGTACATAGTGTTTATACTAGCAGACTCCTGGCCTTGAATCTGA